>NC_142082.1:45733704-46060204 GCF_054644295.1 Miniopterus natalensis
TTCATACACAAATTACATAATTATGATTCTTTGCCACAGGCATTAACATTTAAATGTGCACCTATAACTTTGAATATGCTTTTCTGTGTAAATAAGTACTGAATAATAATGTTTGCATTTTATCAACAGCACAACAACATTACATTGTGACTGTTTTTCAAGACTCTAAACTAGGGGTTATTATAATATTTGTACACACATATTTTTAATGTACATTTTCCAAAAATAAGGCAACATGGTATAAGATATGAACTATTTATTCATAACCATGTTCTCAGTGGATTCTTGGTACATCAGAGACCAGATGTTGGGGAAACATAATCTCTATTATGCTCAAAGCCTTGATGTAAAAGTCATTTTAAAAAGAACAGTCTAAGCATTAATCAGTTTTCTTGGGAACTTAGCATTTCATATGTTTCCTTTTCCATTAGTGTATGAATATATGGTAATTTCAGGGGAATTATTTCATTTTACTCTCTAATCAGCAACATAAAATCTAAATGGGACTAAAAATGATGTGTGGTGGGGATTCTATTTTGCACTTATCAATTTGGTGTGCTTGTTCATAATTAGTGAATTTAACAAAGTTTTATGCTTTTTTTCCTAAGAAAATTTAACTCAGAGCATAGAATATGTTAGGCACTCAATAATATATTTTTGAAATTTGGAATTTATGCATATTCATTATTGTTAGTGAATTCCCTAAAATAAGTTATGAAACCTGTGGAGTCAGCCAAATGTTACTTTATATATATATATTACTGTATATATGTTATATATGTGTATATATATCCATTATATATGTGTTTATATACATATATTACTAAATTATTTTTGCCATCAGAAGTTTGCTTTTACAAACCCTTCCTCTTGATCTATACCAGTTATTTTTGAAATCTAAATATTAAAAGGAAAGACTTATTATGATTAAACTTTAAAATATATTAGTATACATATTGAATTCTTTGGTATTTTTTAATGAAATTAGCCTGTTTTTATTTAGCCAGAATCTAGGATTACCCTAATGGCTCTGGGCTCCTGATATTCATGTACTTATGTAGTTATTCGTCTCTCATACTGAATAGTATGCTGAAAAAGTGATAATATGTGATCTCTTAGACTACATCATAAAGGCATTATCTTTTCCAACTTGGTCCTTTGGGTCATTTGTTTTGGAGAAAGTCAGCTGCCATTTAGTTAAAACTAACAAACAAAAACATAAATATCCCAAGGGAAAGTATAAATTGAGAGGAACTAAGACCACTAGCCAACAAACACTGGTTTGCCAGATACAAGAAGTGAATCTTCCAGTTTCCACTCAAGCCTTCAAATGACTGTGGTCACAGCTGTTATCTAACTGCAAATTCATAAGAGACCATCAAACAAGAATTGCATAGCTGAGCCCATCCCAAGTTACTGAACTTCTCCCCACCCCAAAAAAACTTGAGATGTAATAAATTATTACTTTTGTACATTATTAAATTTGATGTCATTCATAATGCAATTATACTGATTAGAATAAATAGTAATCAGCTTCATGAAAATGAAAAGTATGATTTGAATATTATAGTTACATAGAAATTTTTAGATTAGACAATTTTTTACATCTTTTTAGTTTTTCATTTAACTTTTTAATTTTGAGATTATTTTAGATATACATGCAGTTTTAAGAAATAAATACAGAGATTTCATGAACCCTTTACTCAGTTTTACCCACCAGTTACATCTTAAACATCTATAATACAAAATATTACAGCCAGGATATGGACACTGATACAGTCAAGGTAAAGAACATTTCTAATATCACAAAGATCCCTCATGCTATGCTTGAAAAAACCCAGTTGAAGAACCAAGTGGGAATTTTAGAATTAAAAGAAAATAATAACTAAAATCAAAATCTTAATAAATGGGCTCAGTAAGAGAACGATGGGAACAGAAGAAAGAGTGTACTTGAAGATAGAACAATACAAGTAAAAATATCTGAGCAACATAGAAAAAATGTACTGAAAAAAAAAAGGGCAGAGTCCTGTCACCTGTTGAACTGTAACAAAAGATGTAATATCAGTGTTATTGGAATCATGGAGAGAAGAAAGAGAATGGTGCTGAAAAAGTACTGGAAGAAATATTGGCAGACTCCTTTCCCTAACTTTTACAAAAGTCATAAAACTACAGTTATGAATAGGTGAACAAACTCGATATACAATAAACTTAAAGAAATCCACACCAACATACATTGTAAACAAACTTCTAAAAACTGAAGATGAACAAAAAAATCTTGAAAGCATAGAGATTAAAATGGAACTTAAGTTATGGGGGAAAAACAATTTGAATAACAATTAATTTCTCATTCATTGTTTTGTCATTCTTTTAAAGTACAAAAGAAAGTGCCATACCATTATTTCACTGCTGAAAAGAAACATTTAATCAAGCATTTTATACACAGTGAAAATACCCTATAGGAATGAAAGAAAACTCAATACATTCACAAATGAAGGAAAACTAAGGGGATTTGTTGACAGACCTATTCAAAAATAATGAAGAAAACTTTTATGAAACTAAAGGAAATTATAAAAGGAGATGAGCATCAGGGAAAAAGAAGAACATAAAAAATAAAAATGTGACTAAGTGCAATCCATTTCCTTTCTCCTACTGAGTTTTGTCAATTATGTTTGAGGGTTGAAACCAAAATTATAACATCATCTGAAATGGGTATGAATATATAGAGAAGACATTTTCAAAGACAATTACTTTATAAATGTAGGATGCTAAAGGGACATAAAGTGTGATAAAGTGCCTACAATTCTCTCAAATTAGTGAAATGTGGACACCACTAGACTATGATAAGTTATGTATGTATAATGTAGTACCTAAAAGAACCACTAAAATCAATAATGTAATATGTGTAAAATCCCCATAGATATATTTAAATAAAGTTTATTTTAAAATTTTCAATTAACTCACATTAATGTAGAATTTTAAAAAAAGAAATGAAAACCAGAAAGAATAAAAAATAAAATGACAATTTTAGCCATAATCTATCCGTAATTATTTAAAATACGCATGTTTTAAACACACTATTTAAAGACAGAGATTGGAAGAGTAGATTAAAAAACATGATTCAACTATATACTGTTTAAAGAAAATCACTTCGAATACAATAATAAGGTAGGTTAAAATTGAAAGGATGAAGCTATATCATGCAAACATTAATTTAAAAGGTCTGTGTGGTTCAGTGATTGTCAACCCATGAACCTGGAGGCCACAGTTCAATTCTGGTTAGGGCACATGCCCAGGTTGCAGGCTCGATCCCCAGTACTGGGTCTGCAGGAAGCAGCTGATCAATGACTCTGACCATTGATATTTCTCTCTCTCTCTCACTTCCTTTTTCTAAAATAAATAAAATAATATTTAAAAAAGAAAAAAGTTTACCCTCTAGATAATTAAAAGGCACTATTATGTAAATGTTATAAATATCTGTTAGGTCAAATGAATGTAATTATAATCTGTCCCAGCCCTTCATTAAAACTACAGGAATATGCTCAGCTAGAAGTGCTTATTAAAACTAAATGGCAGTTAACCTCAGTGGATGAGAGGAAATGTCCAACAAATGAGGCATAGATGAATGCTTCAGCTATGTTTCTTCATGTACACAATTTGAAATGGCAGCAGTCTTGGCACTAGTGAGCTGCCATTAATATAACTGCAACTTCAATACAACCCTTGAATTAGGTTTTTCTTCACCTATCTCCTTTTTCCTGAATACTCATTCCTGTGGACTAGGATCATAACCCATACAAAATAACAGAATCTAGTCCTAACCTCTTTCTCTTATTTCAGGAAAGTAAACTGTAAAAGGATACATTTTTCTTAGAAGTATTTAGCTAATTGCATTCTAATTAGTCATAGTAACAGCCTGTTTTCATACTTATTTAGCTATTTAAAAGTTCTTAATATTTTAATAATAAAATTATTAGTGTTTTTGGTAATTATTACAATTTTTTTCCTATAATAGATTATAATAGATTGACATACATTTATATGTCAATTGCTTGATAGAACTTTAAAATATTAAATGTAAAGAAGTATTGGTTTCCAGATTGCAGTTAGAGCTGATTCAAAAGCAGAATTTGGCCACTGTAACTTACACTAACTTCAATTTATTCTTTGTATATGAAAACACTATGCTGATGTTCTGACTTAAAATTTAATCTTATCATAAAGACTACATTCATTCTTATGAAACTGCTATCTCATGTATTATACCACCAATATTAGTTTTTGAATAAACAAATGTATTTTCTCTTAGATTAAAAATAAAATTTTAATTTATGTTTTATACTTAGATTATAATATATACCAAGCAATGTAGCATGTAGCATACCACATATATTTTTATTTGGTCTGAAAAACAATATTGAAATAACAAATAACAGAGTTAAAATCCCTTTGTCTTTGCTGATTTTAAATTACACCAATGGAAAATACTGAACCAATAATTTAGGGTAAGGAATCTTGCTGTCTCAATTTCTCTCTCCTTTACATCTCTAAGGTTACAAGGTAATGGATGTATTGGTTCAGGACAAATGTGCTTTTTATTGCTGTTGCAGGATAGTAAGCATTTTTGTTTCAATGATTTTCTGCCATTATGTGAGAGTGATGGAGTCTGTAACTCATAAACTGTGTAGATAAAAGGTTTTCTTGAGACATTAAGCACCTTAGCAAATCCTATGTTCAATTTCTTCACATGAGGAGAATAGGGTTTAGTGGTACCAATAGAATGCTGATTTCCATCAAATGTGACTTGATTCCATGAAGAGCAGTAGCATGGAAGTATCTTTCTCTTGACTAGAGAGGTTTGTTTCAGTTCTCTGAAAAAACAAATCTCAGAAAGAGACTAAGGAGTGTTTTATTTTTAATAAACACAAAGTAAAAATATTCTAGAAAAGTAAGATCCACTTTATTTAATCTTTGTCAATGTGTAATTTCACAGTCTGAGTAACACAGTTTCCCAGTGAAAAATATAATTAAGCTACTTCTAAGACCCTTTATTGCTTCTTTTTTTAAACATTGTTTTCCAAGTTCCCTTGGTAACATGGGACTGAGGGAGCACACCTGGAGTGCTCAGCTTGGGTGAAGAGGGAGGCTGTGACACTGAACCCTAAAGGAAACCTACTGCGTAAGGCCACTATACCAAATCTGGGGAGGTGTAGAAGTTTTTTCTAATACATAGAAACAAACACAGGGAGGCTGCCAAAATGAGGAGACAAAGAAACATATCCAAATGAGAGAATAGCTTAATGAACTTATGGGAAGAGTAGATGAACTTAGTGAGAACATCAAACCAGAGATAGGAAACATAAAAATGGAATTAGAAAACATAAAAAAGAACCAAACATGAAAAAAAAAGGTGAAAAAAATCATTAACTAAAATGAAAAATATATTACTGGGGATCAGCACTGGAGCAGATGAAGCAGAGGATCAAATCAGAAAATTGGAAGATAAAGAAGCAGAAAACACGGAATCAAAACATCAAAAAGAAAAAAAAAAAAATCCCCCAAATCAGGATAGAGTAAGGAGCCTCTAGGACAACTTCAAGCATACCAACATTAGCATCATGGGAGTAACAGAAGGAGAAAAGAGATAGCAAGAAATTGAAAAGCTACATGAAAAAATAATGACAAAAAACTTTCCTAATCTGGTGAAGGAAATAGACATACAAGTCCAAGAAGTGCAGAGTCCCAAACAAGATTAACCCAAGAAGACCCACACCAGGACATATCATAAATAAAATGCCAAAGGTTAAAGACAAAGAGAGAATGTTAAAAGCAGCAAGAGAAAAGCAATTAGTTACCTATAGAGGCATTCCCATAAGACTATTGGCTGATTTCTCAGCAGAAACTTTTCAGGCCAGAAGGTGTTAGCAAGAGATATTCAAAGTGGTGAAAAGCAAAGACCTACAACCTAGATTACTCTACCCAGCAAAGCTATCATTTAGAATTGGTGGACATATAAAAAGCTTCCCAGACAAGAAAAAACTAAAGGAGTTCATCAGCACCAAATCAGTATTAAAAGAAATGTTAAACGGCCTTCATAATCAGAAGAAGACGAAAAAATATATGAATAATAAAATGACAGTAAATTTACATCTATCAACAATTGAATCTAGAAAACAAAATAAGTGAACAGCAGAAAAGAAACAGACCCATAGATTCAGAGAACATTTTGACAGTTGCCAGATGGGAGGGGGCTTGGTGGAATGCTGAAAAAGATGAAGGGAGTAAGAAGTACAAATTGGTAATTAGAGAATAGTCACAGGGATAAAAAGTACAGCATAGAGAATACAGTCAGTAATATTCTAATAACTCTGTATGGTGTCAGATGGGTATGAGATTAATCTGGATGATCACTTGGTAAGTTATATAAGGTCTTATCACTGGGTTGTAGAGCTGAAACTAATATATTGTATGTCAACTGTAATATATTTAAATTAAAAAAAAACCCTTTATTATGGTTTAGTGCTGATTGAAGAATTGTAATCAGATTAATTTTTATAGTGTGGTGTATAATCAAATTATTCCCTACTCCTTTACAGAAGCAATAGATTGATGCTATGAATGATCAGGGGAATGTAAGCCATTGTACCCAAGTGAACCCAATATATTTTTAAAAACTTATTTATTGTAAAGTACATGAGAAAAAAAATAATGATTTAATTTTCTCTTCTTTAGAGAGGAAACCTAATGTTGATCAAGAATTGTAAATAATGCCTGGCCAGGCATGGCTCAGTGGTTGAGCATCGACCTAGGATCCAGGAGATTGTGGTTCTAGTCCCAGTCAGGGCACATGCTCTGGTTTCAGGCTCGATCCCCAGCAGGGAGTATGCAGGAGGCAGCTGATCAATGACTCTCTCATCATTGATGTTTCTGTCTTTTTCTCTTCCTATCCCTTCCTCTCTCTGAAATCAATAAAGATATGTTAAAAAAAAAAAAAAAAGATAAATAAATGAGTTGGTACTTATAGAGAGCAGGAAAAAAAATAAGTTCAATTGTATAGAATTGTTTGATTATTGATTTTTGGCCACAAAAATAAACTTCAGTGACTCAAAATTAAAATAAAACAAAATGATACAAATAACTCTTAGTGACAGCTTGAAAATATTAATGTAATGTGATTATGTTTCTTTTCAATTTTCGGTGCAAAAAGTCCATGCTACCTTTCACTTAAGATGGATCATATTATCAAAAGCATAAACTGGGTATTTATAATTTGATTTATTTAGCCATTTTCAGATACTATTTAAAAGATATTCACTCTGTGTGTTAATAATTGTTAATCATGTGTTAATTATACGTTGCTAAAGTTTTAATACACTCATGTGTATCAATCAAAATATTTCACTATATTTCTGAGTTATTTTCTTAAATGGTTGTTCTATGTCTTGTCATGTATCTTTTGCCTTCATGACAACCTATTTCAGATGTAAACTAACTATATACCAGTAGATAGATAAACATTACTTATATTGCAATATCCTCACTCCCCGTTTTGAGCATTTAAAAAATAATATTACATTTAAATATGTTAAAAATTCACCAATATATTGTTATAAGCTTATATAATTTCATGTCTTTTAGCTCAAATGAAAGAGGAAAAAAGAGCATATATATTCTGTAGAAATGTCATATTAACTTTCTGCTTTAGCATTTCTACCCCACATTTGATCCTATGGGTTTGAGTGACTACCTTGTATTATTTTCTTACTCTACATCATCTGTATTCTCACCTGCCTCTTTTGTGCCTTCTCTTTTATTATCAATGATGTTACATTTCTATATATTATTGGATTAAAATCTAATTATATTAATATTGCTTATAAAGTTGCTTTTTCACTCAGTTAATAGAAAAAATAAGAAAAAAATGTAAATTTTTATTGTATTTTATGATTAAATAATTTTTTAAACCATTGCTCTGCTTGTGTTAGGATTACTATCTGGGGTCACTGATTTTGAATTAGAAGGCCTTATTTTCATATTTTTTGAAAAGTGGCTCTACAAGTAATGTGTCATCTTTGTTTTTATTTGGGAGCATCTTTATCTTTTCATATTTTGTGAACAATTATTTGCTGGAATATAGCTTCTTGGTTGAGAGTTATTTTGTGGTCCCCCCTCCCCCCATTTAACACTTTGAATATGTCATCCCACTGCTTTCCAGCCTCAATTTTTTTCTGATAAGAAGTTAGTTGTTTATCTTAATAGGGTTCCATTGCATGTGATACGTTACTTTTCTCTTACTTTTTCCAGATTTTCTCTTTGTCTTTGCCATTGATCATTTATATATGATATGTCTGGATGTGGACCACTCTGCATTTATCTAATTTTTAGATCACTGAGTTTCTTGTAAGGTTAGAATAATGTTTTTTACCTGATTTGGGAAGTTCTCAGCAATTCTTCAAATATTTTTCTGTACCTTTCTCTTTCTCCTCTCCTAATTCTCTATTCATATGTAATCACATATGTAATCACAATGCCCTTTATTGCTGAGGATTTCTTCATTTTTTTGTCATTTTTTGTCTCTGTTATTTAAATTTCATAATCACTAACAATCTTTCATCAAGTTCATGGATTCTTCTGTTCCTTCAAATCCACTTTTGACTTTTCTTTTAATAATTTATCTTTATTGATATTCAACATTTGGTGATGCATTATCATTACACATTTCTCTTTATGCGTGATTTCCTTTACTTCTTTGAACATATTTATATAGTTTCTTTTAAGTCACAGTCTTGTAAGTTCTAGATATCATCCCTATTAAGGTCACTTGTTTTGCCTGATTTTCATGTGAATGGTCACTTTCCTTTCTTTTCGGGTCTCATAATTTTTTGTTGCTGTTGGTGTTTAAAACCAAACAAGTTAGATAATATATAAAATCTGGATACTGATCTCCCCTTTTTCTGTGGCTTTTTGTTGTCATTTTCTTATTTATTTGTAGCCTCCTTGGTTGTCTCTTTTGGCATTGAATCTCCACTCTGTGAGTGAACTGAGGCAATAGAAACTAAGGCAACAATATTTTTGTCCTGCTACACCTTAGTTAAGTCAGCCTTACAAGTTGGAGCTGGTGGGAACAGGAAGCCCCCAGCCTCTTGGCTGCACTCTCCTGGAATTAGTCTCTGAAACACAGAGTTAAAATGATAAGAAATCAAGGTGGTCACGCCTCTGCCCATTGGTATACTGTAACCCTTGACTATGCTAAGGAAGAGAGTAAGCCGCCTTTTCTTAGCCACATCCAGCCTGAGTGGAGTTACAGTCGTGGTGACCTGGGAGTAAGAGTGGGCCATAGCCTAAGTGCCACCAACTCACTGTTCTTATTGAAACTATTATATTTGTTTTAATGAACTTTTTTTTCTCCCCAGTTGCTGTATGCTCTTAGGACAATTTCAAAGCCTTTAAATAGTTTGTTTTCATTTTTTGAAATATGATTTTTATTGCTTTCAGAGAGAGGAAGGGAGAGGAGGAGAGAGAGAGAAACATCAGTGACGGAGAGAATCATCAGTCAGCTGCCTCCTGAATACCCCTTACTGAGGATCAAGCCCACAACCCAGGCATGTGCCCTGGCCGGGAATCAAACCATGACTGGCTGGTCCATCGGTTGACTCTCAACCACTGAGCAACACTAGTTGGGCTGTTTTTATTTTTTTAAATAATTTTCACCAGTTATAGTTGATTTCTTTGAGAGTAGATCTGTGGAGTTTTTCACACTGCCATTCAGAAAGTAATCCCCAATAGCATACCTTTAAAGTGAGTTAAAATTAGCAAATATTAAATTAAGAGTTTCTTGTTATTAAAAGACTTTTAATCATTTAGAATATACATATTATATTTTATGTACATGATGTTAAGCCTATCATTTATGTTTTATTTTATAATTTAAAAAACACATGTCCTAGTTCACTTTAAATTATCATATAGGCAAGAAATGTTAAAATATATACTCCAGCCCGGCTGGGCGTGGCTCAGCGGTTGAGTGTCGACCTGGGATCCAGGCGATCAGGGTTCGATTCCCGGTCAGGGGACATGCCCGGGTTACGGGCTGCAGCCGATCAATGACTCTCTCATCATTGATGTTTCTATCTCTCTCTCTCCCCCTCCTTTCCTCTCTCTGAAATCAATAAAGATATATATATATACTCCATATAGGACAGAGAGTTTAAAAAAAAAGCCATCTTACCTAGGCAATTAAATATTCAATATTAAAAATATGCTGTGTTACTTCATCTTTACATACTTTCTAAGCCCCTCCCCCCTTTTTTTCTCAATCACTGTAGCCTATCAATGCAGCTGCTGGAATTGAAAGTCATTTTAATTAAATACAATTGCTTTGAAGTACAATATCTAGCAATTACAATGTAATTCCATGCTAATGAAGAATGCGACACTGGTCTGTTTCCAAATAAACAAACAAATAAAAGAAATTTGAAAACCAAAAACCCAAAAACATACTTTTTGCTGTAATTTATTTTGAATGTGGTTATATAATCTTCAAGCAAATATTTCCAAGTGGTAGAAAATATTTAATTGGAATAATGTACAAATGGCGAAAATTTTCCTTGTGTTTTATTGTGAAAGAGAAAAAATATTGTTAGGATATCTTGTTTAGCATGTGATTTATACTTTTTGTTAGGTTAGAGCTCCCCTGTGTGGCTATTGTGTTGAGAAACACTTAGGACTTAATATATTTCAACAATTAAATATAATGCAACCTCAGAAATCTTCCAATAAAAATACATTGCTATAATCATCTATAAATAATTTTAAAACTCATAAAAATTATTTTTCTCAGTTTCAATACAGTGCAAAGAATTTTAATAGAATGGAATTCAAAGAAAAAAAATACAATTAAATGTTGTACAGTATTGATGACCATATTACACTTAAGTCAGCACGAACCAATTCCTCATACTTGACAGGCCACTTAAGTTTGAAATAATTTATTTTCAAATTATTAGAAGTGAATTTTTGTTCATCTAATTATCAAATTAATATATGCACTTTTAACCATATGAGGAAAAGTAAAAAGTAGTGTTGACTTCAATATACTGAAAATTTAGTGGGGGAATACAATTCATGTATGCAAAAGTCAAATAATACAGATAAATACAATATAAACTATAATGATCTGGTACTCCTTCATGAAAGAAGTAGAATGTGGGCTCATTTTGTAACATGGTGGGGTGTATTAGTCCAAGAAAGAATTTCAGTTTGATTAAATGCAAAAGTAAAAGTAAAAATGAAAATTTTCAAGACTTCTCTGGGGAAGCACAATACAGGACACTATATCTGAGGAGAGGATAGGTTATGTTTGTGAGTTAAATTCATACTTTATATTTACTTTTATAAAATATTTAACATTTAAATAGAACATATGAAGGTAAAACAGATTAGTCTTAGAAATTCAGAATTAGTTTAATACAATATTAATTTTTTCTACAATTTTGATGGTAATGTAAATTCTTATTTAATGATTTGATTTTTTTAAATGTTTTTATTGATTTTTAGAGAGAGGAAGGGAGACAGATAGATAAAAACATCAATGAGAGAGAAACATAATCGATCAGCTGCCTCCTGCACGCTCCCTACTGGGGATTGAGCCTGAAACCCTGGGCATGTGCCCTGACGGGGACTTGAACCAGTGAGCTCTTGATTCCTGCCAGCCACAGCAGCAGGGCTGATTTGATTTTTTTAAAATGTGCTATTTCTGTGCTTTATGAAGAATGTGGTAGGTTTTTCTTTCTCTTTTTCTTTTTCTTTTTAATATATTTCCACCAATTTCAGAGAGAGGAAGGGAGAGGGAGAGAGAGAGAGAAACATCAATGATGAGAGTTGTCATTGATGGGCTGCCTCCCTCATGCCCCCGACTGGGAATCGAGCCCGCAACCAGGGTATGTGCCCTGACAGGGAATCAAACCATGAGCTCTCATGTCCTAGGTCGATGCTCAACCTCTGATCCATGCCAGGCCAGGCAATGTGGAAGATATTTTATATGAAAGTGTTACGAGTAGCTTTTGTATTATCTGAATAACAATCACATAGAATTATTAATGCTATACACCATTAAAATGTAAAAGCAGAGTAAATATTCCTAAAATAAAGAAGATATCAGACTGCAAGTGAAATTTAGTTTAAAGAAGACTTACCAGCCACCATCGGCCTGACATAATAACCTTTCTGTTAGTATGATTGTGTGATTGAATAAATGACTGATCTAGGTGCAAATGTAAAGTGTGGTTTAGGCTGAATGTCTCAAACACAAATTTCTAACTAGATTATGCTTTGTAGATAATTGCCAGATCAGATTATAGCCCTGAAGTCCATACAGACATAATTATCGATGAATATTTCAGGACCAATGAATTTTCATTCCCTGAGAGTCATGCTAAAAAGTTGGTTGAGGGTAAATTTTAAAGTATCCTGGGTCATTTAGAATAAGCCTAAAAAGAATTGTTCAATTAAGGAAATAGTTTCTTGTGTCCAGCAAAAAGACATTCAATTAGTATGTTTTGAGTTTTGAAATCAGTTTGGAATTTTAATTTCATTTGGTCACTAATTTAAAATAAGTTATCAGGAAAATTGCTTAACAAATCTGAGCACTATAGGTCAGTATATGTGTAACAGAACCATTGTTTTTTTTTATCAGGTTTGATTTATGATAAACATTGTGTTGCTGTTCCACAGACCTAAAACCACAGTACTTTAAAAGGCTAACGCCAGTTCAAAATATCCACTGGCATGGTTTATCTGAGAGCTATAGGGAAAAAGAGACAAAATATGTTTTAAAGAATCCCCAAATGAACAGTTGAAGTATCACACTGCGTTTTTATTAATGGAAATTCAAAATAATAAATCAATAGTTAATAAATATATGTTGAGAATAAATAAAAGGCTATAAAATGTTGCAGTCACTTAAGCTGCAGTGTTTATTATTAAGGGTCTTTGCTATGAACTCCGCAGGCCTATAGGCAAAAGGGCCTAATGCCATATAAAGGAATGTGGAAGGCATCTTTTTGGAAAAAATTGTAAGTAGCTTACAGACAAGCTGAACATAACATGAGGAAATGCTGGTACTATACATGACTGAAATAAAAAAAGAGGGCAGCAGACACTAAGTGTAGCTTCTATAAACTTTAGTTTATAGAAGACTTAAAAGCTACCACAGGATTAGCCCATGATAACCTCTCAATAAATCTTTAGTTGTGTAGAATATATTAAGGATTTAAAGTTTAATTTTTTTCAGTTATTTAAAATAACTCCAATTTGGACATTTGATTCCTGAAAATTTTTACACTAGATAAAGCCTTTGGTAGTATATGAACATAACATATGTGAACTTATAGGTAAATCATTTTATACCATATTAATTTTTAATAAATGTATACATTATAAATTCCTATCATTTTAAATATCTACCAGCAGTGGATTAGGGTTCTAATTTTTCCACATTCTTGCCAACACTTATTATTTTCTGTATTTTTTTAATAGCTGCAACTGATATCCACTCTCTCAAGCAGTTATAATGTTCATTGTCTTTAATTAATTTTGGTCAACATGCCCAGGGAAATGATTTTTCATACTGGGTGAGCTTTGAGTAAAAAAGAGGCAGTGTTCCTAAAGAAAGGGGATCCTTCTGGGAACCACCATGCTGGTACAGTAATGACGTTTCTCTGGGAATGAGTAAGTGTGGAGCTCCAACTTAGTTTTGCCACCTCCAGTGGCTGCCAGGATGCTGATTTTTACTGTGATACAGCTGTTGGATTGAAGGCAACTGTGAATACAGAGAGGCGTGGATGGAAATATGTTCAAACACCATTTAAGCTCTTTGTTCTTACAAAGACTGATTTTTTTTTTCTTGAATAGACTTCTGGTTTTTTGGAAATCTTTGGTTAATTTCTAGAATTCTGAAAAAGTTAATTCTGACCATTTTTTACCAATTTTCTTGTTGCTTTTACGATAAAGAACATTTTCAGATGTACTTTATCATTTTTGCTGACCCTATAGGGTCTTAACCTTGTTTGGACTCTGGACTTCATCTTCTGTTCTTTACACCCCATGAGAAACACAACTCTAAGGTTTGCCTGATAATGCCATTGCAGTCGAGGTAAAGGTGACTTTAACTTCTCACATTTTGGCCTAGTGTGTCCATTCTGTCTTGTCAGAATGTTAACACTAAGAAGTAGACATATTTACATGTATTTTTTACAGTATGGTTATTTAAATTCAACCCCACGTTTTGCTCAAATGTATAGAGAGCAGTCTAGTGGAAATGAACACCTGAGTGATAACTACATAATTTAAGATGTAAAAACCTGAGCATGATTATGTTTAAGAGGAAATCCTGAGGAAGGAGAGTGATTGAAGACACTTGAAATCAGGTATAAGTAATGAAGCATTTTGGCAAGGATGATTGAAATGGAAGTGGAAGATTATCCTTGGTTAGGAAGAGTTAGGCCTTACCATTTTTTATTAACTCACAAATGTTATTTGTAAAGGTCTCTCTCTAAAAGACAACATCAGAGGGCAGGCTAGCATAATACCTACAGTTCAGATTTCTGGTCAAAGTCCTAAATAACTTTTCCTTTGCTTTTTGCATAACAAGCATGAGTTTTTGTGCCATAGTAATTTACTAAATGATGCAAATTTATTCCTCTCATTATGGGAGATAAATGCCTGAGTACCTGCGAGGGCTATAATAGTAAGATTCTCAACTTGGTGATTGAATTCTGTTTTCCAGCTTGGCTCTTTTTAGATATACATTAAAAAGGACACTTTAGCAATTATCTTTTGATTGTAAGTGATCAAATACACTTTAAACTATTTCAAGGCAAAAAACAGGGTGGTAAGGAATATAAGAAGGAAAAGAAATGAAAAAGGAAGAAAAAAGTTTTGGTTTATGTAAGTGAAAAGAAATAAAATATTCTAGCCTTAGACATAGGTAGATCCAGATGTTCAGGTCACATTCTAATTCTATCTCCCTATTATTGTTTCCTATTGCTTGGATGTTCTTTCAGTCTCCAGAAATCTCTCCCCATGATAGGAAATGTTATGGCAGAAGCTTTCCCTGTAGATGGCTTAAACTACTCACAGTATAATAAAGAATGCCCTATTGTCTCTCTCCCAGCATCAAAATTAGTTCTTTAAAAATATTTATGGGTCTACATTTCACTATTTGAATAAAAAATATGTTCAGGGAATTGGGTAATTTTCTGACAACCTGCATCATAATCTCAATCCTGTGTTGAAGTATGGGGGGGTCCTTGATTGAAAATGTTCTCAGAACTACAGAGAATGGGAAAGAATGTGACAGGCACCTACCAGCTGATTGCTTGTAAATGAATGAACTTGAATGTACTAACTCAATTCCCCTCATCTATTTAACCATAAGTGGCTATATATCAATAACCCACTTACAGATACCAGTAACTATTAACATTAATGTGTAACCATTGTGTGCTGATTTTAAACAGCAGACATGACCCATGACTGGTATAAGTAAAATAGACATTAATGGAGGTTACTGTGTACATCACAGAATGGAAGAGATATTTGACAAATAAGGCCTTGAAAACATAGGAACCAAGTTTCTGTGGCATAGCAACCATTGTCAATCATTTGGGAAATTTTTAAATCTAGTGAATTTGAAAATGTGGGCTTGAGGTGACTGGGAAAGGCTAAGGTTCAGTTCTTGCTTCTAAAACTGTTTGGAATGTTTCCACACAAACCAGATCACAGACACCTGACTAGGTTTACATTCTGAAAATTTTTATTTTATTAAATGTATTGAGGTGACAATGGTTAATATGAACATATAGGTTTCAGGTGTGGGTTTCTATGTTACAAGATCTGTATATTCTATTGTGTGCCCATCACCCAAAGTCATATCTTCTCTCACCATATATTAGGACCTCCTTCACCCCTACCCCCTTCCCTCTGGCAACCACCACATTGTTGTTTGTGTCCACGAATTTCAGTTTTATATACCACATATGAATGAAATCATATGGTTCTTAGCTTTTTCTGACTGACTTAATTTCACTTAGCATAATATTCTTAAGCCAGAATATTCTTAAACCAGAATATTATGCTAAGTGAAATACTTAGCATAAGAGCTATACTTCCCACTGCTCTTCTTTCCTTACTGCTCTGACCAAAAAGGATTGATGGTTAAAAGCAAAATAGGAATCCTTTAAATTGATAGTATCTCACATTAACTAATAAATCCTAAATCTTCTGCTTTTCCATCCATGTTGTTGCAACTGAGAATATTCTTAGTCCAAAATTTCCAAAAGGTCACATTTACTTAGATCCAACATTTCTGCTTTGACACTCAGTGTCTAAATGTCATATCTGAATTTGAAATAGACTTATCTTTGAAGTCTTAGTTTTTCCAGTGTCAGTGTACTTATTTATTTATTTTTTCTCTTTACTCAGAACATTCCCCATCTTTGACACTGGTCCAATGCTGGGATAGAGACAATGTCATGATCAGGTCAAGGATGATACTTCATTTAGAGAATGTTAAAAATTCTTTATTTATCCAATTTTCATTTATTCTTTTATTGTTGTTGTTAATCCTCACCCAAGGATATTTTTTTCATTGATTTTTAGAGAGTGGAAGGCAGAGATGGAAGGGGAGAGAGAGAGACCAATGTGAGAGAGGCACATCAATTGGCTGCTTCCTGCACTCAGCAACCCTGAAATCCAGGTACATGCCCTTGATTGGAGGAATCAAACCCTTGACCCTTCTGTCCCCAGGCTGACCTTCTAACTACTGAGCACACTGTCATATATTCCTAATCATTTTTTAAATAAATTTATATTTTCACCAAAATAATGTAGCTATACAGTTGTAAAGAAAGGTTTAAATCTCAGCTCACTAATTCAAAATAAAAGAGTAAAAACTCAAAATTTAAGTCCTTTGTATGCTCTACTCTAGTCTCATTTCCTAGATCCAACTATTTCCAAAATTATTTTCTTGCATTTACCTTTATATTTTAGAAATAATATGTTTATCCTGTTGTCTCTTAATTCACAATTCCAGATATAACTTAAGAATTTTCTAATAAAGTATTTACTTTGCAGAGAGTATGCCCTTCCAATACAAACTCTTCAGTATTTGACCCTCCAAATAAAGCAATAATAATTTTTCTTTTAAAAAATCATCATTCAGGGTTTAGATTTATGTAATTATGTAAATATTCACCACTATAAACATATAAACTAAAATTATATTTTTCCTTATTTATCCTTTAAAAAACCCGTAATAATTAACATATTTACATTAGCCTGTGCTTGTTATGCCAATTGTTTTTTTTTTTAACAGCTATTCAACAGTCTCCTCTTAATAATTATTTTCCTCTTCGTTGTTTTTGGAGTGGTTTCATCATCATCATAGAAACTCCATTCAACATTATATGTTTCCTGGATCTTGTGTCCTCAAAATTTTTAGCTTGCTCTCACATTTTGTTGGAATGCATCTTCTAATAATTTTCTATAATAAGCAGTACAACAGATATATTTTGGAAATTTTATATATCAGAAAATATATTTTCACACATGAATAACTTATCTCCAGATTAAAATACCAGGTTGAGAAACATTTTTTTCTAAGAATGGGGATGTTTTGCATTACCTTTCACTTTTTCTATGAAGAACTGCAGTCTCACTTTTCTTCTTTATGTTTTATTTATGGTCTATTATTTCTTCATACATATATATAATTTATCTTTTAAAATTACAGTAAAATATTCTACCTTGTTTACAACATGATTCTTTACTTTTCCTCCTTTTATTATGTCTGTTGTCTAAAATATCATAGTCTGTATGGTGATGTTATGATAGAAAGTAACCACTTCTTCCTATAAGCTCTTAGGTCTAAGCTTATTTCCTTGTTATATCTGCTAAAATTCTTCCATAAACATGTGTCTTTTCTAAATATATTGAACAATTTTTAATGCTTCTGTCTCCTGTTCCTTTTAATTTATACCAATAATTATATACAATCTTTCTTTTATCCTAAGGATGGAGTGAAACAAATTCATATGAAAATATCATCACAATTAAAAATGTATTTTCCCAGTGGTCTAGTTTTGATATCTGTATCATCTTTATTGTGTTCTCAGTGTCTTGCACTTTGTGCGAAAGGATACATTTGTTTTCTCTTGATGATATTTCCAGGCTTATTAAAATATTTATAACACTTAATCATCTTTATCATTGTCATCAGTGGCAGCATACTGAGCACTTAACATGTGTCAGTATATTTGTAAAATGTTTTAAGTAAAATTTATTTTTTAAACTATATGACATATTTACATATTTCAGAGTTAAAATTATAAAATAAGATTAATTAAAGAAGTTTAGATTTCTCCTTGCCCTTCTTCCATGCTCACTTTCTTCAATTACAGGCACACATTTTGTTAGTAAGACAAAAGCAATTATTAATATTCTCCACATTTCTAACACAATAGCATACTCTACACACTGTATTAAACTTTCCTATATATACTTAAAGTACATCATACATATTGTTACATGCAATATATACTATTTAAAATATACATGTGTACACATATTTGTGTATGTATCTGTGGACATTTTTAATATTATGTAACCATATGTTATATTAAGTTTAACGTCCACTTATTATTTAATCTTCTTTGCAAACCAATGTAATGGAAACAATTTTCACTTCTATTTTACATTTGGGGAAACAAGCTACTAAGTTTTAGAAACTTACAATGAGTCACAGAGGTTGTAAGTAGTGGAGCTGGTACATATGCTTAATATAGATCTTAAGCTGATGTTATTAAAAGATTTGCTATTGCCCAGCTGGAGTAGCTCAGGGGTTGAGCATCGACCTATGATCCAGGAGATCACAGTTAGATTCCCAGTCAGGGCAATATGCCTGTGTTGCAGACTCAATCCCCAGTAGAGGGCATGCAGGAGGCAGCTGATCAGTGACTCTCTCATCACTGAAATTTTATCTCTTTCTCTCCCTCTCCCTTCTTCTCTCTGAAATCAATAAAGATATATTTTTTAAAAATTGTTATAAAGCTTAATGAATAAAGAAATAATTTTTCCCCTGTGGGTTACATTGCTCTATACCTAAGTACATATTTATATAAATCTGGATAATTTTGAATTTTTCAAGTTTTAAGCTATTTAAGTGTGAATTCTTACTTTTTAAGGACCTCTTGGTGATAACAGGTTTCTAAATTAGTGCCTAGCAAACATATAAGTGGAATCAAAGCTGCAAGGCAATCAGCTTTGATTCCACTTATATGTGTGCTATAAGCCCAAGGAGATGGTAAAATATTAAAATCTATCTATATCTATTTCATGTGTATACCTATATGTGTACATGTATGTTTAATGAGAATATGACATAGTGTGTAAGTATGGCAAAATAAATAATCCCTTTATTGGAATGGTTAGACTGCTAATGCTGAGGTGCTCCCAACACATCCCCATATCAAAACTCAGCCTCAGTGACCTGAATACATTTTTCATTCTACATGAGTTGTGGTGAAACACTAAAATTTTGGTGCACTTTCGTGTGGACCGATACAAGAAACTTAGATTTGCTTCTATACTCTTGGGTATCTGATGTACATTTTCAGCTATATTCACAGCATTGCTTGTTTGCAAAGCCTTAAACTGAGCCGTCATTCTCATTGAGTTTCTATCACAACCTAATTTTTGCAATCTGGCTTATCTTGCTATCGCCACAGTTCAGAATCAAGGGTATATTGGTGTCCTACTATTTTTTACTTACTTTATATGTCCTGACACATGCATGACCTGAGAGCTGTAGCATTTGGCATTCTGCATGTCAAGATTTATGGGGTTTGCTTGAACCTCCCTGCTGTAGTTCACTGCTCTAGAACTAAATCACTGGAGAACCTGACCCAAAGCTTGCAGTTGAATAGACCTGTCATCTCTTCCTGAAAACAAACCTTCCCCTCAATAATCTATAGCACCTGACAGGCCAACTTTCTCTTATTCTCATTTATTCCTTGGCATGATAACTCTTTGATTTGAAACTTTGTGAATTCTTACTGCATTGAATACAACGATGTTTTATAGGAACATTGGAAGGGAAAAATGATGTTACACTCAAAGGATAAATCAAAGTCATAAGTCAGGAATTAGGGAAGGCATCAAATGCATTTTCAGGAGGAATAATTTTCAACAGCTACCTGGGGAAAGTATTAAATCTGATCTCTTCCTAACTCTAGACCTTCCTGTGTTTAATAACTAGATTGTTAAGCAGAATACATGTTAAGGTGGGTAGAGAAAAGTAGGACCTGCTAAATTCATAATAATAAATATGCCAAAGAAACATAAATCAGAATAATATAACAATGAAGTTGAACATCTTGGACTTTTTCTATTTCTCTCTTTCTGCACTTAGGCAAAACATTCTAAGCCATCTGCACATGCATTTATCAATTTTGTTTGTAGCTGTTTGGCATTTTGAAATCTTGTTGCTCATAAACCAAATCTCAGGTGATATTCCACAGATAGATGTATGTTTCCGCAAAAAGGTTTTCTATCTGTCTCAAAGATAATTTTCAACCATTCTATCCCCATGCATACATAAAACAAAAAATTTATAACAAATTCATTAACATTTATTATCTCAAATCGCATTCTTAAAATGTATCTATTTACCTATTCATCTGTAGGAATTCAAGTTCTTTTATTTTTGTATAAATATGAGCAGTGTTTTTCTGTGTAGATTTTTACTACTTTGTCTTCCAATACCAAGAAATAGAGGCATAGATATATTAGAGTTAAAGAAATATTACTAGTAATATGACATATAATCAACACAATTACTAATAAAATAAAAAAGAGAAATAAAACAAGCATAGAAAATATATGTGGTGCTGTCAGTAAAATACATTTTGAACACAGGAAATAATGAAAGAAAAGTTCTCATTTTGTTTATTTTTTTCCAAACTATAAATTTTATCAAATTAGTTTTAATTTCATGTTAGTAAGGTTACTTTTCAGAAGATATGTGAAGAGAGAATAACATGCTTACTCTTAATTTCTAAACATGACTTCTGAGAATCAGGTTAAAGGTATATCTTAATAAAGTTACATCAAAGAAATATCCTGAACAGGAGACTATGTTAGGAAGAGTTGCTTTGATATCAGATGGGTGCAAATCTCAGTATCATTGTCTATTGGTCAACCTTTATGTAAAAGAAGAAAAAAAAAATACTATGAGAACTAGTTTAAATAATATACATAAATTTACTAAATAAGGTAAAAATGTGAGTTCTCCCTTCCCTCTTAAAGAAATAATGGAAACAAACAAACAAATAAAAAAAGGCCCTGTGAAATATTATTCTAAATTCTCACTAAACTGTCAGTGTCATTGTCAAGTAAACCTGTTTTTCTAGCAAGAATTTGTTTTATTAAGGAAAGTTTCTTTAAGAAAGCATATACTTATATTAAGCAATTTTATAGCAGCTAATCAAAGTCTATAACATGTAGGTTGTTTTATCCTTATGGTCAAAATCTAGGTTCTTATTGCTAACAAATCAAGTTGAATCTCGAATTTAAACTGTTTTGCTTTCTCGTCTGTTTTTTTGCTAAGTTTATGCTAATCAGTCATTCAACCTTATTGGAACAGAAATATAATAATATCCTCAGTGTTCTATTAATGGAAACAAATTAAATTATTTTAAATTAGTAGCATATAAAAATCTTCACATATACAGTATATTAATGAGTCACCAGCTCCTTTTTCAACATAGTTGAGTAGGTAATCTCTTTTAAACTTTAAAAGAGAGTCAGTGAAAAAAAGCTTTTGCAATAAAGCACACTATGTTATTTATTTCTAACTAAAGATCTTTACCTCAGAAATTATTCCCAGTACACATTGGAGATAAGCAATTTATTTTAGAGATTGGTTAGAATTTTGAGAATATACGTTAAATTAAAAATCTATCTTCAAGTAAAACTAAAAAAAATAAATGTAACAGAATATTTCCAAATTCTGTTCTGATTATATATATACATAGATATATATACACACACTACATTTCTCACTCCCCAGCCTTACAATAAATGTCTAATTTGAGAGACTGAAATTTTTGAGAGCTTATGTTCTGAAAGATAAATCATATTCTATTTGCATGGATTTAAACTATTATGTTAAACAAATACATTGGTATATCATCTATCCAATTTAGTAGACTTTATAGTGAAAATCATTTCAGTAATAATATCTGAAATGGAATCATGTATAAAATAAACAATTTTTTTACATAATTGTATTTGTTCTTATTGTCATTATAATTAATTAATTAACATTATAATAATAAATGGTATTTTCACATAGATAATCCACTTGATTTTTGATATATATTGGATATAGTCATATAAACAAATAATACTCAACTAAAGAAAATCTCTTTTTTTTTTTAGGAATTCTGATCTATCTATTTGACTTGCTTTTAATACACACTGGAAAGATGAAATAATGATTCAGTTTATTAACATTTGACAATATTTCAAAAAATGTAAATAATTATTAAAGATAATTAATTGAAATATCAAAATATTTGCAATTCCATGAAATATTTTAAATTTGCTTCTTAAGGGTAAATATTTATTTCATTCAAAAATATCTGTTAAAGTAAACAAAATAATGCTTTTATCTCAAAAGTCTTTTACTTTTGCAAAAATCTTTTAATCTTCATGTATTGGCTCTATTTCAGCCATAATTGCTATTAGAGTACTTTTATATCAACAATAGATAACAAGAAAATAAAATGGCTTTGATTAGAGAGAGTTCAAAGGCTTATTTATCAGCTTCACACCAAAAGATAATATTAAAATAAAGACCTGAAAAGTATGCATAATGAAAATCTGTGCTTGGCAATTTACGTGTATATGCTGCACTAAAGAAAAATTTAACATGAATAAATATCAAGCACAATTTTTTGACTTAAGTTTTTAAAATTGGATTTGCTGAGAATATATGCATAAAACCAAACACCCACACATTTCTCTTTGCTGAAATACCACTCAGAAAAGATATGGGTTAGGTTTCCAGTAGGATATTTAATAATTTAATAAGTCTGACTCTTTATACTCCTATTGAAGACTCTAGGGACAATGGTAATCCAAAGAAAAAATGTATGTTGATGCTGAATATACTGAGCTGGTCTTAATTGTAAGTGAATTCACATTTCACTGCTTTTTGTTTGTTTAAATTGGTTAATTTCCATGGAGAAATGCGGAGCTCAGCAATTCTTGCAGCATAATTTTTAATGAAATGAGAAGAAGCCAAGTTTTCACACTCTAGAGGAAACTCCTTGATCCATAACACAACACATTAGTGTTATGAAGTTTTAACTGTGTTTTGCTGAAATGTATTCTCTTGGGAGCCAGTACACATTGATATTGTGGCATAAGCTTAAAATTACTGTCACCAAATATTCATTTTTTTTGTTTCTGTTTTAGAAGTAACAATTTTACCATGAATTTCCCTTGCTCTGACCATCACATCTATCAACCAGCATAAATGGCTTGCTCAAAAATCATTGGTCCATCAATGGTCTCACCTTAGAATCAGCAATGCTTCCTTCTTTGCTAAATTATTCTCATCAGCTTCCAAATATGCTACAGTCTCTGCCAAATTTAATAAAGAGAAAGAAAGAAAAATTTTCCTTTCTCTCATATCTTCCTATAACCTGAATTATTTTCCCATTAACGAAAGTTCTCAAGAGATATTTGTTTTCTAATTTAAAGATTCTATTGATGGTAAAACACAGCATGATAACACTAATTCCATTCAGACAGATGAAAGGCAAAACTCTCTGTTACTTGCAGTTCTAAAGAAGAGAAAGCTGTCACTCAGGGAGACAAAAGGGTTTGCCCAGAGAGAGGGTACCCAGTGAGCTGAAGCTGTAGGTGCAGTTTGTACATGGCAAGAGATGGGCTTAGTTAGGTTTCACGAGTTCCCTGTGAATTGGCTAATCTGAAGAATTCTGAGGGTTCTGGGGAAAAGAGGCTGCCCCTAGTTCTCTAGCGCCTGGCCTAAGGGCGATTAAGGTAAATTCACAGTGGTTTCAGAAAGTGAGAGGGAGATAAGGGAACTTCTGGTTGTGGATTTATTCAGCTACTAAGCAGGGCAATTGATGGATCTCTAGTCAGTGCCTCAAAACTTGGTCTAGACATCAATAAATAGAAAGAAAGAAAATAACTCTCTTACACTACCTATATTTGAAATCACCAGGATTTCAGTATGTCTCATATTTTTCTTGTTACGACTCCAATCAGAATCTTGTTCACATTTCACCCCAAAATGATTTGTTCCTGAGGTTAGCGATCACAGCCACATCGACAAACTTGAAGGCCAGTCTTCAGCCTTGATCTGTGAGCAGCATTTGAAATGCTACTTCTTTAAAACACATTCTTCACTTAATTTCTCAGCCCTGAATTGCATCACTAGTGATCAACTCTGTTTTCCTTAACTGTTCCTTGACTTATCAATATTTAAACATTGTTTGTACAAAAGTCAGGGTTTTTTGTGTGTGTGTTTTTTTTTTTTTTAAATATATCTTTATTGATTTCAGAGAAAGGAAAGGAGAGGGAGAGAGAGAGATAGCAACATCAATGATGAGAGAGTCATTGATCAGCTGCCTCCTGCATGTCCCTGACTGGGAATCGAACCCCGGTCGCCTGGATCCTAGGTCAACGCTCAACCGCTGAGCCACGCCTGGCCGGGCCAAAAGTCACTCTTTAAATCTCATTTGATGCATTCACTTGCTGTACCCCAATCCACACCAGGCTGTTAAATTCCATGTTTAAACTGATGATCCACAAATATGTCTCTCAATATCAGAACTTCACCTCGAATTTATATATAAATCTTACTTAACATTATATCCAACTTATATAATATCTTATATAACTTTTTTCATTGTCACATTTTCTTCTGACTACATCCCGGAAAGTTTCTATGCTTTAAAGGGCCCTGTGATCAGGTTTGACCTACCTGGATCCCTAAGAGGCTATTAGCCTCAATTCACAATGGGGATTTTTGAAAGATTACTATTGCAGTTAAGATTTTATTTTAGGTAATCAGACTCAGCTTTCTCAAATATGTCACACTTTGATCTCTATGAGCCAGAGATAAACATTCTCGTATTTCAATTGCCATCTGAGGCAGAGGGAGGTGATAATTTTAAGAAAAGCAAAGATGTATTTGGCATCCTTATGGAAAAACAGTTGACTTTATATGTGTGAATTTACTTCTGGCCTCTTTAACCTGTTTCACTGGTCTGTATAGTTGTGTTTACACAATATAGTGCTGTTTTAATAACTGAAGCATATAGATACACACAAACATATATAAATCAGGAATATGATTCTACAGCTTTGCTCTTTTTCCAGATTGTTTTGGCTATTAGTAGTCTTTTGGGGATTGCATATAAATTTTAGAATTGTTTTTCTATTTATGTTAAAGTGCCATTGAGATTTTGATTAGGGAATGCATTGAATCTGTAGATTTTGGGGGTAGTATAGACATATTAACAACATTAAGTCTTCCAATATGTCATAATGAGATGTCTTTTGTCTCTGTTGTTTTAAATTTTTCTTATCCTTGTTTCTTCAAGGTATAATTCTTATTTTTCAAGGTATAAGTCTTTTATTTTTTCAGTTAACTTTATTCCTAATTATAACATTGTTTTGATGATATCTTAAATGTAATTATTTTCTTAACTTTCTTTTCACATAGTTTATTGTTAGTATACAGAAACACAACTGAATTTTGTATGTTGATTTTTTTAATCTCACAACTTCACTGAATTTCTTAATTTACTTCTAACAACATTTTTGTGTGAAATTTTAAGGTTTTTCTACATATAAGACCTTGTGATCAACAAAGAGGGAGAGTTTTCCTTTTTCCTTTCCGATTTGCATGCTTTTTTCCCTCCAATATATGGTATTGGGAAAGTTGGATATCCACAAGCAAAATAATGAAATTGAATTCTTGTCTTTTGCCATATACAAAATTCAACTTTAAATAGATTAATGACCTAAATATTAAGACCTGAAACTGTAAAACTCCTAGAAGCAAACATAGCATAAAAGGTTCATGTTATTGGTCTTGACAATGATTTCATGGATATGACACCAAAAACAAAGGCAAAAAAGGTAAAAACAGAAAACCTCAAACTAAATGAAACTACAACACAATAGAAACAGCAATAGAAACAATCAACAGAGTGAAAAGGAGAACTATATAATGGGAGAAAATGTTTGCAAACCATATTACTGGTATTTATCTAAGAGGTTAGTTTCCAAAATATAAAGGTACCCCCTAAAACTCAACAACAACAAAAACAATTATACAATTTTTAAAAATGGGCTAAGGACTTGAATATATATTTACTCAAAGGATACATACAAATGGCCAACAAGTACACGAAAAGATGCTCAATATCACTAATCATCAGGAAAATGCAAATCAAAACCATTAGATAGGACCTTACACTTATCAGGATAACTACAATAATAATAAACAATAGCTGAAAACAATAAGTTGGTGAAGATGTAAAGAAATTGGAGCCCGTGAACACTGTAAGTGGAAATGCAAAATAGTGCAAACCACCATGAAAAAGAGCACAGGGGTTCAAAAAAATTAAAAATAGAACTACCATATGATCAGCAATGCTATACAATTGAAACTGAGGTCTTGAAGAGGCCTTAGCATTCTCATGTTCCTTGCAGCATTATTCACAATAATTGATATGTAGAAACAACCTAAATGTGCATTGGTGAATGAATGAATTTAAAAAAATGTATATGTATACAGTGGGATATTATTTAGCTTTAACAGATAAGGAAATCCTGCTGTATGCGAATACATGAATGAAACTATGTTAAGTGAAATAAGCCAATCACATATGCATGATTCTACCTATATGGAATATCCAAAGAAGTAAAACTCATGAAAGCAAAGAAGGGAGCTGTGGTGTCCAGGGGCTGAGGGGAGAAAAAACAAAATTGTCAATGGGTATAAAATTTCATTTATGCAAGATGAATAAGTTAAGACCTACCGTATAACATTGTACCTGGAGATAATAATGCTGTATTAAAATATGCACTCTGTTAATAGAGTAAATGTCATGCTAAGTGTTCTTACCACAAAACATTTTTTCTTCTTTTTTTAAACGAAATTTACTGGGGAGACATTGGTAAATAAAAATGCTTTTTGGAAGGAATGTTGTAAAAATGAGGGGAGAGGATAAATGATGATGGTGTCAGTACAGAAGTTGCAGCTCTGAAATAAGGAGGGTTGAAAGCTTTACTTACTGTTACCAAAAACTACAACCCTGCATTAACTCACATTTAAATTTCACTCTTTTTTCTCATGACTCCAGCTTAAACCTTTGAGCTCTCTAACTCCAAACTACCTTGTTCCTACCAAGACCTAAAAGCTTTTGTTGCTATTACATTTTTAAAGTTCTTTATTCCTCACTCCTAACAAATTTTCTTTCCTCATTTGTAAGCTAAGTTCCATGAAACATTGTTATAACCGCTCCCTTGCATAAACCAATAACTTTCCTTCACTGCATGTCACTGCTTCCCTGTCATGTAGAATAATGTCTGTGCAGAGTAGGCCTTCAGAAAGGATTTGTTGAATAAATGGATTCCCCATTTATTGAATATCTCCAGAAATGTGCAATTGTGTAAATGTGCTTCTGGCTCTTTTTTTTTTATTTTCAGGATGGAGAAAATAAAAAATTAAATGGGAAAGGATGTATCTAAATTCACAAAAACATATTTCCAGCAAAAGGTTGCACTTTGAACTCAAGCCTCTTGACTCCCAGTTCATCCCTCTCTTCTTTCCAATTTCCAAGTTCTAGGAAAAAGAGTATTCATTTTCTCAAAGACCTTTCTTGACCCTATTTGACTGCTTTCCACCACAAAGTTTGTAGAAAGATGAAGAAAATATTTCAAATTTTAATTTTCAACCATAACCTCTAAAAATTTGATACTTATATACTATGACATGTGCTCATGGATTCTATCTAATAACTTTTTATTTATAAATGCAAATTCTTAAAATACTGTAGTTTTTATAACCAAGAGGTGATTGAAGAAACCTGTTTTGATAATATTTAAAGTTTTTTCTATCTCATTCTAGAATAAAGCTATGGGTACCTTAAGTCTCTGACTCCAAGAAATCTGGGGATAAATCTAGGATTATATTGTAAGAATTGATTTTAGTTAAAGATTAGTAAAAAAAGAAATTGTATTGAAGTGTTATTTCTGCAACAGAATTGTTCAATAAGTTTACTTATTTTACATTTTACTGTTAAAAATAAACTATTTTTAAAAAGAGTGCTTTCTTTTTAATCTTTATTGTTGGAAGTATTACAGATGTCCCCCTTTTCCCCCAACTGATCCCTTCTACCCCGCATCCACCCCACCTCCAAAGTCCTTCCCCTTACCAATGTCTGTGTCCATAGGTTATACATATAAGCATATAAATTCTTTTGTTAATCCCTCCCAACCCACTTAAAAATGAGTTAGATGAATTAGTTAACAACTGTTCTTTACACCTTAGAGAGTTTATTGTTTTTATTTTTTCTTGTTTATTTCTTTAAATATCAAATAAGCTATTTGAAAAGGTGAATCTCCAAACTTAATAGGTACCAAAATTATCACATTTGAAAAGGTCAGACTGGAAATAAAAAATCTGCTAAACCCAACCTCACTGTCAGCTAGACACTGCTATATGTGCAACTGTCTACATACTCCAAACAAGATAGAAAATGTGTAAGCTCAAGTTATAACTTCCTTAGTCGTCTATCACTTAGTTATGTTTCCTTTCCATACTGGTTTTTGTTTTGTTTTCTTTATTGACCTCATGTCTAGAGAATAGTGTTAAACATATGTCTCAGTTAATGTACATACACTAAATCTATTGTCTCTTTTTTATTAGGTATTATTTCATTCATACACTTCGTTTTCTTCTTCTTTCTCCCTCTCATTTCATCATATCACTCATACTTTTATATGTTTAATATACACCCCTGAATTTTATAGATCTTTTATTTCGGGAGTATGAAGTATTAAAATGCACTTAGCAATAGAAAACATATTTTATTTTATCTGTTTACATTTACAAAGTGTACACATAGTATATTCTTCTGACTACTGCATTTTATTCTATAGGTCTATCGACTATTTATCTCTTTGCTCAGAAATAAAAATTTAAAAACCTTTCAAATATCATTACCACAAGAATGCTGAAACGAACTTGTGGAACATTTTATCTTACAGAACTATGTAGGAATTTCCTTGGGCTATAATTACTGGGAAAGGATTGCTGAATCATAGGATGTATTTCCACTGAGTTATTCGAGGCTACTGACCATAATTACTACACCAGCCAAATTAGCAATAACAGTGCAGAGTTCCTCTCATTTCCACCAAAAGTATTATCCATTATTTTATCTTTTAAAGTGTTATGAATATAAGGTGTGGCACATTTTTATTCCCATTTACTAATTAGTTATGATTTTGTGTACCTCATATAGAATCTGAGTTTTGTCCTCTATGGATTATTTATATACGTTCTCTATTTTTCTATTGTGTTTCCTGCTTTATTTCTTGGTTATTTGCAGAAGTTCTTTGTTTATTTTAGACTTTAGCCTCTTACAGATTTTTGAGTTTGTATATAACTATTGCTAAACTTTATATATAATAATATATATAATTAGATTCATCAGTTCTTCATACTATTACTTATGCTTTAGATATATTATTTAAAAAAAATTCTTTTCTGCCCTGGCCCTGTGGCTCAGTTGGTTGGAGAGTTGTCTGGTATACCAGAAGGTTGTGGGTTCAATTTCTGGTCAGAGCACGTACCTAGGTTGCTGGTTCCATCCCCAGTTGGGGCGTGTGCGGGAGGCAACTGGTCAATGTTTCTCTCTCACATTGATGTCCCTCTCTCTCTCTCTCAAATCAATCAAGACCACCTTTGTAGGTGATGTACAGATCTCATTTCAGTCTTTTCTCTGGAGTGAACTAGCTTGCATGATATGGTAGATTAAATAGTTTGTCACATATTGATTTTTTTCCTCATACTTATCCTACAATAAATCTAGATAGATGATACATAGATACATACATTGAAAGAAATATATAAATAGAAATTTAAACTTTCTATTCATTCCGACTGGTTGCCTTTTAAAAAGATGGTTTAAAGTATGTGAATTTTTTTTAAATGCTCCCCTTGTACTACTTTTAAAATGATTTAGATACACATGGACATGTATATTTACAATTTTATGGATCATTTTGAAATTAAATGTTATCTTCATAATATTGCTTTCACTATTCAATGGTGTGTTTTATATCTCCATTTATTCTGACATTCATTTATGACTTTTAGAAAAGACTTATTACTTTGATGTTAATACTGTAAACATTAATTACTGTGTAATTTATATAGTTTTTCTTGATATCTTCAGTTTTCTTAAGTATTACAAACTTTTATTTATAGGCAGATATTTTTTTTTCTCTTTTTCTTATTTCAATGAACTACTCCAAGCAGTTTTTCCTTGGACCCAGTCCATATGCCCATATAGAAGTATCTGCTAAGCAAACAGCTGTGTTTCTTTAAGGCTCAGGGAGAAGTAATATCCAGGAGGGTAATGCTTCATTGGTGCATTTATTTCTATCTTTTCCTATTTCATACCTTTATTGTCTTATGCTTACTTGTATAGGATTGTATTTTCTAATAATGTCTGGACCTGAGTTTTTGTTTGTTTGTTTGTTTTTTAACCTAGACTCAGAAAATTGCTAGCAGGCATTGTTTCAGAAAGCCTGCCCTCAGGATTGGGTTTCAGAATTGGATTCCCACCTGACTAAGGCAGTAATAAACCCACTGATGATGGTGGTTGAGATGGGATGACAGTGGCTTCTTTAAACTGACACATCACAATTACTTAAGATTATACTGATTATTAACTGAGATATAGTACAGTAAGAGAAAAAAGCATTGGGAAATTAATGAAATCTTTAGTCAGTATGAGACAACAATAAACATATTATTGTGAAATAAAACTAATGCTTTTTATAGTACTAGATATAGATAGATCCCTTGCAAAAAATGTAATGGGCTCAAAGTCATTATTTTCCAACATAGTGAATTATTTTAAAACAGAGGATACCCATGGCAACTTTAAGTTAGATTGACCTCTAGTAGTCACAAAATTGGCAGTTCTGAAAAATGTACCCTGGGTCTTGCAAGAGCTCCAAAGGAAATATTGAATGTATAATAGTACATAGATTTATATTATCTAATAAGAGACTTATAAGTAAGGTGGACATGAGCAAAAATATTTATAATCTGAAACCAATAAGCCACTTCCAAGACAACAGTGTCATTCTTAGGTATAGTAATGAATATAACAGAAAAATAATACAATTTATATAAAAATCAGCATTAACTTACTTTTCCAAGTACAGAGTTACCTTGGTAAATGGCACATACCTGTTAAGAAAAGTTAGAATGATGACTTATAACAGGTGCTTTTAGTGTTATAGTATAATTCTTACTCAAGGTTATTCTAGGGACCCATATAGGGTATAAGTTGATTCAAACTAAAAGTTGAGTCAAGGGTAGGGAATTTGTATTGTGATGAATCAAGTCAGGGCACTATTTGCCAGGACTACAGATTTTTTTTTTTTACTGATACAATCATAATTGTGTAATTATAAATCTTGTACCAAATTATATTTGTCATAGAAACCAATAATTAATTAGTTACTACCAACTTGTCTGGCAGATCATTCTATGTTGATTAAAGAAAAGGCCTAGGCACTGTGAAGGCTACCTAGGGTGGTTTAGTACTGGTACTGGAATTTTGCAACACCAGCATCTTTATCGTTCATACTGAAACCAAGAAGCACATTTCACTGACAGCATATATCACCCACATCTCTGATCTTCAGGAAACATTCAAAAGAATATTTTTATAAGATGCTTGCTCTCTTCTCAGTAACAAATTTCTCAATGCCTGTTAAAATGATTGATTTCTGATCTCACCCAGAAACAAAAATAAGTGGTAGAGGAGCACAGCAGGCAATATAAATCTAGTCTAATATTTCTGTCTTCGATAGACTTGGAATCTTACCTCTCCATTTCGGCAAGGAATTTCTGACATCTCAATTTCATTTTGTGTGGAACCCCATTGAGTCAGGTTACTGTCAACCTTTACTGAGAATCAATTACTATCACTTTTGTGGGAGCACATCAGATTCAAAAATCTAAGATAAATGAACTCATATATAAACTTAATATACAAAAATTAGGTTTCTCATTTCCTTTTTAAACACCACAGAGATAAACTTTTACACACATGCCTAAGGGCTTTTTTTATAGGTGTAATTGCAAAGCTTGCATTATTTTGACTTGTAAGCCTCATTGTCTCAAATTTGCTTTTACAATTAGCTTCACAAAATATGAGGTTGCTCTGGACTTATGGACAATGAATGGTAGTTGGAGTAGGGTATAGACAGAACACTCATACCATCATTAGGCAACTTTCTCAGGCAAGGTAGTTACAGTCTTTAAGCTCCAATGAGCAGAAGCAGAGCTGCTTCAGTTAGTGAGCAATTTTCTGTGGTTTTGGAATTATCAACATTCTCCCCAATTTCCCGGCCATCTTTATTTTCAATTAATTCCCAAAATTTCACACAAGAGACCTGTACACCTAAAAATTCACTCAATTTGATAACTTAGAAATTTTGAGAATCAGATCATGCATTTGATTATTTATATTATCAGCACTCTGGCTGTGTCTTGAGCTAAAAATTTAAAAATTAAGTGCTGTATTTTATTATTAAAATCTTTGGTACAATCTGAAGTAGCCCTTAGTTTCTCAAAGCCTTGCTTTCTATAGGCACTATAATCCAGGTGAGCAAATGGGAGAATTGTAATAATATTCACCACTGGATGCCCTTGACTCTCAATGTCCTGTCCTATAGTATTTGATTTGCACCAGATCAGATAAGCAATCCAAGACCAGTACATTACTTAATTCCAATAGTTTCTTGAATTTTTATTTTTTCCTAGAATTAATACTTGCAAGTATTAAAATTCATTCTTGATTGTTAGAGAAAAAAGATTTTATTAATGGATATTATATGCCTTACAGAATCTTCAAACAACCAGAGAATCAAATACTGAAGCTACATAGTGCAACAACCAATGTACAAAAAGCATTGTCCTCGTGTTTGTTATCTGTTATTGAACAACAGAATATTAACATGACTACTTCTAAACAACAGAAGGCCTTGGCCACCATGAGTGCCAAAAAATCATTTCCCCTGAATTTAGTGACATCATATTTCACGCGTCAGAAAATAAGACTTAAAGAGGTCCATCCAGCTGGTATAATGTAGATCACAAGTTTCCAACCCAGCAAAGAAGTCAGAGTAAGAATTTACAGTTTTTATACTAAGTAAGCCTGAGCTAACAATGTATCTGAAAATTTCAAAATGTGGGTATTATTTTCAATCATCTTGAGTAGCCCCAGACACATACATTTTAAGAGCCTCCATTGTTGATTCCATAACATTTTTCTTCCTTTTCTGTCATTGTTAATACCTGTGTCAGAAAATAAATGATTGTGGTAAACCCACTATCTTTAACTATTATCTTTCATTACATTAAAAGTGGCACAAAATGAATACTGTGCTTAAATGAAGAGGTAAAGTTTGTACTGTTAAATGGATATTTGCTGTCAGATAAGTATAACTTTAATGGTCTAAATCAATATGTACTATTTCTGGTAGAATGCACAGAAATTTGATGGAAATTAACTTGAGAAATTTTTTTTATATTCTATTTTCAATAAAGGGCTTCTGCATATGTTAACATGTATATAGCAATATAGTAAGTATATTAAGAAATGTAGTTATTCCAAAATGTTTGATTTCAAATTTATTGGCACATTGTTAGTGACCTTCAAGTTTCCCTTTACAATAACAGTGTTCAGCTACCTGATAATTATTAAGGTAAATGTAGTTTTAAATGGATAAAAATAATAACCCATATTTGAACTTCTGCACAATAATAGGCTAATATCTATACTCACCCAAAGGCAATGGAGGAAGTTTGGAAGACATTAAAACATTACAAGAATTTTACTGACATATCTAAATATCTCTCTATTTTAATGCAATTAATAGATGAAATTTATGAATCTTGTCTCACATTGGAATCGTTGTTTTTATTGCAGTTAAAAATACTCTTGTTGAACCTACATTTCTTTCATTTTTAATTTAAAAAATATTATAAAAGCTCCTCTTCACTATTTATAATTTACATATACATATATATACATACCAATATATATGTACATGCATACATAGATTCATACATGTATATATATGCAGCTAGCTAGAAAGACAAGTAAATATCACATATTTATACAGCCCTTTAGTAACATTGAGTCCTTAGAGTATACAGAATTACATTATACCAGGAATAAGAGATATTAAAATGAACAATCATAAAAATAACAATCGTCACATAAATTGAATAAAAATGACTAAAGCAAAAGAGAATTTTTCCCTGAGCAATGTGTGTAATGCTCCATTATAAAGGCACTAGTAGTAAAGCATAATCTTTACCTGCCATATATAAAAGAAGAAAATTAGACAAAAGGCAATATTACATATACATGTATTTTAATTTTATATATACAAATTAAATGCGGTTATAGATGAGAATATACATTGAAGAAATGTGGGAACTATGTTTGAAAGTAAAAATGAGTTTGGTGTTTGATCTACTTTACTCTGAAAATAATATAAGGGATATATTAAAGGTATGTCCCAGATCTAAAATATGCATGGAGAATACATTTGATAAAATGTTTTACATCACATTTTGAAAGTGACTAACACCTTTTGCTTTCAAAATCTAAATTGATTAAACAATGTGTTGTATATTACCCATAATAAAAAAAATCCTGATTGTAAATTGTTTTTAATTTTAATTCAAAACTGAGCATTCACATAATTAGGTCTATAGAGCAGAATTTTCCTTCAGTGAGTTCAACATTGGAATTGTATTACTGGTTGGTATTACTTTCATTTTAATGTCTTTTTTGCCTTGAAGTGAACAGATCAATCTATTTCTTCCTACAGTTTAAGCCTCATTGGTTCTGATGGAAAACTTCAGCTTTCAATACATGTACTGTGAAGCAAACATATTTTCTCTAGTCTTTAGAGAAAATAAGCAAACATAAATTACAGGCAGAGACTGTGTCTTTGCAGTGTCCTTTTTTTCATTTTTTCCCCGTGGTGTCTAACCTATTATAGATCCTTGATGAATATTAAATCATGGTAAAGACCAAAATCCCAAACTCTCTCACTCTTTAAATCACCAAACTATGAAATGTCATCATTTACATGGATGTTAAAAATAGCTGAAACCTTTTATATTTCCTTAGGTGGTTTTGAAAAAGCAAAACAATTGGCATACATGACAGCCTTCCATCTATCTGTGTGTTTAATAAAGTCAAATGTGATGAAGACTAATGTACCATACTGATGTTTGCACTATTTCATTAACGTATTTTCAAGACTCTCATAACTCACTCACCTCTGGTGAGTTTATGAGCCATGGGTTTTGCTCCAGCACATAAAATCACCTTGCCTAACACAATGCAGAGACTAATAATATCAAAGATGACACTTCCTCACATTTTGAAACAAGGTGACTCATTTATTTTCCCCTTCCCAGTGTAGTAGGACAATGGAGTCATTTTAAATTAGAACTGAAATTAAGAACTCATACAAAGTCACTAAGTGATAGAAACTTGTCTTTCATAATAAAAATCTGGTATTTTTAATCACAAAATTCAGAGTGTTACCGCAAAGCAAAACAATTTATCAGCTTACAATAAATCCCCTTGTATAAATTATTTTCCATTCCTACTGTTGTGTGAATAAGTATTTTACAATCTTCAAACGTTGTGATGTTGACTGAATATAGTTCAGAATTAATTTGTGTTTATTTTTAAATAAGCTTTTTACTCTCTCACATAATATTTGAATTTAAAGGAATTCTTTTTATATTTTTAAGCACATCACACAACTCATATAAGGTCATAAACAAAAGGGATAAATTAAGATACATAAAACTGGCAGCATAATAATTTTTAAAAATGCACAAAGAAATAAATAAAAATGGAAGAATATGGACCACACAAAATCCACAGCCAAAACACCAATTTAAAAAAATATATTGAAAATATCCTGACTTTCTTAAAAGTCTGTAAAAGGAACAAAATTGGTCTAAAATGGGTAAAAAATGAACAGTTTGCTACAGCAAAAGAGAAACACAATGGAAACATGCTCAACATATCTCATAATTTAATGAAATATAATTTAAAGTAATAATAAATGTTCCTTCTTGCCAATATCCCAAAAAAGAAACAAGTTTTATAATGCAAAACATAGAAAAATATGATACAGTAGGAGTTTGCATATTGAGCAACTATTTTGAAAGTCGATTTGACAATATCTGGCAGTTTCAGTCAAGAAATGTTTTGGGGTATCTTTTTGTTTCAGACATTTTTCTAACCCAAGAAATTACATTAGAAAGCATAAATTCATGACATATCTTCTTCAAGGGATGGGCAGACAGTCACTTCACCAGATGATGATAATGTGGCAGAATAATAGAATCACTCTTGTAAATATGTGGTGTTAGTGTTGTGCGCTGTAGAAACACTGGAGAATGTTACAATAAGCATTTTGAAATATCTATATTACTGAAAGCCTTCCATATGTGGAATCCCCTAACTACGGAGATTTCAATCAGACCATCTGGAGCTCCTTAAATTACTGACTCCATCTTGTTATAAGTATTTTTAAAAATTTACCCTCTGGTGAATTCATAACAATTTATAACAATTTGCTGACTCAGAACATTTTTAAAAAGTAACCATTTTCAATGTGCTTTTAATTATTTACAAAATTTCTAAGGTTTGATTTTACCTGTGTTTTATTATAAACATATTTTAGTCAGTCTTGCTAACAAATGATCTCAACACTTCAATGTTTACAATTATTTTAGTAATTCATTGTGGGTCCCCAGTCACTGTACCTTTGCTGTATGTAGCTTCATCATACTTGGTTTCTCAAAAAAATAATATTTAATGGTTCTGATTTTTTATGCTTTTAATTTCTCTTAAAGAACTCTAAGCATTTGTTTTTTATACTTTTTCTCTTGAAAGACCTTGAGTTTTTCTTTCTTACATTAGCATAAATGTTTAAATAAAATATCCAATGACTGTGAACAATTTTATTTACCTAAGTAGAATTTATTTAGAAAATGCATTTATATTGTTAATACAAATGTGTATAATTCAGCATTTTTAAAAATATATATCTTTATTGATTTCAGAGAGAGGAAGGGAGAGGGAGAGACAGAGACAGAAACATCAATGATGAGAGAGTAAAGACAGTCTCTTCAATAAGAGGTGTTGGCTCAACTGGATAGATAGATGCAAAAAAATGAAATTGGACCACTTTTTTTACACCATATACAAAAATAAACTAAAAATGGTTTAAATACTTGAATGTTAGACCTAGAACGATAAAACTCCTAGAAGAAAACATAGGCCGTAAACCCTTTGACATCACTCATAGCAATATCTTTTTGGATATAGATCCTTGAGAGAGGGCAACAAAAGAAAAAAAATAAACAAATGAGACTACAGCAAACTAAAAAGGGTTTACACAGCAAAGGAAACCATCAGTGAAGGAAGAAGACATACTGCCTAATGAGAGCTGATATTTGCCAATGATACATCTAATAAGGGGTTAATATCCAAAATACATAGAGAACTCATGCAACTTTACTTAGCAAAAAACAATCTTATTTAAAAATGGGCAGAGAACCGGAATAGACATTTCTCTCAAGAGAATATACGGATGGCCACCAGACATATAAAAGATGCTCAGCATTACTAATCATCATGGAAATGTAACTTAAAACCACAATAAGATATCACCTCACACCTATCAGAATGGCTATCCTCAGTCAATCAACAGATAACAGCTGCTGGTGAGGATGTGGAAGAAAGGGAAACCTAGAGCAATGTTGGTGGGATTGTAAATTAGTGCTACCACTATGGAAAACAATATGAAAACTCCTCAAAAATTTAAAAATAGAGCTGCCATGGGATCTAGCAATTTCACCTCTGGGTATTTATCTGAATAAAAAAGTACACTAATTTGAAAAGATAGACGCACCCCTGTGTTCATTGCAGCTTCACTAATAGTGGCCAAGATATGGAAGCAGACTAGATTTTCCATCAATAGATGAATGAATCAAGGGGATGCGGTACACACACACACGTACACACACAAAAATATTCAGCAATAAAAAAAAAGAATAAAATCTTGCTTTTGTGACAATGTGAATGAACCTAGAAGTTATTATGCTAAGTGAAATAAAGCAAACAAAGATAAGATACACCATATGATTTCACTTATATGTGAAATCTAAAATAAAATAAAATAAAAAAACAGAAACAGTCTCATAGATAGAAAAAGTTGATGGTTGCCTAATAGAAGAAGATGGGGTGATGGAAATAAAAAAATCAACTTACAAAAATCAATTGTGTTAGTGTACACTAACAATAAACTATGTGAAAAATAAATAATGTAAGCAATCCATTTACAGTAGCATAAAAAATAGTTATCAATAAATTTAACCAAGTAGATAAAATATCTTTCCTGAACAGTAATTTGAAAAAGAAACATCAAAATTTTTGTTAAAGCATGTAGACTTGTATAAGCTTTTAATGGATAACAATAAGATAATGGAAATAATGATAAAATTTAATACAAATCCAACTTGAGTATCATGTTTGACCTGAGGTGAATGTGAGTCTTTTCATCGGTGAAGTAAGGAGACAACATATTAGGCTCATATCTCTTTAAGACAACTGACATGCTTTCAATACAATGCTTTAGACAAATGTGATTAAAATTAATTATTTTTATTTTAATATATAATTACGATTGTTAAACCAAGGAACTTTCTAGCTGCAATTTTGAGATAAATTAAAATGTTCTCAATTCATTGTATCATTAATATCCATCCTATAAGAATTGTTATTGAAACATTTGCTTCTCGATCAATGAAGGATGAAAAAATTTCCTGTGACTTTTCAGTTTAAATTGGGAAATAAATTGAGTTAATTTCTCTAACCATTAACCTTCCACATGAACTTACTGAGCTACAGTGGGTCTTTGATTGGTAGCCATTAAAGTAGAATACAATTAGCAGTATGCTAATTATATCTAACTCATTTTAAGTAATAATTTTCTTGTTCTTTCCACTTTTTAGAGACAAACTAAAATTACATATTTTTATTTAGCAATAAAAAAACTACAAAAATAATAAAAATGTTCTTCCTTGTGGGTTAATTAAGTGGTAGATATAATTTATTGACTTTTACATAATGCATTAAGCCATTTTCGTATAAGTGATGTCAATTTCTGTGACTTTAATTATGGATAACAAAACGATAAAAAATTACATATATACACATATACATATATAATGTAATATAAATACATATGTATAAGTTACTCATGGAAAAGTTCTAATTTACTTGATAAAATAAGCTATAATCACACAAAGCAATAATCTATATCTGTTTTAATTATTAAAAGTCAAATAACACTAATCAATAACTTAGTAGCTTTCTATAGGAAGAAATCTCTAAAAATGAGAGATTTTTAAAATTCTAACTTGAATTTGAGATATACTTTACAAACTTAATGAATGGGTGAGATATGTTTATCTATTGTATTTATTTTTTATTAATGTATAGTTGGCATACAATATTATATTGGTTTCAGGTGTACAAAAGTGACTTAACATTTATATATCTTCTGATGTGAACACCACAGTAAGTCCAGTAAATATCTGTCACCATGTAAAGTTATCACACTATTATTAACAATATTGCCCTTCACCTTTTTCACTCATCCCTCCATGCCCTTCCCCTCTGGCAACCACCAGTTTGTTCTTTATTTCTATGAGTGTGTTTTTGTTTTGTTTGATAGTTTGTTTTCATTTTTTAAAAGTCCACATAAAAGTGAAATCATGCAGTATTTCTCTTTATGCCTTACTTATTTCACATAGAATTTAGAGGGAACAGAATTCTAGGTAGACAAGTTGAGCAAAGCAAAACACAATAGTGATACTATATATAGATTTTTTAAAAAGCAGTGATTATATTTGTTTACTTTTACCCCCTGTAACAACAGGAGAGTATGTTGTAGGAAAGTGTTTTTAAATAGAAATAGATAAGGCTGAAAAACTGGTTCCATACTGATTATAAAATTTATGAAATGCAGACTAAGATTTTGACTTTACTAATAGAACTAAATATCATCTGTATTCATGTAGCCAACAAATAATTACTGATGTGGCAAGAAATTTTACATGCCCCTAAAATGCACTCCTATACAAACATTTCTTCCCTCAAGGAATTGACATTCCAGCAGGAGATGTTAGGCAATAATTAATAAACATAAACATAAGACAGTCATGAAGCTAAAAACCATTCCATAACCTGCATCAGATTCTAATACTCTTCACTCACTAATTTTAATAAGGTTAGCTGGATTTATCTAGTTTTTCCCAAGTCATTTCATAACTGAGCTTTAAATCTTGAAACTGGAAGCCTGATTTCTCTCCAAGGGAAATTAATTGCTTGCATTTCTCTGCCACTGTATAGATGCTTTACATTTCTTATAGCATTTACTTAATTCAGCTCTGCAGTAGAAAAGCTTTGGTTTGTATCTTTCTCACTAATGAACACCTTGAAGTTGAGTAAGCATATATTACTCATCTCTGTATTTTCTGCAGTACTCCTGAGGCACTTGAAAATGACTGTTCAATTATTAAATAAAATTTTGTTATCAGAATGGCATTGTAATAGAGAACAATTAAACATGTTTTGTGTGTTGTGTTGCCTTAGTAATTTGGGAGCTCCTTTATATAACAGAATAAATATAATAGGCATGATTTGAAATTACATTTTAGTTAACTTGATGGTTCATTATCCTGACATTTACAAGCCAGTGTTTATAGCTAATTTTACACAGCTATCTCAGCTTATAACTTATCACTTACTATTTTCCCATAGCTTTAAAGAAAGATGTATTTCTCTCCCCATTGAATGCATAGAAAATGATTTAAAATGCTTCTTAGCTATCTAATTATGACAAGTTTAGAGTATTGGTTATATACCTAATTATTCTATTATTAAGTATATTGTGTAGCATTCAATTAGAACAATAATTCTTCAGGTAAAAAAGAAAATTCTCATGCACAGGACTGAAAGTATTTACTTGCATGCCATGATCTTTATTTCAAAATCTTTAATTTACAATTAGCTTGAATTAACTAACATAAATACATATTATATTTTGCTAGATATTTTATTAATTTTTAATCTAAGTTTAATATAAATGCATATTTAGTGTATTGACAAACATTCATAAAATGTTTGATTGACATATGCCACTTACATCTCTAAAGTTCTATTTTAAAGGAAAATATAGAAAAGTATATTTTAATCAAGAAATTTTCTAGTTAATAATAAACTTAAATAAGTATAAATTTTAAAATTATAACAAATGTTTAAAAAGAACCAATCTATGAATGTTTTTTTCTATCTGAGCATAAACCTATATTGGAATTGATTTTAATATTGATGTATATATTTATTAATAAATGTAGATATATAATTATTTATTAATATCACAGGATGAGAATACATTACTAACAAAAATACTTTTCTTAAAACTTTTTAAATTTAGTAAGTAATTTTATGTGATTATTTTGTGACAGATATTAAAGAATTTATATGATTTATTTTAAGACAGGTATTGTTATCTGAATTTTTCAGCAACTTCAATTGAGAGCGCATGATTTTTTTCAAGGTTCTATTACACTTAAGTGTTTGCATGACTATGTACTTTAAAACAGTATCTTGTCCAGTTAGATATAGTTACATTGATTGGAAGCAAACATTAATCAGAAATTTATCATACAGTCCATGTTTATGAAGCTCAAAAATTTCAAGAATTAGATATTTTAGTTGTTATTGCATTTCTACTATGGTTAGTACCTGTTCTTTTCTATTTATTCCAATGTTTCCAAAAAATCTCAAATCTATGACAATTTTGCAGCACAATTATATTAAGAAATTTAAATAAATAATTAATCATGCATGTAGCATTTATATCAAACATAAAGCATGTGAATTTCATAAGGTCAATGAGAAACTTGAAAATCCAAATGACATCACCTTCCATTACTGGTACGCACAACTATTGAAACCTTATTTCAGCAAAAAGTCCCATTTGTTTGCTCTATTGCTGTCCTGGTTTGAACCATCTGGAGCACCACCCTTTGATCTCATCACTTGGTGCTTTTTGTAAACCTCTGAATCAGAAGTTGAATCAGTAGCATAAACTCACAGAAGCAGCAGTAGCAGCCAACATCTCCAATGTGATGGCAATTTCCAGCTTGCACCTCCCTGTTCTCCTGAATGCCCTTCTCCAAATCTAGTTTCCCCTTCTGCTTTATGCTCCCATCACTCTGTATTGCATCCTTATGTTCACTCTAAGAGTAAAATGTAACCACCTCTTTGATAATTATTAAATAAATGACTGCCAAGTGTGATGCACTGTTCTAAAGTTGTGGGAAAATAAATTCTTACCCCATAGAGTCTATGTTCTTGTCACAATTAAATTTACTCATTCAGTATATTAGAATGTTTACTAAAATATATAGATAAATATTATTTTATGTAAAAAAAACTTCATAAAATACCAAATGCAAACAATAGTCTAGCTAATGAAAACATACATATCAAAACTAAATTTATTTGCATTATATAGTTAATTATTTGTCAGATAATAAAATGTGAGGCAAATTATGGGGTTATTTGTTAATTTAGAGGTTCTAGATTCAAGTGTTATGTTTAAATCCAAGTTCTGCTATTAATTGGTTCTTGAGATAATTCATTTAACTCTCATCAATAATTATAATAAAAATAATACTGAGGATAATATTAGTAATAGTGGTGTTTAAATCATAGAATTGCTGTGAAGATTAAATGACATAATGAAAGTTTTGCATATGGTTTGGCACATAACTTGTGCTCAGAATAAGATCCTTCTAAATTATAACACCTAAACTACATGAAAATTTACTGTGTTGCCATTAGCTTTCTCATTAAGCTTTCTCATTAGTTTTCCCATTAGTTCTCACTAAAAATGAAAACTTTAACACAAAGGCAGCAGCTATTGGGTCTTACTATTCCAAAAGACTAAGTTGTACGCTATACAAAGAAAGAAATCTTTAAAACTGTAGTTAATGAAACATATGGTCTTAATAGTTTTTATATTTAAAAGATAATATAAATGGGCAATGGCAAAATCTAGTTCAGTTATATATGAATATAATATTAATATAATGTAGTCTAAATGAATATAATCTTTTCTTTAAACCCTAAGTTTCCATCAAGAGATGAATGGATAAAGAAGGAATGGTGCATATGTGAGATGGACTATGACTCAGCTATAAAGAAGAACACAGAGGGTATTGTGCTGAGTGAAATAAATCTGACAGAGAAAGAAAAAAGCCAAATATAGTTTTTAATAAACTGTGCTACATGTTCATGTGGTCATTCTTTATGCCTCTTTGGACCTGAAACCACACATGTAAACGAACAAGCAGAACAGAAAAAGACTCATAGATACAGAGAATATTTTGAGGGTTGCCAGATGGGAGGGGGTCTGGGGGGTTAGGTGAAAAAGGTAAAGAGATTAAGCATACAAACTGGTGTTACAGAATCGTCATGGGGAGAGCTGTAAAGTACAGCACAGAGAATATAGTGAAAAATACTGTAATAACTCTATAATGTGTCAGATGGGTATTAGACTCATTGGGGCAATAACTTTGTAAGTTATACAATGTTTCATCATTATGTTGTTCACCTACATGTAAACGAATATAATATTGTACTTCTTTTATAGGACAGGAGAGCAGCTCATCTCCCCCGTTGCTGCTAGGGGTGGAGTTCTTGGTGCACCACTGGAATAAGCATTTCTGGAGGCCCCAAAGGGAGGCTAAGATATAGTTGAAAGCTTTATTTCTGTGGAATTACAACCCTGGGTTTCCAATGTCCTACTTCCCTTGGTCCAGCCATAGAAGATGTGTATATGGGGTTTCAGTAGAGCTAAAATCAGAGCCACTGTCCAGAGTTTCTGTTCCATATTTACATAGTCCAATACAGCACCCGGCCAATGAATTCTGTTCCCAGGTGTGGCTGAAAGAAAGCTCCTTATCTAGTCTCCCTAATTTTAGTGGGTATTGGGTCTATCTCCTCTTTGTCGAATCCCTGGGGAGTGTAAAACTGCAGCTTCTTCTCAAGACTGCCAAAATGGCATGCCTATAATGTCTGACTTCCCCATTTGCTCCATTCCTGTTATTAATAACTAGCTAATTAAAAAGTATAATTAAAAAAATACATAAATTATTTAAAAAAAAACGCAAACGAAAAACCCCTTATGTCTAAAATCAGACAGAACTAAACTTCTCTATGCTCCTGAGGCACTTTTTATAGACTTTTATTACCTAAGATTTTATTTTATATCATAATTATATTTTTACGTTTCCGACTCACCGGGATGTGAGCAAATTGAAGATAATGATGATTTGTCTATGTATCTTTTTGCCTAAAATAACACAAACATAATGTAGATGTTCAAAACATATAGAGACACAGTAAATTAAACTGAACTGAGCCCACTGTCTGGCAAAATGTCTTTCATGATTTCCCAGGAAAATTATTTTTAGGGATATAGGTTAGTGATGTATTTTCTATTCCTATTATCCCTAAAATGATTTAACTATGGGGCCAAACACAGTTATCTCAGAAATCAGTTACAATTTGCAATTGTTTTAATGTACTATATAATAGCAATATGATATACTTAATGCCATAATGATTACTTCTATGACTTTCATATGGGAAAAAAATAAAGACAGCTATTAAAATGGCATCTGTTTTCTTATTTGTAACTGCAAAGCTCTCCATGCACTTTCAATTATTTTTCACTTGTTAACTTTTTGTAGAAAGTAATTTCTATCAATGGATGCTAAAACAGGTAGAAAACCTTTGTTTTCTTTCAGTTTAATTTTTCATCCTTCCTCTACTGCTGCTGATCTCATTAATTGGGTCACCCATCTATAATATCACTCAAAAAACACCATGGTTGCATTGATAGAATGAAGCTTGTATGCCTGCTGCATGACAAAATTACATGGATTAATACACAGCAGAGAATTAAACTTCACAGAACAAGTTTCCTTCACAGTGGAAGAAGCATTATTTTGCTAGATGTCTCCAACCTCTTTTCTATCATATTTTGGGAAATGACTTTTCAATTTGACTGTTATTGCCTCAAAAGTTCTGTCTCATTACTAAGCCTTCTGGTTCCACTAAGAAATGTTTTTCAGTCCTTTTACATAAAAATAAAAAGGATATCACAAAACACTGCTTACCTTGCCAATGAAAAATCAGATGACACTTCAATTACCTTCCAACACTTTAAGGACGTTTCATCGCTCTCCTTTGTGGTATGCTCTAAATCAGCCATCTGGATTTCAACAAAATGTAAGCTCAAAACTTTGGATGGGGAATTCAGCATTTCCGTAACAGCAATCTCAGCGCGTGCATCCTCATACTGATTCCACATTGCAGGGTGTGTTGCATTGTGTTATGCTCCATGCTGAAAATATGTCTTTACTAAACTGATGGCACCATCAGTGTAACATTTATCAGCATCACATCAGGCTATTATGTCTCCTACTGAAACAGATATTACTTCTTCAAGCATTTCTGTCATAAGTAAACAGATTGTATTTCTTTGCTTCTGACTTTTGGCCAGAGGTCTGATCTAGACAGCAGGAAAAATGAGTTTTGAGTTATGTTCGTGCTTTGCTGTGATTCGGTTCCCTTATTGAATCCATAGTAATCACATTTATCTTCCTATTTGGAATTAAACGCATTAACAGATGCTAGGTATATGTTTCAATCCCAAACTTTAAAAGATGAAATTAAATTCAATAAATAATTCTCAAGCATTTACTTTGCTCCTCAATGTAGGTTAAAAAAATATACCAGTAAATGGTCCCCTCTATTAATATATATTTTATTAATTTGTTGATTGAGGTGATATTTTAATTAAACAGTTGATTAATGCAGAAAATAAAATAGGAATGTCAGAGTACCCAGTAGTCATAAATTCAATCACTATACATTGTCTATAATTTCATTAAATCTAGAGCAAAATGTCTACTTTTGTTTTTTTTTAAATTTAGAACCACTTTTGTTTTGTGTATGTGTGAGTGTGTGTGTGTGTGTGTTTGTGCCCCAACCCCCCATATTTGTCTTAGTTAAAAAATACTTCTGAAGATAGCCTCTGAGGCATATCTGATCTTCCTTCTGAATAATTCTCCAGATGCAGCTTCTACATTTTTTCTCTATTCATTGTTCTTTATGTAAATGCCCCACAGCCATTGTTGATGCCAATTGCCTTCTTGCTTAGATTGCTTTATGCTTATTGCTTCCTCTTGGTGAAAGTTTCTCTCTTTGATCTTTTACTCACGAATTTTTGTCACTTGTATGATGTTCACTCCAGTGTCCCATTCCTAGAGTGTGTCCCCAATCATACTGTATAAAAGTTCACTACTTAACTCGGTCAACTTCTTTCTTATTACCTTGTTTTATAACATTTATAATTCCACTCTATGACCTTCCCTCCTTATCTCTCTCCTTTCTTAGGATATTTCTTCTACTTTCTTTTCTCTGTCTTTGCCTCTGTCTTTGTCTCTCTTTCATTCACTTTTTCTAACCTCATTATTTTATATTGTTTTATTGTTTGTTATATCTTTCCCTCTCTCTGAGGAGGTACTTTAAAAAAGAACAGAAACCACACTGGGTATTGCATATAATTTAATATAGGGAATTATTTTCCCAGGTATCGCAGAACTAGAAAAGTAGACAACACTGAAGTAAATAGACCTTGCAACTGCAGGCATCAGCTACTACCCATTATAGCTGATAGGAAAACTAGAAGAGACAGAGAGTATAAGAATCTAAAAATGCACAGGATGCGCCTTGCAGAGGTAGGTTCAAATTCTGAGGAAGGCACTCACTGGCTATTGGTAGTGCTTTAAGAACTTGGGAAAATGGACCCCATGGAAATTGAGCTTAGGCTGCTAAGCACAGGATGCTATCTGGCTGATGTCAAAGAAGCTGGGGAGCAAACCATATGCTGCAGCAGAACAATAATTTAATAATCAACATATCTCATCCCTTTGGTACACTGTATCCATATAGATGCTTATTATAGTAATAAACTTTCATACAACAATTATTACAACTTCATCCTTTTGCCTAACAAGATGTTATTCTTTATGCAGAGATGTTATTACCCTCTTTCCAAAAGAGAGCACAAGATGCTGACTCATTTTATCTAACTCTCAGCAGATATATTATCCATCTTCACTTAATTTTAATTAGTCCACTGATTTTGTTATACCACACCACACATGAATATATTGCAATCTAAGGGCTACATGTATGCATAACCCCTGACAACTTTTTCTTTATACAGTAATAAAAAGAAAGTAGGAGAGAGCAACCAAGAAATTAGATAGTATATCTACCAGTGTGTGTGTGTGTGTGTAACAAGTGGATATTTTAAAATTATTTTCCCCAACCCACTAATTCATTGTTTTAAGCAGGTTGGAGTTGTTTACCTTATGGGGTAACCTCAAACTTTATTTTTGAAAGATTTAACACTAGCAGTCTGGCCTTCATTGATTTTTGTTGTTTTTCATTAATGTTTACATATAGTAAAAGAAGTCCTAAGTGACACTTCCTATAAATATATGGATTCTTAGCCCACCCCTCCCTGTTCACACCATAAAATTAAAATATTAAAAGGAAATATATGTACATATTTATTTCTATATTTCTCTCAGGTTTAAACTTAGAGAACATGCCCGGCCGGGAGTGGCTCAGCGGTTGAGCGTCGACCTAGGTTCCAGGCGATCGCGGTTTGATTCCCGGTCAGGGCACATGCCCAGGTTGCGGGCTCGATCAATGACTCTCTCATCATTGATGTTTCTATTTCTCTCTCCCTCTCCTTTCCTCTCTCTGAAATCAATAAAGATATATTTAAAAATAAAATAAAATAAAATAAAATAAACTTAGAGAATATGAAACAACTATTTGTGATTCTTCAAAAGGCTTTGCCTCAAAGTATATTGATTTGAAATTTAAACAAATTAAAAATATGAATAAATGTTTTAATTATTTTTTATAAATATAAATAAATAAACATAGATGGAATTGTTAGATGAATGAATCTTACATATATTTTATAAAGTCCATGTATACATATTAGTCATTTTTCCAAATATTTGTTTTCTTTGAAGATTCAAGTTTCCAAATAATCGTTTATCCTTCTTCAATCAGTGAACTAATCCTTCACCTTAGTCAATTTTATATAACACAATGAAGAGAACCAAGAACAAATAGTTAATATAATGTAATTACCAAAATAAATCTTGACTAGCTTATCTAAGATTGCACTAGTTCTGCATGTTTAATGTTTCACAGAAGACTTGCTCTAAATATTTTGTTCCCCCAGCAGAACTAAAAGAAAATATGTTATTTGATTTCTATTATCTTCTTCAACTATCCTTTTCAAAGGAAGCACTGATAAGCAATTTCTCTCATGGGTGTATAGTTTGAGAATGTGATTGATTATGATATCTGTGCAGTAAGCACACTTACCTGGCAGTTATCATAATCAATCACATCAGCCCATAACTATACCATTCTTTGTCTATTCAGCAGAATGACAGAATCAAAATGGCCAAGTGATGACTTCAACCTCCAGTTCAATGGACTATGTTTCTGTGCCTTGATGGAAAGAGAAGAACTGACATTTTTGGCATAGGAAATGTTTTCTAAATGAATTATTAGTTATAATAGTGTGGTAGGCATAATTCTAAAAATGACGGCTCCTCCCAAGATGCCCATCCTCTAGTTACCCAACAAAAATTAATCTGGGTACTTCAGTGAGGGGACTTTGGTGATGGAAATAAGGTTACTAATCAGCTGACCTTAACAGGGCATTATCTTGGATTAACCTGATGGGTTCAGTGTATTCACATGAGTCACAGAAAATGAAGGCAGAGAGTCATTCAGAGAGGTGCAACTGACAAAAAACAACAAACAAACAAACAAAAAAAACACAGAGAAGAAATGAAGCAGAAGCGGAGTCAGAGAGGCATGATAAATGAGAATACAATGCGCCATTGTTTATTTTGAGATGGAGGATTGTTGGGAGCTGATGACGAGTCTGGAAATGGTCCACTCCACCTGAGGGTCTGGAGTCAAGGACTCAACCCTCCCCACAAGTTCCCATGAGGAGCCAAGATAAAGATAATTACCAAGGTCTGGGCTCATGCAGGAGGCAGGATTTTACTCTGAAAGAGTGTTCATGGAGCCTTGAAGGAACTAGTTTGTATCATGTTCACCTCATTACTAATTGTTTGTTACTCACTATGTAATAAAGGCGTTGAAGCCATTTGGGGCTGCTCCTCAGTGGAGGGCAGTTCTCCTGATCCCATAAATTTGTTTGTCTCTTTCATTCCCACCACTCAGGTTTGTTCGTCTTTCAGGCTGGTTCCTGACAGAGGATGAGTGCCATGAGAAGGGGTATGTCAGTGACCTGCAGAAGATAGGAAGAAAACCTGGCTGACAGCAGTAAGGAACCGGGACCTTAGTCCTACAACCGCATGGAACTGAATTCTGACATAAAAGTCTGCATAAGCTAGAAAGTGGATTTGGCTCCAGAGCCTCCAGAAAAGATTGCAACTGCTGACACTAATTTCAGTCTTGTTAGGTGCTAAGCCAAGAAACCATTCAAACCCATCAGACTTCTGACCAACAGAATTCCGAGACAATAAATCTGTGATGTTTTAGCGAATATTTGAGTTCGTGACAATTCACTAAGGCAGCAACAGGAAACTAAAGCAATAGTGATTTTATCCTTCCTCATTTCACTCCTTGATTCCAAGATACAATTTCTGGCAATGGAAAAATTATAACTCATATTTTGATACTTACCTTAAAGCATAGATCACATTCTGGAAGATAGAACAATAAACATTCATGATATTATTTCTCAACTGGCACAATAACTGAGCCTAGAGTAGGTTATTTATCTTTTTTATCAAGACAGCTGCTTGGGATGATAGATTATGTGGAAAAACTTGTGGATTTTATGGCATATGCCCAGGTCTACATTTATTTGCTGCAAAATAATTCCCTTGTTCAGAAACAATAAGTCCATAGATGGTGGTGCTAATAAAACACATTATGTGCAGAAAAGGCAAATAACTAAGCTATCTTTCTATACCAGTGGGAACAAATCACTTCCCTCCTCGTGAGATAGGACCCAATAAAATAATTCCTGGGAATGATGCTGTATCGGGGCCTCAGAATTGTTCTCTGATGTTGAAAGTTAAGAACTCAGCATTGGAGATAGCAAAATGAGTTACAGAGAGGAAATGCCACATTGCTTAGCCCGTGCAGAACCCCCATCCTGTTTAGCATGACCACTTTGTAAATAAGTCTACTGAGCAAGCATTCAGGTAGCTGGAGAAGGAGGCTGACAGATATCTAAAGGAGAGGTCATGTTGTTCAGCTGATTATTAAAAGCTTCCTCTAAATTAAATAAACTTTTGTCAGGTAAGCATTCTATGGTAGGCAAATATCTTTATACTCTTCTCATTTCAAAGGTCTATTGATTTATTCCCCTAAACCCTCTGACACCAATTTTCTAATTCTGTTGTCTACTCATTTTCCAAGCTTCTGATCATACAGCCAAACAATTAGCTACTTCCCATAATGAACATAAATCTATATGCCCATCTATTTCTGGATAGAAAGCAAATACAAAATATATCGGATATCCATGTCCTACCCACTGAGATGATTTCCATTCATCATCATCTTTCAAGAACACATTTCTGATTGGGGCTCATTACTGCAGTAGTCTCTATATAGTTGGACGCATTACATTAAGAAAATCCTAAGATGTTTACTCTTTAGTCAACCTGTTATAAGGAATTCTGAGAGACCATAAGAGGGGGAGTGGCAATTTTTTAATAGACGACATCAAAGGAATCTGAGCCAATTGCTCATTCATCTTCCTTTGTACCTCATTTGCATGCTTGGACCTAATCTCTTAGGTACCTTTCATGTAGGATGATTGACGGCTTCTGTACATCCCTGCTTCATGCTTTGGTAGGCCAGAACACACCAGTCCCATTTATGAGGTCAAGACTCCTTGATGTCTTGTGATCATTTTCAATTTATACAGAGCCCAGTTACAAACCAGAAAGTATTTCTCATAAGGAAATGAAAAAAAAAGTTACATGCAGAAGAGGGCAAGATATTGCTTCAAAACACTGTTAGGAGTCCTCAACCTTCTATTGTGCTTTGCTGAACATTTCATAGAGCATCCTTTTTTGCTACAGACTGTTTACATCCAGTGGAACTGCTGTGCAGAAAGCTCATGACATCATAGCTTTTATTGAAGACCGGACTTCCTGAAGACCTTTCTCTTGCTCTTGGCCTCACACACTCAACACTAGTAGTCTTATTTGTTACACATAATATGTTTAACATTTTTATTTAAGTAAATGATACAAAGTGCCACTGGAGGGATTATATTTACATACTCTAGACCAGTGGATACCCAAAACATCAATTAAGATGGCAGGACAATTTTTGTGATGTTTGACTTGAACCTCTGGTTCACACTTTTCTTACCAAGTATTTTATGGCCAGTGCTACTTCCTGTATATTATAGTTAATAAGCAAGGCCTCATCAATATAAGTGAACAGTGTAAATTGTTCTATAGTTTGTCAATAGTACTGTCAAGATACTTGCAGGCTAGATTATGGTAAAAGTAGGAAAGTCGATATAGCCTTGAACACAGACCACAAGGGTGTACTGTTTTGCCCTCCAGCAATAGCAATATGCTTCTGGTGGACTTTGCATATTGAGAAAAATAATATAACATTTTCTTGATTAATTGTATAGATATTCCATAATAAACATACATATACTAATAACTGAAATTCATGATCTTTTTCTAATATCCATCTCCCTTTGTACAAGCCAAACAAATGATTTTATATTGAGATGTCATAGGATTACTAATCCACAGTTTTTAAGTATTTCATGGTAACTAATATTTTTAACCCCCTCAGAAATATGGTATTACCTTTCACTGTCAAGTATCTTTACTAATTTGTCCCTACTGCTCATTAGGGACATTATAGCCACCCTACCTCTTGCTATTAAGTGCTGCCACTCAACCTCATTATTCTGACATACCAATCTCTGATGCTATTGCAATTCTGAAGCCCATCTTAAGGACAGTATCTCCCTCCACCATACCCATCCTGCAGAGGACAGCTACTACAAAGATTTCTTGTGTGTTGGCAATCTCCACACAAATACAGTTCTCAATGCCTTTGTAAAGATGCCTCTGGGCTCACTCCCTTGATTGGAGAATAGAGTGACTGAATGGGTAAATATACCATGATAAATGCACTACAAATTTTGAACTTCCTAAGGCTTTGGATTCTTTTCTCCTGTATTATACCAAAAGAGTACTGTCCTCTCAGCCTCATTAAATGTAGGCCACCAGTAAGTCCAAATCTCAGTCAAATGATCAAGCAAATTCTTATAGCCAATCCTTCTGTGCAAACTAGCATCTTAAATTCATAAGTGCATTTATAGAAATTTTGTTTACTATAGAGTTTTATTCCATTCCTCTTATTCTACCATTATTAGAATTCCAAAACATATTCACAAGTGTTTTATGATATAACTAACGTAGATGAATATTGGAATTCTTTTGCAGAAGAGCTTATCTACAGTGAGTCAGGTAATATACTTATCTCCCTGAGATATAACTATTTTTTGTTCTGGAGGGTATAATGAGAGGTCCAGATGGGTTTAGATAGAAACAAGTAGCCCTCTGCAAGACAGCTACTTGGGATGAGATTAATAAAGGGTCTTTATGGGAAGGTAAAACGTATCTCCTTAGACATTGGCGGGCATTGGTATCCTTAGGATAGGCATCTTTCTGCAAACAAGGACAGCTCAGAAAAATTTAAGGATTCAATATCCTCAGCTTCATCTGATTTTATCTATGTATCTATAATCTTAGGGTCCTACTCTTTCAAAATCAATGATTCACCTAACAGACTGGATAAATCTATGAATTAAACATATGCTGCAATTTTAAAAGTCATACAGTTATATTTAGGATTTGATATTCAGTGAGCTCTGCCCCACAGCTACAGAAATATGAGATGGTTATATGGTTTTTAAAAATCTGCCATAAAAGCTCTCTGATTCTCTATTATGTAAGCTGAAAATGTGAAGTTGTAAGCTTGTAATTTTCTTTACATAAGCTCTTTGGGACATTCACAATCAAACAATCTACTTTAGTAATCCTGTAGCCATCATTACAAACATAATGGTTATGTACAACAGCCTCTTGCTCCCTGCCACAGTGCACTTGCTTCAGTAATCATTACTTCATAGCCAGTAAAAGACATTAATTTAATAAATTTCATCATTAGGACAATCTACTAATATTTCATTTTTCAATTTCAAGGAACTCATTGCTTTTTTTTTAAGACAAAACATAACCAAACAAACCCACAATCACATGTTTATGGTTTTGTTTTCTTGGGATCTTTTCTAATATCAACTACTAAATCTAATATCAATTATTACCCAGTCAGGGAAAGTAAAACTATGCTAAGTATTTCAGTCAAGAAATTTTAATATAGGCAATTTCTTTCATAGTTTTGGAATGTCTGGAAAGGCAAAATGAAAACACTCAAGAAAAACAGATAATTTTTGGATTATCCAAGGTTAGACACTCAAAAGAAGAGTCCCGGTCAACCTGGGTCAGACCTCAAGAAAGGGGTGCTTCCTGGCTAGTGCTGGTACCTCAAGAGTAATGAGCAGCGGTCTTGTAGAGCTGGGCTGTGCTCAGTGATCACTTGTGTGGATAGCAATGACAGTTGTGAGAAAATGTTACAAGATTCGTTTTGAGGGCTAAAAATAACTAGAAAACAACCAAATGTTTCCAAGGTGACGAGCCAATGATACAGGACACCAACTGGAATAGCAATCAGAGGGAAAGAACAAGGTACCCCCACCTTTTTCCCTTCCTACCTTTTATAATGTGGTTATTTGGCAGAAAATAAGAGAAGTCAGCTAACAAAGAAAAATGTGGTTTGAAGAATCCTGGTCCAAACATTGCAAAATAGAATATAAATGGGTAAGTTTGAAGTTAAATGACAAGAGCTTAATTACTGACAAAATTCTGAACTAGAATATGTGTTGTATAATAGTGAGAATTTGTCAGTAAAGCTCATTGTGTTCCAGGAAACTTGGGACTCTCAACAGAAGGGCCGCAGTACTTATTTGTTGAGTAACTTATTTGTTATGAAAAAAATGCCTTAATATATATATATAAGTTGATAATGTATACTAGCAGCTACCACCTTAGGTAATTTTATTGGAAAGTGATGAATATTAACAAAAATAAAATAATCACAATAAAATGTTATTAACATATAATATTTAAATATTTTAAATTAACACTGTATAATTGTATGTATTATATTTTATATTAGTTATACGTTAGTTCATATGAAAAAATAAATGCAAATGCATGTTATTTAATTTGAAAATAAAATATCAGAGGTGGTGAACACACAATACAATATACAGATGATATAGCATAGTATGTGCACTTCAAACTTATATAATTTTATTAACCAATGCCACCCCAATAAGTTCAATAAAAAATGCAATAGTTAAAATGAATGCATATGCTTGAGTGTTTTACATTGAAGAGAATATATTTGTATTTTTGTAATTATTATACATTGAAATAAACTCACTGATATGTCATTAAAAAACAAAACAAAACAAAAAAACCTTTGGATTATAAAGATGAAGTCTCTTTAGACTATTTCTTTCCTTCAGAAATCCTTTTCAATATTTATAAATGATTTACCTAAAATACCTTATAGAAATTGTTTGAATTAGTTTTCTTCTTCTAAATTAGTCATTCATGAAATAATGATGTATAAAAGAAAATAATACATGAGTTCCAAAGACATATATGTCCAATTTTCTCATCAATTAATTAGTTAACAAATAATTAATTCATGCATTATTCATTTAAATGGTTCAAAACAGTGTATAGGGAAAAGAAATAAACATAAAATTTGTGATAAAATTTGCTAAGAGCTATAATTGTCACTTGTACAGTGTTAAGAAAGCATGAAAAAGTGAGTGACTTACTCTGGCTGAGTGAACTGAAGAAAGCTTTGTAAGAAGAGCAAAGCATTTTTCAAGACATCACTTTACTTTCCACTGCATTTTTTTTGGTAAGTGACATTATGTATGCAACTTGTAACATTTAATCAGGTAGCAAGGTGTCCTTGGCTAGCTTGCCAACTACATTGTCTCCCAGGAGGTATTCTTTCCTGATATACAAGCATGTCACTTTCAATTTTGTTCCTCTTTGTTTAGCAGGTTATATGATACAAGATACATTTATTTCCATTCATTTCAGTCCCTGATTTGTTCACAGATCATTTTTAGTGCCATTTTTGTACAGTTTTTCGGGTTCTTAAATGTTTCAAAATAGAGTATGGCAGTTGTTCCTGGGCCATGTTGATGCTTCTTGCAGAGATCATGTCTTATTATAAATTGTAGATAAGAAGAGCTAGCAGGTGAAAGACCCAGTTAGTGGTAGTAGACGTTGATCCTACATCCTGTAAAATCTTCGTCTCACTAACAGGTAGAGTCAGAGTTGTTTGGAGTGAATATAATATATGATTTAGAGAATGGTGTATGGTCTTTCTCTCCTTCATAATTCACATTTGTCCACTCCACCTGGACTACTATTTTTGTTGTAGTTTAATTTCTCTTACTCCTACTTATATTCCAGTACTCACTTCAGAATCTTGTTCTATAGGAATATTTCCCTAAACCTTAGTAGGCTTGGTTTGATTCTTCTAACCTCCTAAATTTACTTCTATTAAATAACATATAAATTACAGATAACTTTTTTTGTTACTCCTTACCCAAGGATATTTTTTCCATTGATTTTAGAGAGAGTGGAACAAAAGGAGGGAGGGAGAGAGGGAGGGAGGGAGGGAGGGAGGGAGGGAGGGAGGGAGGGAGGGAGGAAGGGAGGGAGGGAGGGAGGGAAGGAGGGAAGGAGGAGGGGGAGAGGGAAACATTGATGTAAGAGAGACATGTGGATTGGTGGCCTCCTGCACGTAACCTGACTGGGGCTGGGGATCGAACCTGCAACAGCCAGGTACGTGCCCTTGACCTAGAATCGACCCCGTGACCCTTTGGTGTGTGGGCAGATGCTCTAGACATTGAGCCCCACAGGCCAGGACACAGATAAAATGTCACGTTTTGATCTCACCTAGCACTGCATACTTCATGTTAGCAAAGGCTACATCTCGTGAACATTTGTTTCCTGTTCACTTGTGGATGGAACTTGGGCTGTACTGAAAATGATCCTTATTTGGGCGGAGTATATCCATAAACGAATAATCGGGTAGTTATATCGAATACAGTAAGTGGTAGACAAGAAGAATTAGCAGGTAAAAAAATCTGAATATTAACTTTAGAAGGGAGTCCATAGCAAGATATTTCTGTGGCTACAATGTAGACAGAGGTAGTTTATGAATAATTACTTTGTTGTATATTTGTTCATGCAACATTCTTTTTCTGTCTCCCCTTTCCCCCTGAGGATATCCTAAGCCAATTTTAAGTGCCACTAATTTAGTTAAGCTTTTACTATCCCCAGCTGAAAATAACTGATACTTTCCTGCGCTCCTCTAGTATTTTATTTCTGTTCGTTTTACATCACAGTTTTTCTCATGCTGACCTTACATCTTTATAAAGTTTATCATAGCCCTTCAGAGGCAGTACAGCACAATGTTCAGTCAGTACTTCTCTGAAGTCAGCCTGACCACTGCGAACCTCACTAAAGTCAATGATTACCTGTGACACTATGACAATTTACTTGTTAAGTTCCCCGTGTAAAAAAATGAAGACAATTACAGCAGTTACTTCATTGGGTTATTGAAAGAATTAAACGTTATACTATTGCCCGGCCGAGCGTGGCTCAGCGGTTGAGCATCGGCCTAGGATCCAGGAGATCAAGGTTCGATTCCCGGTTAGGGCACATGCCCGGGTTGTGGGCTTGATCACCAGTCAGGGGCCTGCAGGAGGCAGCCGATCAATGACTCTCTCATCGTTGATGTTTCTCTCTCTCTCTCTCTTCTTCTCCCTTCCTTTTTCTGAAATCGGTAAAGATATATTTAAAAAAAAAAAAAAGCTACACTAGTTACAAAACACTTAGATCATTACCAAACATATAATAACTTCTGACAATATGTTAAATACACAGTGGGGCAAAGGTAGGTTTACAATTGTTCATATGGAAAATGATACAATAATGAATAAATAAGAATACACAAATTAAACTCTGTTTTGAGTACTCACAATTATAAACTTACTTTTACCTCACCCTGTATTATCATCTATTTATTCTGCCTTCTTAACAGTAAACTCTGTAAGGTCATAAGTAAATTTGTATTTAGCTTTACGTGCTGCAGTAAATAATACAAGCTCTATCAAAATTCTTTCTTTTTGTTGTAGTTTTTACCATTTGATCTTGAAATACACTCTTTTACCTACAAAGTTATATTAATTTTCTTTCCCAATCTTTTTCTAAAATTGTTTTGTTTTTCCTTTTATAATACCCAGAAGTTAAAAAAACAAAAACCAAAAACTCAACATCACCATTTTTGCTGTGCATTGCTTTTTAAACTGGTCACAGTAAGCCCTCTCAGTCATAAATGTGTTGCCTTAGTATAACTATGCCTACATTATGTTCTTATGACTAAACTCTTGACTATTTTATATTGGCATTTCAATGATTTATAAGAGAACAAAGTAAGAGGTCATTAACTTTCAGAGAGTGTTCACCAGAACTGTTCTGAAAGCTTTGACCCCCCTTTGAAACTCTGACAATCACTCCTTCCAGTCCCATTCATTTTTTCATCTTTGTATTTGCTCTCACTGAGAAGAATGGTTGGTTCAAACAGGGAAGTAGAGAACTCTAAAGAATAATGCATCAGATTAGATTCCAAGAGGCTGGGGACCAGTTCCTGGCTCTGCTGTTAATTACCTGTGTGAAAAAAGCAAAGAGATTTAATGTCTCTTGACCCTAATAGCTTCAGCTACTAAATGAGGAGCCTTGGCTAAGTCAGTGGTTTTCATTTTTTGGAATGTATAAAGAATACAGAATGGGTGTCAGCTTTTTTTTTTTTCAAATTAGTAAGCATTATTGAATGCTTGTAGAAATACAAACATGTTCAACACAAAATGTACTTTTTGTGATACCAGATCCTAGATGGATTTTTGTTGTGAGTGCTGTTTGAATGCTTAATGGAAGCAAATATAAATGTAATAATTACAACACCAAATATTTCTAAGGCCTGCTACATTTTATGCTAAAATTTAAAGCAATTTTAATTTTAATCACTCATTCATTTGATGCATCCATTTACTTATTTGTTAGGTGCATAATTAATGAAAATGGACTTGTTAATGTTAGGAACTGAAAAGTAAATAAAGCATGGCTCCCTGATGTGGAATGCTCTGGAAATATCATTAGTTAAGATGCATTATAGTGCACAGAAGAGGGACAAGATGTTCCTGAATACTTTCTCTGGAGCTACATATTACAACACATTATATAAGACTTTATATCGCAACCCTCTTCAAAGCTCCTTAAATCAATGATTGTGAGTATTTGAACTATGAACATTTCAGAGGCTCAAAAAAGAGTGAATTTGCACTGGATTATACTCAAGAAGCTACTGAGCCTAAAGTTTCTGCCAGACAAGTCTGATCTAAAAATTCACCAATTTCTTGAATACATCAATGTGCTCTTAGAGAAAAGAAAACTTACTCCTCTGCCTTTAGCACTTTATTAGTACTTCATGAAGCCTAAAACAACCAATAAAACATGGCTTTTGTTTTAAAACTTTGGTTTACTACATCCAAGTTATTTCTTTAGTTTTCTTAGCAACCAGTGTCAATCGTTCCACTGAGGTGCTTATGTTTTGGGGGAATGAAATGGGCATTTTCAATCCTGATTCAAAGGAATCAGTAAAAACATCCCTTTAAAACTGCATAATTTTAAAGATATTATTATCTGTACATTGTATTACAGACAAATCATCACAGTTATATGGTTTGGTTCATATTTTATCTTTTATTTACCAGATTAGAAGCAAATTCATTATCTTAAAATTTGCATTTGATGTGCAGAGATTTAATTTTTAATGACAATTGTCCATTTTAGTTACAAAATCTTCAGGGACAAATAAACTTCTAATATTTGTTTTGAGAGATTTCCTATTGTTCCATTAGGAAAATAAAGCACTCTATAATCACTTCCTTTCTTTTTAAACACACTTCAAAACCCCGCTTACTTCATTTATTGCAGTAAATGAAAATTTACCAAACAATGTGGCAAAGACAAATCTTTTAGCAGCAAAAGGATGTCTCTAGGGCTTTCTACAAAGTGAGAACAAAGTGTTTCATAGCCCTATTTGAAGCTGGTTAATAAGACACAAATGTAATAGGCTTCACTGCATTTAACTTCAGAAAAAGCACCGATATCTTCAAATGAGAACCTTGGATTATTGCCTCTGCAATTTATTTAAGCAGCCAATGCACCACAACTTGTTTTCAGCCTGCAAATTGCTTTTGTTAGTAGGACCTGCATACAATAAAGCCAGATTTCCTGGTGCTTTATTGACTCATGATCGACTTGATGTTGAGAATTCTTTTGTCTTCTTTCAATGACTCTCTCAAATGCTCTAAATGTTTTCAAAATAACTTTAAGTACTGTGTGTTTTTTTTAAGATCATTGTAATTCTTTGGAGTTTTTATTTCCTTAAAGTGTTTCACTATTTTATTTTCAAATTTCCTTTATTCGTATGAATTTTAGACTACTGTAAAAAGAAGTATTGATTTCTCTAAATGTGGGAGATTGTGCTTTGATGTCAATACACTGACATTCCTTAATTTCATGATTTCATTATATTCTAATAGAAGTAATGCATTATAATTTCTCATAGATATTAATTGCAAAAGCCATTATAGTATGTTTTGTCAGTTGCATTTTTCATTACTTTGTACAAATTATATAGTCTAATGAGCATATCTGGCATGAAATATATTACTTGATGCTACCAATATAATTAATTTCCTTAACATTTTTTATTTTATAATGTCTGCTCCTTTAATATGATTTAACAGATAAGCACACACTTTAGTGGTTTCTATTTATTATGTAAAAAATAAAATATTTGAACATAAAGGTTACTATAGAAGCATAGGGCCCAGCCAGGTGTGGCTCAGTGGTTGATCGACCTAGGATCCAGGTGATCGAGGTTCGATTCTAGGTCAGGGCACATGCCTGGGTTGCGGGCTTGATCCTCAGCTGGGGGGGTGCAGGAGGCAGCTGATCAATGACTCTCATCATCAATGTTTCTGTCTCTCTCCTTCTCCTTTCCTCTCTCTGAAATCAATAAAGATATATTTAAAAAAAAAAAGTATAGGATAATTACCTTTACATCAAACTTCAAATTACAGAGATGTTTAAAGTAATTTATTTTTAAAATAATGTTAGAGTTTTCTTTATATATATGAATCGTTGACATGATTATTTTTAGTTTACTTGTGAGAATATTAAATTAACATTACAACACAATAAAATTTGTATTAAACTGATAATTGCACTTTAAAAAGAAATATATAAAACACACATATTTTAAATATATTATTACATCACTTGTTATTAAAACTATTCCCGAGAACAACATAATAAATGGAGCTCATTGCTTTTCTATTACCTGTGGTATCTGAACTCTGTCAGCATCCAGCTTTATTGAAATCTTGGGGGCGACACTGCTATAATAATCCAGTTATTATTGAACAGCGAGTAAAGGAGTAAAGGGGAAACTACATAATATAAGCCTGTCATTTTTACAGCTTTGCTAGAAAGCTGTAAGTTAATACTCTCCAAGTCTGTTCCCTGCTAATTGACGGGAGAAGGGACTGGACAATGGCACTTTTGATGCAGACCAATAAGGCCTGAGTGATGTAGAAGGAGCTTGTCTGTCTGTCACACCTGGGAACAAATTAGTGGCCAGGATAGGTGTGGCCGCTGCAAGCGCAGGGAACCTGACTATTTAAACTTCTGAACAAAGAAGCACACTCTCTTGGTTTTTACTCTCTCTGGTGTGCCTAGCTCCTTGCTCTCCTGTTGCAGGGACCGTGCTTCCCTGCGCCCATGTGGCTCACGGCCACGTGGGGCTCCACACAATGGACTAATGGACTTTCATTAGTTTGGATGCTGAACTGGACCCAGCTGCAACATGGAACAGAAGCTCTGGACACTGGCTTGCTTTTGGCTCTACTGGAACCCCAGCTGCACCTCTTTCAGGACTGGATTAAGGAGCAGGGAACTTCACAGCCAGAGAAATGTAACCCCATGCAAATAAAGCCTTTTACTACATCTCATTCTCCCTTGGGGGCTTCTAAAAATACTTATTTCAGTAGTACCCCAAGAGCCATCTTACTTCCATGAATGAAGGAGGAATTTGATTCTCTGATGACAGAGGTGGTATCCTGGTAAGACATAAGGCTTTGCTATAAGGATTAAAAATCCAAATTCCAGGAAAATTTTACATTGGAATATGAAGAGTATATCCATGAATCAAAGATAAAGTCAGACCTGAAGTTTAGTAGGTAAAAAGGGACTGGGAACCAGGTAAAATGCAAATATCCTTTACATGAACAGATTGTCACAAATAAGTATTTTTGATAATGTTGCTAAGCCATGAAAAATTTAATGTGCCTATGTTAGCTTTATTACTTCTCTGTGTTATGACTTTCACCTAAGGTAAACCTAACAGGATCAGTATACAATTGATCGTAAAGTCAAAATCTTTGTTGTCAAATAAATTACACAGAAAATGTCAGAGTTCTGAGGAGTGAGCCATAAACCACACTACCTAAAATACCCTAATAAAGAAAGTGAAACTGATTATTAACGTAGTTGCCTATATACAATTTGAAGGCTTTTAGTTGAAGGACATATAATAGAAACTTAAAAAAGAAATCCATTTTTTATTTAGATAAGTTCAAAGCATAATTGCTACTAGCCTTTGAAATTGAATGCTGCTGAGAGTATACTGAAGACCCTGAAATCAATATACAGACCTTATATTTACATATTACCCAAAAGACTCCAAAATCAATAAATGTCTTAAATTTATCTTTAACCTAAAATTAATGATTTAGGAGGGTTTTGAACAGATGCAGAGAATAAGGTGTTGACCTAAATTTGCAGATGCACTCTCTGTGTCCCAAAGGATGCCTTTCTCTTGAGAAATGGTCTGCAATTGAAAACACTTTCTCTTGTAATAATTTTTATTTGTGTGTATGCATATATATGTGTTCTAACATCTATAAATATATATATACACATATTCAAATGACTGAATTAGCAAATAAAAAATGAGCACTGAATATCAATTTTATATATACATATGTTTCAACTAATATATATTATTTTTCAGCATGTACTAAATGAGTAGCTTCTATCCATCTGGAACAATATAGATACATAATGGTCGAACAAAGGACAGATATAATGACTCTGCCATGGAACCTATAGTCTAGCATGAGATAAATTATAAAGCTACTTGTAAGGTCAAGAGGTATAGAAACTTATTAATAAAAAGAACCAGGTCTAAAAAAAACTCAGATAATAAAAACAGAAAATATGCCCTGGGTGATTTTGCTCAGTGGTTCGAGCATCAGCCTGCAGACTGAAGGGTCCCAGGTTTGATTCCAGCCAATGGCACATACCTCAGCTGCAGGCTCCATCCCCAGCCACAGCCAGGGTACATGTGGGAGGCAACCAACTGATGTGTCTCTCTCACAGTGGTATTGCTCTCTCTCTCCCTTCTACTCTCTTTGAAAAACAATGGAAAAAATATCCTTGGGTGAAGATTAAAACAAAAAAAAAAAACCAGAAAATACAAAATTGAGTCTTACTACCTTCATTTTTCTTCCTCAGTTTTTTAAAACTCACCTGATGACATGAAATTTGAACAAAAGCATCAACAACAACAAAGACAAATTAGAGATCACCTTGAATAAATATAAATTGTATTCAGACATATGTTATGATTGATAAAGTTATATGCTTATGATAAAAGATATCTGGTGAAATAAAGATGATGTCAGGAGACGTCATCTCCTAGCTAACATTCAAAATGTTATCATTATGAATTCACAATTTTTTAAAGTCTAGCTTTAAGGGTTGTAGGCTTCAAGACCTGAATTTTACTTAGCATAATACTCTCCAGGTCCATCCCTACTGCTGCAAAAGGTAAGATTTCCTTCTTTTTTTAATGGCTGAGTAATATTCCATTTTGTAAATGTAACACAGGTTTTTTATCCACTCATCTGCTGATGAGCACTTTGGCTGCTTCCAAATTGTGGCTATTGTAAATAACTCAGCAATAATCATAGGGGTGCATATATTCTTTCAAATTGCTGTTTCTGGTTTCCTTGGATATACAGTATTCCCAGAAGTGGAATCACTGGGTCATAAGGCAGTTCCATTTTTTTTCATTTTTGAGGTAACTCCTTACAGCTTTCCACAGTGGCTGCACCAATCTGCATTCCCACCACCAGTGCACGAGTGTTCCCATTTCTCCACATTCTCACCAACACTTGTTGTTTGCTGATTTCTTGATAATTGCCATTCTGTCAGAGAGGAAGGGGGTGGGGTGCAGGTGAAAAAGGTGAGAGGATTAACCAAAGAAGAAAAGATAAACTCATAGACAATCATAGTATGGTGATTACCAGAGGAAAAGGAAGGTCAGGGAAAGTAGAAGGTAAATGATGGATATATGGTGATGGGAAGAGATTTGACTTAGGTTGGTAAGCACACAATACAACATACAGATGATGTATTACAGAATCGTATACCTGAAATCTATATAATTTTATTACGCAATGTCACCCAATAAATTCAATATAATTTTTAAAAGACTTGAATTTTAAAATGAATTGATAATGACTATGTCACCTATGCATGACCTCACACCAACAACCTCAAAAATAATTTATCTATAAATCAGAGCTCAATATTAATTATTTGTAATAAGCTATATAACTGTGAGATACAAGATAACTTTATCCAATTCATTTTCCCCAGGAGATCAGATTGTATTACAAGGTTCTATGTGTTTAGATTAACCATATGCACTCATTTGCTCAATAAATATGTACTTATTACCAGAAATAGTAAAAATCTTTAGCTATCTTAACTCCTTAAATATAGATGAACACATCACACGCAAGGTTTCTTACATGCATTTCACACTAATTAACCCTTCAACAATTAACTTTCTTCACAATATTTCTTGAATCATTGCTTAGGGAATCATTGTGTTTTTAAGAAAATTTGACATATATTGTGGTGATTATTTAAACCTCCAATTTTCCCTCACAGGGAAATCTTATTTCTAAGTTCTAAAAGAACAGAAAAAATTCTAAGAAAATTTATTTTTCTATGATTCTTTCATAAAGCAATATTTTTATGATTTATGTGTTTAACTTATGTTTTATAAAAACATATTTGTAATCTTTGAACTTTTAGAGATGTATGAACTCCATGCAAATATTTGTATTGTGTACTTTGAGTCAACACACCACAATATCACTTGTTACCCTCCTACTATTACTAATGAGGGACTTTTGCAGATAAATTAAGGGTGTTGAAATGGGGAGATTATCCTGAATAATTCGAGTGAACTCAATGTGATAACAGGGTCCTAATAAGATGAAATCTGGAAAGTGAAAGTCAAAGAAGGAGATGGAACAAGGGAAGCAGAGACACAAGTGATAGAACTGTTGTCTCGTATACAGAGAATGGGCCCATTAGCCAAGAATTTCAGTCAACCTCTAGAGTCCAGAAAAAGCAAAGGAGAGGACTCTACACAGAGCCTCCCAAAGAAGCACAATCCTAGATTTTAGCCTAATGAAAACCACTTAATACTTTTCTCTTCCACAACTATAAGGTAAATTTGGAAGAAAATAGAAATAAATTTGCATTATTTTATATTTATTTATTTATTTATTTTATTTTTTTGTTCTTTTCTTTTTTTGATTTACCTTTATTGTTGAAAGTATTACAGGTGTCCCATTTTTTTCCCCCCAATTGACCCCCTCCACCTCGTTCTCACCCCTTCCCCAGGCCTTCACCCTGTTATTGTCTGTGTCCATGGGTTATGCATATATGCATATAACTTCTTTGGTTAATCTCTTCCAACCTTCCAGGCCCCTTCCCTCTTTCTTCTGAAATATGATCGTCTGATGCATCCATCAATGTCTCTGGATCTATTTCATTCATCAGATTCTTTTGTTCATTAGCTTCTTGTTAAAGAAGACCCTTCAACATTTCCTGTAGTGGTGGTCTAGTGGTGATGAACTCCTTTAGCTTTTCCTTGTCTGAGAAGTTCTTTATCTGACCTTCAATTATAAATGATAGCTTTGCTGGATAGAGCAATCTTGGTTAGAGTTCCATGTTTTTCATCAGTTTGAATATTTCTTGCCACTCCCTTCTGGCCTGCAAAGTTTCTGTTGAGAAATCAGCTGACAGTAGTATGGGTGCTCCCTTGTATGTAATTAACTGCTTTTCTCTTGCTGCTTTTAAGATTCTCTCTTTGTCTTTAACCTTTGGCATTTTAATTATGATGTGTCTTGCTGTGAGCCTCTTTGGGTTCCTCTTGTTTGAGACCCTCTGTTCTTCCTGGACTTATAAGTCTATTTCTTTCCCCAGGTAGGGGAAGTTTTCTGTAGTTATTTTTTCAAATAAGTTTTCAATTTCTTGCTCTTTTCCCTCTCCTTCTGGCATCCCAATAATATGAATGTTGGGCCTCTTGAAGTTGTCCCAGATGTTCCTTACACTATCTTCATATTTCTGGATTCTTTTTTTCTTTTTGCCCCTCTGGTTGGGTGTTTTTTGTTTCCTCATGTTCCAAATTGCTGATTTGATTCTCGGCATTTTCTACTCTACTCTTGATTTCCTGTAAATTATTCTTCATTTCAGTTTGTGTAGCCTTCATTTCAAATTGGTACTTTATTATGTCATCGATTTTCTCAATTATTTTTGTCATACTCTTACTAATATCCTTGAGCATCGTTATAACCATTATTCTGAACTCTGTATCTATTAGCTTGCTTGGATCTGTTTCAGTTAGTTCCTCTTCTAGAGATTTCTTCTGTTCTTTCCTTTGTGACATGTTTCTTTGCCTCTACATTTTGGCTGCTTCCTGGTGTTTGTTTCTATGAATTAGGTAGAGCTGCTATGTCTCCTGGAATTTGTAGAGTGGCTTTGTGTAGTAGGTATCCTATTGGGTCTAGTGGCTCAGCTTCCCTAGTCACCTGACCTGGGCCTTCTAGGTGCTCCCCTGTGTGGGCTGTGTGCACTGTCCTGTTGCAGTTGAGCCTTGGTTGCTTTTGGCATCACTGGGAGGGACTGATCCCCTGGCCAATCAGCTGTGAGGACCAGTTGCAACTACAGCCAGAGAGCTGCTGTGCTGGGGACACCCCTATGGAGCAGGATTTACTTCGGTGGAGCTTTCGTGGTCACCAAGTGTGCCCTTTGAGTGTCACTCGTGGATGTGGTAGGGTTGTAATCCAGCGTGGTCTAGTCTGACCACCAGATGCACTGTCTCCGGGGCCTCCCGGGAGGTGCAAAGTCAGCCTGTGCCAGTGCCTTGCTCAGGGCCACCCAGCATGAGCTACACAGCAAACCGTAGTTGGCTGCTACTTGTGCTGGGCTTGGAGGTGTCCAGGAGAGGCCAAGCTATGAGCCAATGCAGGCTGCCGCTAGTGCCAGGCCTGGGGCTGCTTATCAAGCCGTATGGGGCCCACTGCTACTTGTTTGAGAGATTTAGGAAAGTCCTAAGCATGAGGCTCTAGAGGCCACTTGCACAGAAAAGCCCCTGGAAATGGCCTGGATGAGCTGCAGGTGGGGAGGGGCGGGGCCTCTGGGAATCAAGGGGTGGGGCCAAAGGTGTGAGTCAGGTGCTGGGATTCAAATATGGCGCCTGCCTGCCGGCTGTGTGCGGGGAGGACTCGCCAAAGGAGCCACGGCCTATGCCAGATCTTCTGCCTGGGAGGAAGCCGCCCTTCGCCTCTCGCCCGGATCTCAGGCAGGTTAGTTCCTCCCCGAGTGTCCTGGGTCCTTTCAGGCTGCTGCCCGGCGCTGGGCTCAGAGGGAGCGTCCGAGTGAGTCCATGCCGGGCCCTTTAGGAGGAGCTGCTGGGGCTCCCGCAGCCTCCGTGACCCTCAGGGACAGTCCCCGCTGGTTTCACAGCCCAAAGCTGTGGGGTCGTCTCTTCCCGGCCCTGGGTAGGGGCCTGCTGTGGGGATGGGACCCCTCCCTCCTCTGGGAAACCCCACCGCCGAGATTCCCTCCCAGGTTTCAATGGCGGCACCAGGTGTGGGCCCGCGGTTGTGTCTCCTATTCAGCCCCGATCCGCCCGCGTCTCCGCCCCTCCTCCCGGTCTCGATGCTCCTTCAGCTCCCTGGTTGTGGGGCTTCTGTTCAGCCAGATCTCAGGAGGCTCTGAGTGATGGTGGTTCTGTATCTTAGTTGTAATTTTGATGTGCTTGCGGGAGGCGGCGGGTGCAGCTGCTATGTGTGCCGTTATCTTGTTTTTCCTAAATTTGCATTATTTTAAACCACTAAATTTATGGTAACATTTTACAGCAGCAATAGGTAACTAATACATATAGTTAGCCAAAATAAGTACTTGTTAAGTGGAATAATGAAAATTAGAAATGTAATTTTTATCTAAAATAAAAACATAAATAAAAATCATTACTCTAAACAATAACTATATTATACAAAAATATGCCTTACTTGATAATAATATATTAAGTAATATTTAATTATGTTGACATATTGTTTTTGAATTTCAGTCTTGTTAAATCTAGTTATGTGACCTTAGACAAGTTATTTACCAACATTGTGCCTGAGAGTTGTTTTCTACAAAATGACAAAATACTTGTAAAAAATGCGGGTTAGAACAATGGCTGGCACATTATAAACTATCAATAAATGTTCATCTGTATATTTATTAGTATTATTGCTGGTTATCATTACACAGTGTGCAAATAAAAGCTATATTAATAAAAAATAACTATTATAAAGTATGACAAAATTTCAGATCACTATTCAGTTTTCAAACTGAAAATTTCAAAATTCTATGAATGCAATACCTTATAATATCTGGTTATTTTATGGCACTATGTTAATCATTTAATTAACATGAAAACTACCTAATTATATCAACAATAAAAAAAACCATATTTGACCAAATTAAAAACAATACATAAAAAATACACTAATCATTAGAAATAAAATGCCTTTTTTAGTATATGCAGTATGTCAAGACTAAATAACAAGAAAATCTGAACTCCTGTTTAATGGTCTCTGAATACAAGCAATCCCCTTCATCTCCTGGCCTAATAGAAATCAGATATAGAAATGGTGTTAGACTATAAACTGAAAATCCAGAAACACAAAATAGAGTAATAAATTTCTTTTTAACATCATGCTACTATTAGGGTAGTCAATAATAATTGTTTGTAGAAAATTGCTTATCCTTTCTTCAACATGACTTAGAGAGTAATTTCATCTGAAAGCATTGTATTTTAGCTTACAAGAAGGATTTGCCTTAGAGAGTCCTATTAAATTCTTATGTACTGTGGAGTTGTACTTTAGAGTAATTTAAAAATTATGTGTGTGTGACTGATTAAAATTATCTTCAAAGACAGTTTTTATTGATAAGGATGCTCTGCCTATTCGTAGGAAATGAACAATTAGGAAGGCAATATGTGCTTCTACTCACAGGTGCTCAGTAGATTTCTTCTCAAGATAACCATGGTCAATTGAATTAGCATCTACATAGAGATCAGTTAAAAGTTTTTATTATAATCATCATTATTGTTATCATTATTATTTTACTTTGTCTCAACAGTGGACAATAATTATGTACCTCTTTTTATTCTTTTCTTATCAAACATAAAATTTCAAATCTATTTCAGATAGTCAAGTAATTTTATACAGTTTTAAAGTAATTCCATGAATTAATTTGGGCACAATAAAATATAAATATTATAATATAACATAATGTTATAAAATAACATAAATAAATATAAAAATAAATATTATGACAATATTATAATATAAATATATAAAACTTCAAACATTATAAGAGACTAATTAAGAGTATTATCAGCAGTGCTTGGGATCAGCAAGATCAGGTTCTTGCCTCTCGGACAAAATGTTTCACTGTAAGAGTTGGAAAATTGCAGCAAGCAGCAAAGTTTTATTCGAAGGAAAAAAATGTCTGAGGGACACTCAGATGGGCAGCTCCAGGGAGGGAGATTAGAGTGTAATGAATGGATCTAGCTCTTGGCTTTTGTCTTACTCTTGCCCCTCTCATGTTTTATCTTAATTTCCTTGTGCCATTTGTCCTTTAGCTGGTGGGTTTCCTAGAATTTCGTGTGCCTGCAGGTATCTTGTAAGATTTGCCTTTCTGGTGATGGGAGTAATTTTTACTGCATTTCTTTCTCCCTGTTTTTGTGTAACTTTGACGGCCATTTATTTAAGCATGGTCTTTGATCAATTTGTCCTGTCTCTGTCCTGCTCATATCCATCTAACTACCTACTCTAACATTGTGACACTTATGATGAAATTTAAGTAGATTGCACTTTTAGCTATTTGGTTGTAGACAAGTATATATCCTTTATAAGCCTTAGCATAGACCCCGGCATATAGAAGATATATTCTGTGTGTGTGTGTGTGTGTGTGTGTATATATTTCATGTATAAAATATATCTATATTATTATTCATAAATACCTTAATTCAATAAATAAACATATTCCAACTTCTTTCAGAATATTCAGAAATGGTGATGGCCCTTTTTTGTTAGCAAGTTTCCTGATCTCCATCTATAAAATTACCACCATCATAGTAAAGGTGAAGCAAACATTAAGGATAGTGAGACCAAAAGTAGTAACTACAAAAAGCATATAGTAAAGCAAAAAGCCAATATAGGCCCTCCCATTTCACAATATATTTGGTAGGTGGCCCACTGGTTTAGAGTTGCAAGGCAGAGGCCCAGGAATTTTGGGGGCCCAGCAATGTTACAGAAAGTCAAGTAAACAGCAGTTTGACTATTAAGGCTGAATGAAGAATCAGCACAGCAAGACTGAGAAATATAGAGGGTTTTGAACTAAAATGAAGTAAGGCTTCTTACTGTCAGAGAAGGGATTTATAGGGAGGGAAAGGGCAAAGCAAAAGGAACTGTATGGTGTTTGGATAAAATAAGCTTCTTGATGTGAACCAAATTTTCAATATTATACAGATAGATGAGAAGAAACTTAGATATGTGCATGGTGTGTGTGTGTGTGCATATATATTCATTCATATATTGTCTTGCTCTTATCCACTGAGAAAGCCTGGAATAGTGACATCCCAGTAACTATGAGCAAACCTAGTGCTCAGATATTGCATTTCTAAATATTTTTCACTACCATAATAATAGTAATTTTTTGGAGAAATTATCAATCCAATCCTGGGGGAAAAAACAAAGAATATGATTGGCCTAGATTATTTGGCTGTGTCAGAAAATAAGCAAATTCTCCAAGAACAAGAGAGGCTTGTCAAAGGGCAGGAGATCTCATTTTAAGTGGCTCCCACTGAGCAAATCTGAGGCAAAAAAAAAAAAAAAGTGGGCATACACACACAGATTATTTCCCATTGATTAAATAAAAATTCATAAACGCATACCAGTATAAATAAAAATGTAAATATGAAGAATAGAAAACTCTTCTTTATATTAAGTGCCAATTAATAAATACAGAAGAAATTATAGAATTAGAAAATTAGCATTTGATAATCTTAGCAAGTTATATACGTAAGTACCAGTGGATGCTAAAAGTAATGCATGAAATGTGAAAAAGAGCAGAATTTTTACATGGTCACAAAGTACTACTTTGCAAGATACTCATAATTTAAAACAAAACAAAATAAAAAACACATCTGAAGAAACCTGCCAGATAAAAAAATTTAGTGATCAAAGTTATCATAATCCATGGTAGGGCAAGTTTTATCATACACTAACTGACATGATGGAATGAGAAAGATACACATCACATCTCTGATATTCCTGTTAGAAGAGCTAAATAGAAAGTATAGAAAGTAATTGTAGTGAACTATCAGTCAAACATAAACTGAAACATTTACTAAAATAACTTTGTGTAGTACTGAAAAAAATATTAAGTTACAAAAATTAAAACTACAAAAGTTTTCCAGAACGAATGTGACTAAGGAGAGCTGACAAGTAAACATAACATGATACACTTCCGGATTCCTTTCTATGGAAGAAATGATTGGAACAACTGGTGAAACTTAAATGGGGTCATGTCTGCAAACCACCTTCAATGAGGGGGAAAAAAGTATAGATATATGACGGACCTACAGATATAGAGATAAAAATAAAGAACCAGATAGAGGTAGAGATGATAGAGACAGAGATTATAGCTACTGATAAAACAAATGAGATGTCAAAAGATAGGACATCTGGGTTTAGGATATAATGAAATTATTTATTATTTCTGCATACCCACAAGCAAGTACATCTTTCATTCAGGACCCATTATAATGCAGCTTATTTTGTTTTTTAATTCCCAACCACAAATTACCATTGCTACCTTATCTTCTCTACTTTAAAGCCTGGATAACACTGATATTTTGTTCAGATATTCAAAGACATCTGCTTTGGTGGCCAATTCTATAGGAAGGCAATGTGCATACCCTTCTTTCTTTAACACTTTGGGAAACAGTCTCCTCAGCTATCACAAATCTTGATTTGGAAGTTGATCAAAATACCTACTAATAACAGACAGTGAATATTCGATCAAAGATAATTAAGTATGGCTTTTTTTATATCTGCTAATTTTTCATAAATACAAATTTTCCCACTGTAATTAGCTGTTATTAATATTAATATGAAGAAGCGAAAGGAAGGCCAGACACTATAAGCAGGGCCATCTGTGCAACTTCACTGGGAAGCTGCAACTTCACACTCCCTAGGGAACCACAGGTTCATTCTCTGGAGATCATTGGGAAAGGGGAAAATGGATGTGTGCACAGTAAAGTCAAGTTGAGGTGATGTATAGAAAGGTACCTGTCAGTCAACCCTGGAACAAAGGTAATTGACTGGAGGGGGTGGAGCCAAAGCAGCCCTGTGAAAATTTAGGAATACATAATCCCCAGACAAAGGCCTGGATTCCCTCCACAGCCTTGTGGCCTTAGAAGCTGCATGGCCCATGGCCATGTGAAAACCAAACACAGTGGATGGCAGCTATGAACACAAACTAAGCTAGCCTGATGCTGGACTGGACTGTGCTCCAACATGGAATGGAAACTTGGCATTGGCTTTAAGCCTAGCTCTGGTGAAGACACAGCTGGACATCCTCCATGGCTGGACAGAGGGAGAGAGGTTTAATTCCACACAAACAAATGCTACTCACTGTCCCATGAGAGTCTCAGAAAATTCCTTTTCTCATGACATCACAAGAAGTCCACTTCCACCAGCAGCAGGTGGGGACACTGAGAGCTCCCCACCATAGCATCTTTTTCAATCACATACAGATGATGTAAGGAGAATCTTTTGCATACAAATTTAGGATTTAGCTCTTTTTACAACAGATCATAGTATGATGTATACATTCTCCATCACTGAATTAAGAACACTGCAGACTTTATCAACATGATTAGGAAAATAAGCCAATAAATAAACCCAGTCACAATCAGCAAGCAAATCAATTGTTAGAATACATATGTGTGTGTGTGTGTGTGTGTGTGTGTCTATCACAGAACAACAGTTAATGTCTTAACTCTTATCAGTCTTTGAGAACAGGCTATTTGTTCATTCATCTCACCAATCTGAAAGTCACTTTTTACATGTAAAAATATAGAAAATAATAACTAATATAAATCACCAATTTAACAGGGATGAAATGAAATAAAGACTGTATAAGTCCTTCATGAGAGCAGAGTATTTCATAAGATATTATCTAAAGTTTCTTATAGTCATCATGCTTCTATAATAGTAGCTAAGTTTTACTTGTTTTTGTTTTAATCTTTTATTATGTCTGTGTCCTGTTTGAGGAAAAGCATATCTGTCTTACCACAGTAGTTGGAAGTTTTCTGTGTGGGGGTCTCCCATTCCCTTTGGCACAATAGGTAACAATAACATCTTAAATGCAGATATTTTTTTAAAGCACATAGAGTGGGTGAAAAACGCCTCTGTATTTCCATCCATAGTGACCTTGCATGTCTAAAAGGAAAGGATTTTATGTGCTCATACAAAGCCAGGGATATAGAGCATGTTTATAGAGTGACAGAATTTTAGAGCTGGATAAAAATTTATAGTGAAAACTTAAATAGAGCAGATAAAGAAACATCTTTGCAAAGGTTAAATAACAAGTATAATTAAAGGCCATGTAGTTAACTGATCTCAGGTTTAGGACTAAAACCCAGACTTTTTTATTCCTAGTTCAACTGTACAAGTTCCCTTCAGATTCAAATAAAAATTTGATAGAAAAAAACTGCTCCAATTTCATTTGAAATTTACACAAATAAATATTTGCTTCTAGACTCTTACTGGATAATACTATCACAAAATATTTTAGAAAAACAAAGATTTTTATCTGTCAGAAGTGTATCAGAATGTATCATTTTAAAAAACAAATTAAGAGAGGTTGTTTATATGCAGCAACTAAAGCTCTAGACTTTATAAAAAGAAATCAAGACAGGGAATGGTCTTACGTCTGTTTAGGTCAAAAGAGAAACCAACATCCTTGCCATAAATATCGTGTGATGCATTTATAAAAAACACTTTTATTGACTCTTATATCTATTATGCTCTACCTGATTGGCCTAAAGCAACTATAACTATTTAGTGATTGTCATCAACCAATAAGGGAACAGGTAAAGTCTGATTAGGACTTCTGAGAATAGAGCATTTTTAGTTCTTAAAGGAAATCTGTAAGAACTCAATCTCTCATTTTGCTGAATAAGAATAAGTTATCATATAGCCCCAGGTGTGGATGGCAGCCACTTTATATGTGAATAAGCAGCCAGCCTGAGGATATGGTCAATACACATTGTGGTCTGCCAAGCAAAGGCTGAAAGAAGCTGTGGTTTTGATGACAGTGTTGAGACTGCTGCGTTATTGAGTTACCTCTCCTGAAGGCTTTACTCCTTTCATCTTTCATGGGCAGACGTATAAATAATGACATAAAGAACAAAGAACAACAACGTGCTACGTTACAAAGACCTAGAATAAAAACTTGCAAGTCAAAAGCAATTACAAAGATAAGAAAAGTCATTGAACAATCTTTACATAAAATTACTGTATACTTAAACTTACACAATGAGATGTCACCTCACACCTGTCAGAATGTCTGTCATCAGTCAACAAACAACCAGTGTTGGCGAGGATGTGGAGGGTGTGGAGACACAGGAACCCTCCTCCTGCACTGCTGGTGGCAATGCGGACTGCTGCGGCCTCTGTGGAGAGCAGTGCGGAGGTCCCTCAAAAAATGAAAAACAGAGCTGCCTTATGACCCAGCAACTCTCCTTCTGGGAACTTATTTGAAGAAACCTGAAACACTAATTCGGAAGAATATATGTACCCCTATGTTCATTGCAGTGTCAACATAAGAAGTCATTCAAACCTGTGAAGAACTTTTGCGAGTTTGAGCCAAACTATCAACAATTGCCAGGGAGCGGAAACCTCAATGGATTGAGCTAATGCTCTGAAAAATGGCAGTTTTGTGCCTTGTTTTATAGATTACAATCAAAGGGGGAGATGTAAGTGGGCCACATGAAATCGACTGGAGATAAATTAGGGAGGGAGAAAGCAAACAGGGGAAATCTCTGGGATTAGATAAGAAGTAAAATGAGACACCTACTTCTTTTACACAGGCGGGTGCAGGGTAATTAACAGTCAAGATTCCTGGTCTCTGCCCTGGAAAAAGGGGAAATTACTTTGTTTTGCAAAGACATGTGTTAATCAGGTATATTATCTCAGATGAAGAAGACAATCGACAGGCTCAGTTAAGGTGAAAATTAACCTTTGTGAAGGAAAATACTGCCTTAGGGGTTGACTACCCACCATAGACTGCTTTTAGTTAAAAAGTTTTAATTTCAGACCATCCTTTGTGGTTATTTTAGGTCTCTGAGTTTGCAAGGCCACCACACAGGCCTGCCCTGAACTTTTCAGACTTAGTATGTAGCCCCTTTTTGTCCACAACACAGTCATTTACAATAGCCAAGAGTTGGAAGCAGCCCAAATGTCCATCAGTAGATGAATGGATAATAAAGCTCTGGTACATTTTCACAATGGAATAATACTACTCTGCCATAAAAAGGAAGGAAATTTTACCCTTTGCGACAGCATGGATGGGCCTGGAGAACATTATGCTAAGTGAAATAAGCCAGTCAGAGAAATACAAGTACCATATGATTTCACTCATATGTGGAATTTAATGAACAAACTAAACTACAAAGTAAAGTAGAGGCAGACTCATATTGAGAGCAGGTAGACAGTTCTGGTTTGTGGAGGGGGTGTTTGGGGAGCTGGAAGGATTGAACAAAAAAGAAAAACAGAGAACTCGTGGACATGGCCAGCAGTGTGGTGATTGTGGAAACTGGGGGAGGGGGTAGGTAGAGATGGAAGAGGGCATAGAGGGAATAAATGGTGATGGAAAAAATAAATTTAATTTAAAAATTAAAAAAAAAAATTACAGTTAAAGTAAAATATTTGCATTTCTTCATTGATCTACAATTAATCACATATGTTCACTTCCTTGTAGTGATTGATACTGGAATGCTGATATCTCCCCTTTAATAAAAGCTGAAATAGTCTCTATTATTCTAGGATAAAAAATATTTCTGCAATCCATATATAGAGACAGTGGATCTGTGCTTTATCAGTCACATGTAGAGCTTTACTACTAGTTTCACTTAAAGTTGGAAGTTACCTTAGAGATGTATATATGTATGTGTGAGGTATATATCTGAAGAAAATGAAGGCTAACCCATTTTGCTCAAGATGTTTGTGCAAGTAGATATTTGAGGATTAGAGTTAGGTCTTCTGGCCTGTTTAGTTTAATACACTAAAACATATTGCCACTTTCATCAAAGCAAATGATGCCTACAAAATATAGTATGGGCTGGAAAAGCCAATGTAAGAAATAAGTCCCAATAATATGTATAGGTGGAAAAGTGAATTTTAAAAGTTGACTACCTAAAGGTAACCAAGTGAAATTTAATATATGTCTATAGAAATGTAAAAGCTGCTGTTTTTCAGGCTCACTGCTCAGAAATTTGAGGATAATTTTAATGCCGCTGTAATCAGCTAGTTATCAATGAGAGGAAAGGAGCAAAGGAAAGGCCAGACATTACAAGAATGTCAGTTGGGCACCTTCAAAAGGAAGGTGCAATTTCACACTTCCCAGGGAACCTCTGGCCCATTCTTGCCATGTGCTGGGGGAAGGGAAGATGGAAGCGTGCACAGTGAAGTTGGGGTGACCTAGGGAAGGCACTTGCTGTCAGTCAAACCTGAGAACAGAAATCTTTGGCTAGAAGGGGTGGAGCCAAAGCAAGCCCATGAAAAATTTGGGGATACATAATCCCCCAAACAAAGAAGCTCTCTCTAGGCTCGTGGGGCTCTCTTATTCCTGCTTCCCTGCATTTGCCCATGTTTCCTCTATAGCCCTATGGCCGTGCGGACCCCACACGCAATGGACTGATGGACTGATGGACTGATGGACTGCAGCTCGAAACACTAACTAAGCTAGCCTGACGCTGGATTGGGCTCTGCTCCAACATGGAAAGGAAACTCTGGACACTGGCTTTAATTTTAGCTCTGCTGAAAACAAAATGGGACTCCTATGGCAGGACTGAAGGAAACGGGACCTTGGAAACTCAGGGGTTTAATTCCACAGAAATAAAGCTTTCTACAATATCGCACCCTCCTTTTCCAGTTTCCGAAAGTTCCTTTTCTTGGGATGTCACAAGAACCCCACTCCCACTAGCAACAGATGCAGACTCTCCCCACCTAAAACAATTTCAAATACAATAAAAATATTTTGGAGAATTAAACAAATGTGGAAGCCTAAGAAAACGAATAGCTTATGTCTGACACAGAGAAAACTATACAAAAGACACTGGTGGTTGTTGTTATTGATTATTTAGAATAAGCCTGCAAGTCATAGGCCACATGTGGCTTTAACAAAAATATTAGAAGCCTTAAATGTTTCAAGTGTTCTATAGTTACCAAGGAAAGGAATAATAGCTCATTTTGTTTCCTCCAATTTGTAAATGCTGCAACTTAGAGCCAGATCATTTGGAAATGCTCTATGCCCATGGCAATTTCAGAAACACAATGATCTATCCTACAGAACAGAACAACCAAAATTGAGACTCACAAAGGGTTAGATTACTTCAATTTGGGATAGATCTTAAAGGCTTTCAAATTGACCTTCTATCCATCAAAGGGACCTAAATGATGGTTTTGAAAATATTCTCCAGATGCATAAAAATAAGAATTTGTGAAAGAATTTTAAAAGCACAATATTCATTCATGGAGTAATTTTAGATGGTAAATAAGATTTATAATAAAGTCTACCTTTTGACTTTAGGAAAAAATAAAATGGCATAAAATGCACTCCACAAAAAAGGCCCTAATAATTTTGATTTTAATTATTAAGAAAGTACTAATACACTTCTTGCCGAGTGCCGCCAACATGGTGTTCAGGCATTTCATGGAGGTCGGCCGGGTGGCCTGTGGCTCCTTTGGGCTCCATGCCGGGAAGCTGGTCGCGATCGTAGATGTTATCGATCAGAACAAGGCTTTGGTTGATGGGCCTTACACTCAAGTAAGGAGACAGGCCATGCCTTTCAAATGCATGCAGCTCACTGACTTCATCCTCAAGCTCCCACACAGTGCCTGCCAGAAGTATGTTTGACAAGCATGGCAGAAGGCAGATGTCTATACAAAATGGTCAGCCACCAGATGGGCCAAGAAGATTGAAGCCAGAGAAAAGAAAGCCAACATGACAGATTTTGATCGTTACCAAGTCATGAAGGTGAATAAAGTTAGGAAGCTTCAAAAGGCAGCTCTCCTGAAAGCTTATCCAGAAAAAGCACCTGCTGCTGCTAAAAGTGCAGCTGCAGCTGCAGCAGCTGCTGCAAAGGCTCCAGCAAAAAAGGTGACTTCAGCAGGCAAGAAGGCTTCAGCCCAGAAGGTTCTCACCCAGAAACCTGTAGGCCAGAAGGCAGCACCTCCAAAAGCTCGAAAGGGTTCCAAAGCTCCAGCCCAGAAAGCACCTGCTCCCGAGGCATCTGGCAAGAAAGCATGAGAACATAAGAGGCTGTAATAAAAGTAATAAGGGTTCTTTTTAACACACTGGCAAAAAAAAAAAAAAAAAAAGTAATAGTACAGGTATTAAGGTTGGTGTCGGTTTGTCTAGTCTACAAAGTTAATAGTCATTATTATTAATATAACTTTGTCCATTGTACTATACTAATTTAGTAAGTGATATTGATGGAAGCAAAATTGCCTCTTCTACTGATATTTACCTCTTTCTGTCACAAGAATTAATTTTAAAGTTTGTTTTGATTTGTTACTTTTAAAACAATAATTTCGGAGTGTGTCACTCTGTAAATCTATTAAAAATATAAAGCTTTTTAAAATTCTGTGTCGTTAGTAATAATTATGTGTAATGCAATAATTAGTATTTTTTAAACAATATAACAATAAAAAAGAAAAGAATATTATCAAGATGAGGTTGAAAATAACATTAACATCAATAACATAAACAACCACACATACTATATATGTGTATGTACAAAACATATCAATGAAACCTTAAACTATTTTTGGATAGAACTAAGCATATATGTCATTGTGCATACTGAATTAAAAACCTAGGTCAACTATGGGCTAGCAAGATATAACCTATGAGTCAAGGAGATAATATATCTGAACTTCTGAAATTAATTTCCAGCCCCACTGTTAGAGTTTTGAACTAAATTTTATCATTTTAAAATTTTCTTACTTTTTCCATTTTACAATGAAATATGGAAAGTGTCTGGGAATGGGATGGAGAGGATGGTAATCAGAAGAGAAAAAAAGGAGAGGTTCAGGATATTCAGCTTTCTTCCCAGGATATCCAGCTACCTTAGAGACACTTCTGAAACCAGAGGGCGCCTCAGTTGGATATGTTGTTAATGGTCTAACAAAGGTACAGATGTTTCTGCACCCTTACCACCCTGTGTCGCCAATGCTTTTTAAAGTATCATCACAGCTCAACAAAGGAAGTTGATATTTTCCAGATGGAATACAAAATCTACTCCCAAGCCATACTTCTCTCAAATGATAAGGAGTGAAACAGTCACTTTATCTTTAATTGTAGTATTGTATGTATATTCATATGTCTATCGCAAATAAAATATTTTAGCAATGCTAGATTCTTTCTGAGAGTGCCATTTAAACATATGGTACAATATGTTTATACCTATTGCAGACCATCTGCTGTCTAGGCTCAATTGCACATTTATTTTACTTTTAATTCACAAAGAAAATGGAAAATAGAACTGGCCCATGAACCATAATTTGGCTGAGGTTTAAGCAGGTGCAAATTCAATAAGAAAACATATTTGGAACTATAAAAGCCTCACTTATTCTGTCCCCATGTGGGAATATACTCTTTCCAAAACAATGCAAATGTTTCTGTTCTTTATGCTTATATCTGTTGCGCTAAGTTTATAATGGGGTCAGGTGGGATGAGACTGAATTAGAAACCAGAGAACTGTATATCCTTTTACTAAAAGAGTAAGCTGTGTGTGTAGTATTTGCAAGACAATGTTATTGGTACTATGCAGGTCTTATATTTATGCAAAAAGTAATGATTTTGAAGAATTGTTCTTTTTTTATTATTTTCCTTTTAATGTTATATATATTTTAAACATAATAAAATATAATGTAAGATTTCCATAGGCACAAATCATAGAAACAGAAAGTAGAATAGTGGTTGCTAGTGAATGGGGAAAGGAGAAAATGGTGTTATTGTTTAATGGATATAGAGTTTTAATTTTGCAAGGGGAAGAGATTCTGGAGATGAATGGTGATAACAGTTACACAAAAATATGAATGTACTTACTACCACTGAACTATACACTTACAAATGGTTAAGATGGTAAGTTTTATGTTATGTGTACATTACCACAAAATAAGTACTACTATAAATCTTTAAGAAATACACTGTCAACCCGATAGGAAAGTAGGCAGAAAACTGAATAGGGATTTCTACAATAAAAAAATTCAAATTTCCAATAAATATCAAAAGGTACTCAAGTCATAATAGTAATCAGACAAATTCAAGCCTAAATCATAAGATTGCTTTTCATACATATTAATGTGTGAAAATTTTAAAAGACTGACAAGTCCAAGAGTGGTAGGAAGTGGAAATATTTTAACATACACGTGGTATCGGTGGAAATGTACATTGAAAAATGGTTTCGCTTTATATGAGAAAGGTGAAAATATGCATTCCCTAAGACCTAGCTATTCCACTTCTCAGATTAGACTTCTCAGAATCACGAGTACCAGGATGCATGTAGCAGGGATGGGGAAAGTCCGGCCTCAGACCCCATACTGCCTGTGAAATCATTTGGTCTGAGGCAAGGCAACCACAAGCAGGACTCGAAATTTAATAAATCTAGGAGCTTTCTTCATAGCTAATTTTTAAGTTGATAATTTTGTATGGCCTGCGAATGATGTGATAAATATCCAAATGGCCCTTGGCAGATAGAAGGTTCCGCACTCCTGACAAGAATGATTATAGCAGGATTCTCAAAAGTAGAGAAAAAATTGGTCAATAGAATAATTAAATGAATTGTGATTAATTCATAAATGTCAAGGTCATTAAAAACAAGAAAGCAAGGCTATAATTAAATGAAAATAAACTACAGTTACATAAAACAACTAGAAGAAAAAACATGTTAGATGAAAGATCAAAGAAAAAAGACTGCATATACTATGAATTCTACATATAAAATGCTTAATAACAAACAATGCTAAACTATGCTGTTTTAAGGATATATACACCATTAGGAAAACCACAGATACAAGTGAGAATATGAAGAAAATTAAAATCACTAAAGTTGATACAATGGTGACTTCTTGAAAATGGCTAAGTTTGTGATTGAAAAAAATGAGATGAGGGGAGAAGACTGTGAGTTGCTGCTGATATTTTATTATTTCTTGACTAATGTGGCATTTACACAGGCATTCATATGATTATTTATTATATATATGTATATATGTATATATACTTCTTTTTTATGTGTATGAAACATCATTAAAAATGTGATCCATGTTAATATTTTTTATTATTATTGCTATTTTCTTCAAAAAATGATGTTTCTTGAATATATAAATAACTTATTACTCTTAAAACCTTTATCATATGTTTCAGCTATAACTTAAAAATAATATCACAGCATAAAATTTTTATAGGACCTTTGTAGAGAACTGAGACCCAGATTTTTCAGTGGGAGTTTTGTGTGTAAAATGACACCCAAAGGCAAAAAGAAGCACTGTGACCTAAATTCCCAAGTAGTAATGAAAATAGTGACTTTGAGACATATGTCACTAATATTTTAGGAACTGAGAAAAATACAGATGGTGAATGCATATGTGTAAAAATGTTACTGTTAAAATTTGTGCATGTAAACTTAAAACATTTTAAATTAACAAAGAAACCTTTAAACTCAAATAAAAATTTTGGTTTATTTTTAAGGAGTAGTTTGAGCAAATGCTTAGAGTTATTTTTTTCTGAAAATGATTAGTTTATTTATAATTCCAGATTTAGGATATAATGAAATATCCTTAAAGCAGAACACATGAAGTTTTCTGTATAGAGACCAAAGTATTTTCCTATATTGCTGCAAGATCTTATCACAATGAAAATAATAAGTTGGGGGGGAGGGGAGACATTAGCTTAAAATCGGTATCACAAAAGGCACATTTTGGGGTGGCAAAATTTTGGTTCCCTTTACCATTTTATAAATGATAAAACTAATCCAGATGAATTATTAAATTACCAATTGTGACCTCAAAGCTAGTATGTACACTTGTAAAATAAGGGCTGATTGTTGTGTAGTTTACATGTGACTAAGAAATAGTGCTTTCATTTAAGGCTCAAATATTTCTTAAAATCAAGTACATTAACAAATAAATCAGATTGTTTTTCAGGTAAACTCTATAGTATATACTAACTTAAATTATATGCGATACCCAGCAAATAACTTAGCTAGTAGGATCTGTTTTAAAGGGAAGAAAGGAGATGAAACAGCTCTAAGCAGCAGATACCAGATGAAGAAGCACTGTGTGAGGCCATTAAACTTGAATAAGTGAAGTAAATGAGTAGAAGGTCCTGATCAACTTAAAGAAACTAACTAAATATGGTGAATTTCTTGGAGGAAGAAGTGACAACAGAAGTCACAGAAATTGGAATAGATTTTCCAACTTTACAACTGGGTGTGCAGCACACACACATAGACACACATGCACACACACAAAGTGACACCTGATTCCTTGCCATGTTCTAAACAACTCACTATGGTGTGAGGATAAGGCAGGATTTGCAGTTTACCCCAGAATCCCCCAAAATATTGCCTGAAAAATGAGGACTAGTTTGCGTTGATCTTACTGTTGTTCCTTCACAAAGGGGTAAGGCCCTTTGCAAAGGGAAGGGACCGTCACTAGCCATGATTCTGATATACTTTTTTTCTGACTTTTCTAACTACCAAATTTAAAGTGTAGAAAACTGTCTGCTCATTGAAACACTATCCTGAGCATATGTACTAAACTATCTTTTCCCAATGTATTTCCAATCCATCATTCACTGTTTCCAAAATTATTTTTGTAATAGAAGTTAGTTACTCTTTATATTTCTAAAAAAGCTTAGTGTTTTCAATTGCTTATAAGAAAAAATTCATAATCCTTAACATTACTTTATCTATTCTATGATTTAGCGCTAAACATATTTATGGTAAGAGTTTAATCTGTCATTATATTACATTCTCTCTTTGTTTTGATCTGTAAATTATTAATATATATTCTGCAGCCCTACACCAAACAAATTCAAGCCCCTGGGCTGTGTTAGCTATAATAAACCCTAACCACACAATGTACTCTTACATTTGCTTAAGTTTATATTTGATTGCCTTGCTAAAATTAATGAAGCTTTTTAGATTTGCTTATCTTTAGGCTATCTACATTGGAAAATTGATAATAGGACATATACCTTGCTTTATACATCACATTCTTGTTTATAATTTGTTTTTCTATTTTGTTCCTGGTGACCAACCCAAATGACCATTACATATTGTGGAAGGAGAAATAACAAGTCAAGTCATTACCTCAAGATTACATAAAAATGTTGCTAAAAGAGACCAACTCTGACAAATGTTAGGAAGCGAAGCAAGGTACTTAAATATATAATATGACAGATGGAAGAAGATCAGTCAACATTTCATTTTGTTCCAAGAATGTTCACTATGGAAATTCTCGGCATTTGTAGAAACTTATGTTACATTAATTATAAGAAAAGATGGTAGAACAGCAAAGTGGTGGTTGCAGTTTAATAGATACTGGTTGATCATCTCAGTTTAACAAAATCTTGATAAAAAAGAATGGTTGGAAGCAAGTGTTTAAAAGGTCATAGTGAAACAGTTTAAATCTTCCTGGGACTTGCACAGTCATTCCTCTTTACCAGCATTTGCCTCAGGGAAAACATCTTTATGCTGAATGTCAGAGTCCAGATTTTCACCTCTATCCAGGTTTCCAAGCCTGAAAAACAAGTGAAGTCTGTGCCATAGGAAATGTTTGAGTTTCAGTTTTTATTAGTTTGTTGTATGATTTTTTTCCCCTGTTGAATTCAGTCATCAAATAGTGCTACATAAAAGCCCTATGGCTCTAGACAAGGTACAATATAGAATTGTGATGTTAAGGAATATAAGAAGTGAATTGTTAAAACACCTTGAAGTACTTTCTTTACCGACAATGACTTTTCTTAATCATAGCTTGGGGGGGGGGGAAACAAAAAACAAAACACAAACCTAAATTAGCTGAATTTCTGAATTTGGAAAGTGGACCAATGTCTGTTTCCAAATTTTCTTATCTTTCTGTTTAATTCTTTATCCATCAGTCAAGTACTGTCATATCTCAAGGATTAGCTATTGAAAAAAAAGTAAAATTAGAAAGGGAGGGGGAAAAAACTTAAATTTCTCATCTTTAACAATTAAAAACTCATAATTTGAACTATAACAAATGATTTAAAGATAGTTATTTTAAAAAAGAAGAGAAAGGGACAAGAATTATTAGCTCCTTGAATTTAGAGTGTGGGTCTGAAAATCTTAGCAGTCTGAAAGTTGGTTACTTGATCTAAGATTTTTGGAAAAACTAAAATTTTTATGATGCTGTCTGTTTCTAGAGAATCCCAAAGGAGTTTTAGTTGTAACTTTCAAACATTGAGGACATTCAATTCATGGGAATGTGATGCATTTTGAGTTTGGAAATGTAGATCCAGGGATCTGTTCTTTCAAATATAACAGTTAGGTTAGTAGGGCCTGATATGGTCTTTTCTAATGAGGTTCAACAGCATCCTCATCGTTGTTTCTGAAGTTTTTCTTTAGCAAAGCTGCTTAGACCTATTGGTTATAACCTTCTGTATATTACAATAACACTTTAAAAGATGACACTCAGTTACTGAATGTGTAATTGCTTAGTCACCAGGTGAGACTTAAGAGAATGATAACTGTATTTCTGGTCAGTGAATTTTTGATAGCCAAGGAAGTTAAAGATAAAATCTTTGATCATGGCAGTTTTCCAAATAATTCTCCAAGCTTTATTTGTTCTTTTATTTTCACTACTGATAGAGAATGAAAACCACATGGAGTTTCGGGACCATGAGCAATACCATGTAGAGATAACTATTTGATTATAGTCCTAGTAAAATAGATACTTCTGTATCTAGACGAAAAGGTTGGCAATACATCAAGTTGAGCATACAAAGTCTAGGAGGCCGATAGTTATTGTTGTTTGTTTGTTTGTTTTGTTTCAATTGTTTGTTTTCTATTAATGAAGTTGCCATTTGGCAGAGAATACCTTATGGCCATCTGAAAAATAGATGGATAATAATAAAAATATATTCATTGGATTTGATGAAGTCAATTGCATAAACTCCATTTGTAAATATACAAATAGATCTCAAAGCTTTGGTCTTCACTTTTGCCTACCTTTTGTAGGTTTGCCTGAATTATAAATTTGGCAGGTGAGACATGTTCCAGAAACATATTGAGCAGTTTTGAGTAAAACTATCCTACCTATAGTGATTTTAAGATTTCAGCCAATTTATCTTTGCTATGGTGATCAAACTGAATAGCTATTTTAAGAAATTATGTTAATTATGTCAATAAATTACTATAATAATGATAACCCTGGGAGTGAGAACATATTGATATGGGCAAACCTTTATAGCAATTTGATTTGCATTAAAAACATAACTGTGATTGTTAGTGATTTTACCTGATGGTCAAGTATCTTGAAATATAGAACAAAAATAAGTTTGTAGGTAGTTATTATGTAAACCTTTCTGCTTGTACATGAATTTATTTTTATCTGAGAACTTCAACATATCTTCTAGGGGGACAAATTCAACTCCTAATAGTCCATCTTCTGCCTTCCCCCATATTCATGCCTTTCCCAGGTGAAAAATATATTCATCCATTCTCACATCCCCCAGTTTTAACACATTCTAGGGTCAACTTTAAGTCTAAAATCTGTTCTAAATATAATCAATGCAAAGTCATCTAAATCAGTTATTGGTGAAACTATGGGTATTGTCCATGCAGGGAGAAAATTTCTGGCCATGTATGGACTTATGAAATTACAAAGTAAGTAATATGTTTTTAAAATACAATGTTGGAACACTTTTGGATAGACATTTCCATTCCAAAAGGTAGGAGTAAAAGGGGTCTCAGATCTTACTCAGGTCTGAAAACCAAAAGGGCAAATTTCATTAGATTTCAAGGCTGTGAATAATTCTCTGTGGCTCATTGTTCTGTACTCTGGGCCCTCTCAGCTCACTTGAGTGTCAGTCCTACCCACCCTGCACTAGGAGTTAGTGTAAGCACAGGCTTCTTTATCCATGGTTCTGACCTGAGTCCTTTTTCATTCATTTCATCCTGTCTCTGTCCCTTACAGGCCAGGCTAACAGTGCTTCTTCTGGCATAATTCTCGAAAACTTTTTAGTCTCCTGAACATGAGAGTTCAAACCATCAAACAGGAAGGTCCCCCACATTTCTTTCCTGGATAATCACATCTCCATTGCTGGATCCTCTGAGGTCCACGAGTCACAAATACAGTCTCATTAGCAAGTGATTGTTCAGCCACATTTTTTACCCTGTTTTCTGAGCATGCTATTTGGATAGGACAATAATTTTCTAAATCATTGAGTGCTACTTCTTTTTTGTCTAATAGTTTATTCCTCAATTTATCTCTGTCCTCTTGCATTTTACTATAAGAATCAAGGATAAACTAGGTCACACCTTCCACATTTTGCAATGAAATATTCTCGGCTAAATATCTAGTTTATCACAAAATTTCCAGAAAATAATACAACATAATGGCCAAGTTCCATCTGAGACATCACCAGAGTACCCTTAATGTGCATACTTCTAGCAGCATTCTGTTCATGACAATATATGTATTATCTAAGAAATAAAAGGCTTTCTATGCAGCTCTCCTTACCTTTTTCTGATTCTTCATCAAAATTTTCTTGATGGCCATATTTCTATCAATAATCTCTTCAGGTCAATCTAGCTTTTTTATCAAGAGTTTCAAAACTCTTCTAGCCTCTACCCATTACCCAATTCTAAATCCACTTCCATATGTTTCAGGTATTTGTTATAGCAGCAAGCCAATGCTTTACAGAATTTTTTTATTAGTTGCGTAGGGCTGTTGTAACAAAGTACCACACACATGGTGGCTTAAAACAACAGAAACCTATTGTCTCACAGCTCAGAAGGATAGAAGTCTGAAGTCAAAGCACAGACAAGGCCATGCTCCCTTCAAAGTTAATTTATTTATTATTTTAAGACAACATGATAAGTTTATATATTTTATTAGATGGGAAGGATAAAATAGGTTAACTATTAGATAATTAAACAAAGCATATGTAAAGATAGAGATGATTTACAAATGGACTGATAAAGTTCTCTCTCTGCCTGGGAGGATGTCTGGATGCCCAGCTTTAACTATTAGCCAAGATAAGAGCAGTGGGATCTATGATATGCTATTTAAGGTCCAAATATCCCCTGATGATCAATTTCACTATTCATAGTCTGCAGCTGGATGAGCTAGTTTAATAAGACTAGCTGTGTTACATGGCCAAGGCACTTAGGCTTTCCTGAGAGCTTCTACAACTCTGAGTGTTAGTCCTCGGATGCTGCCTGCAGTCTATTTCTCTTGTCACAGCAGTCGCTTTGCCTCTAAATAAGCCTATGTGAGCATCTATCTAATATTATGTTTTGGGACTGACAACGGAATTAACTGATTTTTAAATTAAATTTATTGGGGTAACATTGATTAATAACATGATATAAGTTTCAGGTATACAACTTTATAATACATCACCTGTATATTGCATTGTGTAATATTTTATGGAGTTGAGTCTTTTCAAATATCTAAAGAAATCTTATACAGGCAAATAATAAACTGATTAAGAGAGAGAAGATAAAAGCAATAATAAAACCCAAAATATCTCAGTCATTCAAAAAGAAGGTTATATAGAAGGAGTAAAATAGAATTAGAAAAAGGGCAAAACAGAAAATGCAAATAGTAAGATGCTAAAAATATCTGAGTAGCCACTGTAAATGTAAATATGTGAGAACACAACTAAGTAGACTTTGGATTATTCTTTTGCATTTTTCTTTTTTAAACTATTACTCAAAAACTTTTTCAAATGCTTAAATTTTATCTGAAATAGATGTTTTAAACATATTTTGTCTCCAAAATAAAAGAAAATTTATTTACAATATTTTTTTAATAGTTAGTTCTGGAATGTTGGCCTAAAAAGGGTAACTCAACAACCTATTTTTCTCAACCCACAGCTTCACGAGCTGAGAAAGATGAATTTGACATTTGAGTGAGTATTCTGAGTCATGTAGAAAGGAAGCTAGTCCAAATAAACTGGGTCAACTGTAACTAAGAAAGGGAAATATGACAAAGACCATCTTTCTCTCAGCTTTATATGATGTTAATCATTTGACTCATTGTGTCTTATACCACAGGCATATTTGAACAGTGCTATGTCTCAGTAGAAATGTGGCATCATTTTGAAACCAATCATTTTGATTTTAAATAAAAAATACTAGAATGTGTTTCAAGGTAAACATAATGAGCTTTGTAAAGCTGAAAGTCATTTGAAAAAGGTATGAGGTCTCTTACAGTGTAAAATTTTATATTTCATTAGTAGAACAAGTGTACATGGTAACTGAGAGATCAAAACAAAAAGAAGCCTTGCACAGATGAAACTGATGAATGCTTGCCAGATGAGGAGTTCATAAATCATGTTATGTGCTTTTCGCTGACAATACATTTTCAGGCATGTGCCCTCACCAGGAATGGAACCTGCAACCTTTTGATGTACCGGAAGGCACTCCAACCCAACTTAGCCCCAAGGCCAGGGCATCACCACAATAAGTTGAAGAAAAAACTGAAACTAATAAAAATAGCCTATGGCTGTGTTAAAAATCATTGCATGGAACTAATGATACAATGACAAGCATTTATTGAAATGAAAATTCTGGAAACAATTGAAAAAAAAAAAAAAAAAGACTGAATCCACTTAAATTCTAAAATGCATGCAAGTGGCACAGACTCCCGCGGGCCTCGCTGGAGCGCCAGGCCCCGCGGAGCTCGCTCCCTTCTGGGCTGCTGCTCCCAGGGGCCCTGAGGGCGCGGGCAGGGAGCCCCAAGAGGCGGGGGCGGGGCAGTTCTTCTGGTCCCAGCGTCCTGACAGGAACAAGATGCTACTGAAGGAGAGCCCTTGGCCCTCCCTGTGGCATCTGGGGAGTACTGGGTGCCAGGAGGAGGTGGCAGACGGTGCCATCCTGCACTACAGACGGGGCGGGGGCGGAGGCTGGGGGAGCCCCAGGCAAGTGTGAGACCAGAGGACAGGGCCAGGGCTGGGGAGGACCTGAGGCAGCTGGAAAAGCCGAGGGGAAAGCAGTGACGTCATGGTCTGCGGGCCGCTAGCGACGCCCTCGCCCGACCAGCGCCCTGAGCTTTGCCCCGGGCGGCGAATCCTGATGTCCCCCGAGTGAGCAGGGAGGCGCACGGCCCTAAACTTGCTCCGGACGTGCCTTCTGGGGAACACTTTGGTGTCCCTTGTGTCCCGTGGGTCTCCTGTTACCAGCTTCTACTCGAATGTTGTGTTCTGACCCAATTTGTAAGTTTCTGTCAGCAGGAGAGTTTTACCTACTGCATGGAAAAGATGCTCATTACGTATTGTGAAGTTAATAAAGCAATAATAATAAATAATAAAATAATAAAATAAAATAAAATAAAAATAAAATAAAATAAAATAATAAAATAAAATGCATACAAGCGATAAGGATTGAACTTTCGAAAAAGCTTTATAACATACATATTTCCTAGATTTCATTTAATGAAATTGTATTGATTAAAAATGCAACATGATGAAAAATACACTTCAGTCATACAAAAAAAAAAAAGAAAACACGAGATTTCCTTCTTTAATTTTCCATCTTTTTGTTTGAAATTGATAAATTTCAGTTCAGAGCGCAAAGCCACTCTCCGTGACCCGAGCTCCCGTTGCCAGGCTTCGGCGCTGTGCTGCAGCTGCGAGCCTGGGGGGGCGGAATTCCACGCCGCCCCACCCAGAGCTGGGCCAAGTGCTCTTTGCGACCCCTTAATAGCTGAGAATGGCTTTTCCTCCTTTTTATAGCACTGGAGGAGTAAAAATAACTATAGCATTTTTAGGGACCTTGTAGAGTATATATATTTTCCCAAGTTTCACTCAGTCATATATATATGACTATATAAATCACCTAAATATATATGTGATTGAGTGAAACATAAAAATGCCTTTCTCAGTTGCTGAGATATCTTGCCATTCTGTTACATACTCTGTCAACTCTGAGACATTAAGTTACAGATGAAAAGGATTTTGCTTTTTTCAGTCATATAAGTTATTATGAAATGTAAAGATAATTCCACATGCTGCATTTGGAAAGGACCTCTATTTAAGTAATTGTATGCCAACTGAAATAAATATAAATAGTATCTTAATTTCAAAACAATGTATTCCTTTATTTAATCATATGCATTTTATTGGGAAATACAGTATATTTTTGTTGGAATTTGATTTTAAAATAACAATATAAATATTAACAAGTCACTGGGTTGGGTTGTAAAATGATTTATGAAAAATGTCAGTGTTAAAAGTGAATTTAATGTTAGCACAAATATTGATAAATGTTTTTTAGATTTCTAATTTTTTAATGAGTAATATTCTATAGACCATTTGTCTATTCTTTATATAGGGTGCTTCTCTATAAAATTAAATTTTAGCACAATATAATAACAACTGAGGGTGGGATAGGAATATAAAGAATATTGAATCTGACTTTGTTTTACATATCCAAATTTTTTTCTAACTGATTGATGTTTCTTTCTCACATCTATGTTTCTCTCTGTTTTCCTAACTCTCTCTCAAATCAGTAAAAATGAGATTTAAAATGTCCTTTGTGGTATCTAATAGAAGTCTATCAGTTATCAAAAATTCAGAAATAGCAAAATAAAAACCACCAAATCAATAAATAGTGTTTAGTAGGAGTTTATTTTGCATATAAGAATAGCTTGTGAATGGGGAGCTCCCAAAAATAAAAACTGATATAAAGCTCAGGGGCATGAAGTTACAGAATGGCTTCAAAAGTAAAAACGTGGAAGTTGTTAACCTTTAGAGGATTTTTATGTTTTTTTAGTTGAATTTATTGGTAAGACATTGGTTAGTAAGATTATCTAGATTTTGAGTATACAATTCTATGATGCATCACCTGGATATTTCATTGTGTGCTCACCACTCAAACTCAAATTGTTACCTTTAAAATGGTTGGTTATTGCCCTGGCAGTTTTGCTCAGTGGTTAGAGTGTCAGCCCACAGACTGAAGGGTCCCGGTTTCCATTCCAGCCAAGGGCATGTACCTCGGTTGCAGGCTCGGCCCCAGTAGGGACTCCTGTGGGGGCAATCAATATGTGTATCTTTCGCATTGATGTTTCTTTCTCTCTCTCTCCCTTCCACTCTCTGAAAAAAAAAAAAGAAAAAAAAAAAGGTTTGTTTGATTTTCTTATACTATTTTTAGGAAGATGACAAGTTTCTTTTATGATTGTCAGTGGCATTTACAAGACATAACCTAAGTTAAGTTTTGCCTATCTTCATGAAATAAACCACATTTAGTTGTGCTTATGTAGTTTAAATGTTTTTGTCCACTCAGGGAATTCTCAAATATGGTCTTCATTTTGTAGTTAATTTTAACACAGTAAAGAAGATTATCATGCCTAGAAATATTTGTATACAGGGAAATAACAGAAAAAGTCATTATCTACATTCTGATACTGAGATGTTGGCTTGGAAGTTAAAGACATATTATAAAAAAAATTTTTAAGTGTTTAGTATGTATTAATACCAGATAACCATGTTCTATTCTATTGCTTTATTTTTGTGATTATTATATTGTGAGTAATGAATGTCTTACTCAAAGAAGATTTGAATAAATCTTAACTGGGAACACAAGTCAGGCAACAGCACTTGTATAATTCCATTAAAAAATAAAAACAATTTCAAATATGACAAGGAATGAACACAAACAATTTAAGTATGACAATATCTTGCTCTTTTTTTTATCTTAGAATTTGTAAAACACATTTCCTCATGCTATTATCACAGTTACTGTTTAAAAAGACATGCTATTGACAGGTTATGAATTACTTCTATTTTATAGTAAGATAAATTGAGAGATTAAAATACAATTTCAGTGGTTTTCTTAAAGTTATATTATTTCAAAGATTGGGAGTAGCCAAGCAATGATATAAGAATATGACTGAAATAATAGTACATGATACATGACATAGATATACATGACCCAGAGAAACAATGCAGCTTCAAAGTGAGAGACTCTTATCTTAAATTTCAGTTATCTGTGATGTGTGAAAATATATTTAATATTTCAGGCTAACTTTCCTCATTACTAAAAGTCAGATACTAAAAAGTCCCCCACAGGTCTTCTGTGAGGATTTAATAGGAACAATTATGAAAAATTTTCATCAAGTTTTAGCACATGCTGTTAGGAACTCAATAGTTTTTTATTGCCATTTTACTTATGTTAACCACAACCACATTTATATTAATCCTTTGCCCCAGCCCCACCCAAACACACACACACACACACACACACACACACACACACACACACACACACACACACACACACATACTACCTACCTGTTTGATTGCCTTTTAAATATTACATGAATAATCGAGGTTCTCAGAATGCTGTCTTTGTTTATAAGTAGCTTTCTCTTCTTATTCTTTAAAGAAGGCTTTTAAACAATTAAGTCAAACTTAAATCTGTTTTTTTTTTAAATAACTAGACATGTCTAATATGTAAACAATAAATATATATGTTTTCTTTCCTTCCTTCTAACCTAATGGATACTTAACAATGGTGAGGTATATTCTAATACTGTAAATGGTGGTTTCTTTTCAACCCAGGGTTGAAAACGAAATTTTTTATGGTTTTAGAGTGGCCTCAAATCTTTAAATTATTCTTAAGGGCTTCCATATGAGATGAGAATTGTACTTTCTTTGTTACTTTATGAAGGAAAACATGAGTAAAGGAATAAGTAAGGGTTCAGTTGACAATGATTTAAATAACTTCACAAGTAATAATTCCATGCTGCTTTTACTTTATTTCTAACACCAACTGCATGTGTTCAGTCTGTCATCACTAGTTTAGAATTTATCTTAAGTATGTATTTATAAATTTTATACTGTTTAGACACTCAGTTTTTGAAAATCTAGGGGGAACTTTTTTTTTTTTAAGGAGAATAAAGTAGCCATAGGCATTATATAGCAAGGAGACAGGTTTCTAAGTTCAAAGAGTGTTTAAGATCAATATCTCAATTATCCTTTGTCCTGAAAATGATTCTAGGTATAAAGAAAAGTGTGTCATCAGGATAATATGATAGAAGATTGTACATTTAGTGTCCAGCATCTCTTTTTCTTGGGATAAAAAGAGGGCTTCACTTTCTTTGCTCTCTGTCAATCTTCCTTCCACAAGGCCTAAATTACCTAAATGGAGAGCAGGTGGTTAAATGTCTGAGCCTCAAGATTCTGAAAGTACTGGAAGTTTGACATACCGAAGATCTAACAAGGACTGGCCTTGTTTTTATTTAAACACTTCTCCCCATTCAGATGTTGACAATCTAGAGAATGGGAATGTTCTGTTATTTCCTGCCACAGTTTATGTTTATTGGAAGAAACCAATATCTTTATAAAACTCATGTTTTTAATTTCTTTTCATCCTGACTTTTACTAAAGTAATCATTGAAATAGTACATTTCACAATTGCAGTTACTATAAAAACAGTACTCTGAAGAGGTTGTTCCTGCACTGTTTTTAATTGCTGCTCTACCTACAGTGAATTGGGAAGATAAGAGAGAAACAAAATGGAAAGGGAACCCACTGTGTGAGAGAACATAGTTAGTTGCCAATGATATATTGGATAAGGGGCTAATTTCCAAAATATATAAAAAACTTACACAACTCAACACCAGGAAGACAAACAATCCAGTTAAAAAATGGGCAACGAACCTGAATAGACACTTCTCCAAAAAGACATACAGATGGACAACAGACATATTGAAAAAATGCTCACTATCACTAATTATCAGAGAGATGCAAATTAAAACCACAACAAGATATCACCTCACACCTGCCGAATGGCTATCATCAAATCAACAAAGAAGAAGAAAAGGGAACCCTTGTGCACTGCTGGTGGACTGCAGACTGGTGCAGCCACTGTGGAAAACAGTATGGAGTTTCCTCAAAAAATTAAAAATGGAACTGCCTTTTGACTCAGTGATACCACTTTTGAGAATGTATCCTAAGAATCTCTAAACACCAATTTGAAAGAATATATACATTATATTCTTTCATAGCAGCATTATTTACAATAGCCAACATCTGGAAACAACTCAAGCACCCATCAGTAGGTGAGTGGATAAAAAAGCTGTGGTACATTTACACCATGGAATACTACTCAGCCATATAAAAGAAGGAACTCTTATGTTTTTGATAGCATGGATGGACTTGGAGATGATTTTACTAAGTAAAATAAGCTAGTCAGGGGAAGATAAATACCATATGATCTCACTTATATGTGGATTCTAATGAACAATATAATCTGATGAACAAAATAGAAGAGGCATGGATATATGGAACAGACTGACAGCTGTCAGAGGTGAGGGCTGGCTGAAAGAAGGGGAAGGGATTAGCCAAAGAACATATCTGCATAACCGATAGACACCGGCAACAGTGTGCTGAGGGCCAGGGGGAGGGAGGGTGGTGTCTGGGTGGAAGTGGGCAAAGGATGAGAAAGTGGGGACATTTGTTATGGTGTCAACAATAAAAATAAAGTTAAAAGTAAAAAAAGTAAAGAGAAAAAGACAGGAAGCAAGGACGGGGACAACTGATGGCAGGGAATACAATGAAATACAAAGGCGGAGCCACCTCCAACCTCACTAATACTGTATCCATGTCTGGTCAGGCGTTACCCTGGAGAGGAAATCACTGCAGCATATGTTAATCCATATTGGATTTGTCACTTTTATTTGAAGAACAAACTTATCTTTGCCTCTACTTCCTTATTTCAAAAATACAGGTAAAATAAGTTAAATGTGTAGAGTGTGTGAATAGCTAGCCAGAACATACTAAACACTCAATAAATTTGCTGACGTCGTGGTCCAGGTTCTTTCAGATACGTTGCCCTTGACAAACACCTTCAGGTCTGAGGCAAAAAGTATGTCAGATCTCTTCTTATAGGAATTCTGTAGTGACTATATCATGTCCCAAATCTGACTGTAGCTAAAGCTATCACAGTATAATTTCCTTTTTCCTTCTTTCATAAGTTTTATAAAAATTTAGAAATATATATTTAAGAGCTTAAGTAGTAGTAGTAACATTTTTATAAATATTTTTGTATGGAGGAAAATACTACTTCGAGTGACTGTTACTCAATTCCTAATCTTCCAAAAGCTTCCACACAATTTTAAAATATGTGAACCCAAAATGTCATTCAAAGCAGAAAAGATATTGCAGAAGTAAAAGAGATATATCTGCAGTACAAGATAAATATAAGAAGGCGAAAAGTCTTTTCTACTTGAAGTGATTGAGTCAAGGTATAGCCTTCATCATAGTGCTTGAAGTACCTAGTTCAAATGATTCAAAATAATGTATTTAGCTATATATGAACACTATATTAATTCCTTATTTAGAAATAGCTGCCTAGTGAAACAGAAAACATGCTAAACACTAGTTTAAAGATTTCAGCTGATGATTTGCAAATATCATAATGTTAAATTCATTCCAAGTGATTAGAAAATGTTGAAATATTGAATATATCAGCCATCTTTGCAAAGTTTATTCACACATACATTCACTAACACACATTATATATGTATAATGCATTATGTAATTATATATTATTAATGTACTATATATATATGATATTTTAGTCATTTCTAGTCCAGTCCACATGTTATGCAAGAGACAGAATGATGGGAGTTTCTCTTTTGATCTCCCTTTGTGATTTTGATTCTGCTCTCCAGTGTTTTCATTGATTATCCTTCAGGAATTATATTTGTATCAAACAAATTCTGGTTTAGATTTAAGCTCTACTGTTATCTAACTTTCTTGCCATAGTGACTTAGAGGCTCCACTTGTTAACTACACTTAAAGGTCAATGCAGTAAATAAATGAGAAATGATTCATAAAGTGTCTGGTATATATTACGTACTCAAGGGTATGGATCTTCTCTCCTCTTTCACACACAGCTATTGTTTCCTTCCTTCTGACTTTCCCCCATTTCTAACCAGAAAAGCTATAATCTGACATGTTATTTGGATTAGGAAGAGACTTTCTAATTCCTTTATTGATTGTAGTTCATTTAAATGTAAATTATTATATTACATATATTTTTTCTTGTCTCATTCCCGTATTTGTTATAAAGATCCATTTTTTGACCAAAAAACTTTTTAAAATTAAAAAAAACCCACACCAATCAGTTCATCCTATTTGTGGCTCTCACATTAAATTCTGAATGGGTAATAATTTCTCAAAAATATACATAGAAAAGTATAATTTCTGAGAAACCTTTTTTATGGAAAGCCAGCTTTCCCAAAGCCAGAAAGTCTCTCCCAATTCAGTCATAAAATCTACTAGCTTTGCTAGACCAACTTAGGACACCACCTGCTAGGGTGCACTGAACCAGCATCCAAGCCTTGTACAGAAATTAAAATTTTCACTAGCTCTGATCAGAAAATTGAGCATTTAATAAAATTTAAAATTATAAAATCAGTATAAAAGTACAAATTCCCCACTTGTTCATAAGAAGTACAGGCTGTGTCCCAAAAGTCTTATATCTTACATCCCCTTCCTCCAACATAACCATCTCAAATCTTTGCTTTTATCTTTTTTAATAAAATAATTTAGAAAATTCAAGTTATTCTCTTGTAACTTTGTGAAGTTAACTTTGGATTAATGAAATTGTGTGTCTAAAGAAATTTGTTTGTATAACATTATTTGTATTCAGTTTTCTAATTTATAAAGGTAGAAGTTTCTGAATTTTATTATGATTTTTAAAAATAGTCCAGTGAAATTCTGGAAATCTACTTTACATATAAATACTTATTTATCAGCCAATTTATCAGTTTAACCTATTCTTACATGATTTTTAAAGTCTTAATTCATTCATTTAAAAACTTTAAAATATTTTCTATTTTGTTCAAATATCCAATTCTTCAACATCTAAAAGATATCAAAACAACCACCTATTCATGTTGACTCTATTTGGAATTACCAATGTAAACATTACCTTAAGAATATTAATATACCCCATAATGCACTGAAAAGAAGTGCTTTTAAAATAGAATGGTGAAGGCTTGGCTGTGGGTAGGGTTGAGGGGGGCAACGGGGGAAAAAGGGGCACATCTGTAATACTTTCAACAATAAAGATAAATTTAAAATAAAATGTCATCAACAAAAAAATACAAAGTAAAGATAAAATATGCTCATCAATAGAAGTTCATTTATTTATTTTTAATTTTCACCATAGGATATTTTTTCCATTGCTTTTCAGAGAGAGAGAGAAACATTGATGTGAAAGAGACACATCGATTGGTTGCCTCCCGCAGGTGCCTTGATCAGGGCCACGGATGGAGCCTGCAAGGCAAGTATGTGCCCTTGATGAGAACCAAACCCGGGACCCTTCAGCCTGCAGGCCAAAGCTCTAACCACTGAGCCAAACCAGCTAGGGCAATAGAAGTTCACTTAAAATAAAGAATGAAATAACCTTTAATACAAAATTGGTTCTGAAATAATATCAGCTTAATGGTATATAGGGTGGTAAGTAAAGGTCATCTGTCTTTTTTTATATGTTTTTATTGATATTTTTAGAGAGAGAGATAGAAACACTGATCAGCTGCCTCCTGCACAGCCCCTAGTGTGATTTGAGACCACAACCCCGGCATGTGCCCTGACTGGAATAGAACCAGCCACCTCTTGGTGCATGGGACAACACAACCGAGTCACACTGGCCAGGCAAAGATCATCTTTAACGGAAGTATTTATTATCCTCCTGATCTTATTAACTCTTACATCTACTTAGTTGTATTACCTTGTGTTCTGTCCATATTTGGCAGTCTTTGCTATTCTTGTATTTTTATCCTGAGCTCTTCAGACTGGCATGTCCTTTCCCTGCCTTTCTTTTCATCCAAACTATATTTTTCTTCAAGGTTTAACTTAAAATGCACAATATATTCCTCTAAACCTCTAGCCCATTTCTACTCAGCTACACGTCCACGTCAAGCAATGTCAATGTAAGAACATCCAAACCTGTAGAAAAATTTTATAAAAAGTTTATTAGAGCTTATTTGAGCCAAACAGAGTATCCACCTGGAAGCAAGATCTTAACAGACGGAGAAAAAATGTTTCCAGAATGACAATTTGCAGTTTCATTTATGCATTTGGAATTAGGGAGGGAGAGTAAGGAGGATTACATGAAAGTGGGAGGAAATAAGGCAGAGATTGGATTGCAGGGTAGTTAAGAAGATTTTGTGCTCTCTTGCTGGTGGTTACTCTTCGTAGGGTGTCTGAAAATTAGACATTTCAAAGGTGCCTTAATCTAGATGCACAGAAACAGTGGACAGAGTTTTCCTTAGGCAAAGATAAACCTTTCACTAAAACAGTTATATGTCTGGAGAGGAACCATCACCTGCCAGTTAGGAATTTATGATCAGATCAGCCTGTGAGGTTACTCTCAGATTTATTATAGTGCTGCCTTTTTATCTACAGCAGTCTTTGTCTTCTTCTTTTCTTTGACCCTTTCTTATTTCCTTCCTCCTCCTCTCCTTCCTCCTCCATGTTCATCTTTAATTAAATTTGCTCATAATCTGCTTATAAATTTGCTCATAATTAATGCAAAGACTCAATGGTTCCTGTTGTTATTGTTTTGAAATTTCCTCCATAATTGGATTTTAAGCTTCTGAAGAGAAACACTGTCTTATAGTTCTGAAAACACAGTTGTAAAGGTCTAAGATCATCGAGTGTTCAAGAAATATTGTGGGACACATTAATTAATCTGTTATTTCATTAGTATATACAGTGAAATAAACAAGTGGATGAACTTAAAAAGTTGTTAGAGAAGCCTAGGCAGATGGTGAGTGCAAGAAAAAAAGCAAAGTCAATGTTCTAAGGAAATTAAGAGCCTCTCAGGTACAGTACTACATTTAATGAAAAGCATTTCCATCCTGTATGACTGTGTCACTCTACAGTCCCATCAACACCACTGAGCTCTAGCTTCTTAAAAGGCTATATACTCCCTTTGTTTGGCCTGATTATCCTGGTGGCTCTTTGACTATTCTCTCCTCTCTCTCTCTCCCTCTCTGTCATTGTTTTTACTCTGTGTGCATCTTAAACTCATAATCTCTAAATCTTGCACTCACCTCTCCTGGGATTTCACATATGTATATTCAACTGCATTCTTGACGTCCTCTCTTGGACATCCAACAGGTAGCTATGAATTACCATATACCAAACTGAATCAATCATTTCTTTCAAGGTTGGGTTAACTCAGTCTGCTCCTCCTCCTGAATCTCACTACCCTTGACTGGAGACTCATATTCATCTTTGACTTTATATGCATTTTGTCTTTATTCTTATCATCACATAAAATAAATCCATTAAATAAACATCTACTGCTCTTATTTTATAGACATTAACAATTATAATGAAAGAGAAAGGTAATTATTATGTCAAAGGTACTTGGGTCTAAAATTGAGCCCTACCACAGAAACTGTATGCTATTAGACAAACTTCTAAATATCTCTGTGACAGGTAATTTTATTGGTCAAGTTGGCTGGGTCATAGGGTGCCCAGGTATTAAGTAAAACATTGCTCTGGGTATGTTCCTGTGGATATTTGGGGATGAGATTAACATTTAAATTGGTGGACTGAGTAAAGCAGATTGCCCTCCCTAATGGCTTCATTAGATCAATTGAAGGTCTGAATAGAACAAAAATGTTGATTAAGAGAGAATTTCTTCTGTCTGACTGCATAACTGGCTTTGAGCTAGCATATTGTTTTTTTCTTGCATTTGGACTTGAGCAGAAACATTGTTTTTTTCTAAATTTAAAGCCTACTGGTTGTCCCACTGGAATTATACTATTGGCTCTCATGGGCCTCCAGCCTCCTGACTAAAGATCTTGGGATTTGTCAGCCTCCATAATCATGTGAGACAATTTCTTAAAATGTCTTGATACATAGATAGCTTAATAGTAAGATAGCTAGATAAATAAATAGATATCTCCTACTGGTTGTGTTTCCCTGGAGAATCCTGACTAATGCAGCCTCCAAGTTGTATTTTGTCCTTTTATAATGAGAAATAATGATAATCCAAACCTAATAGGGTATATTCAATGACTCTATACATATAAATTTTTTAGTATGTTCCCTGGCTCAAAGTCTGTCAGTATATATTATTTCATTTCAAAATATCATGAATTTTATCTTAGACTATTAAAAGCCTCTTGACTAGTTTTTCTGCCTAAAATGTGCTCCCCTCTAAAAAAGTTTCCACATAATTAAAAGGATAATAGATTAAACATTCAGTTCTATGAAATGCTATAAATTAAAATGCTTTGTAGGCCCTCATCCCCTACATCCAATAGTCAAATAATGTTTTTATTACATACTAAATCACCTGGTCTCTTTTTCATGCCCAGCATTATCTTTTGCCTTGCCTAAATTGTAACTAATTGCAGCTCTATTTGCCTAAAGCATTTACATTAAGAATAACATCTAACATGTTCCAGGTTCTTCTCTAATTGTCTTTACATCAATTAAGCCAATATTATTATCTTAATATTCATATTAGCAACTAAGTATGAAGAAGTAGGTAATTTAGCCAAGGTTACATGACTAGTAAAAGGCAAACCTAGAATCTGAACCCAAGCAGATTGGCTCCAGTGTATTTATTGTTAATTTTTCCACTCTATATTCTCTCAACTCTAGATTGACATGTAAACCACACTCCCTTTTGGAAAAATTAAATGAATTGACTAAAAATATGTTTTATTTGCAGATTTATCTAACTCTGACTCAGTTTATGAAGACTGTACATTTGAGTTTCTAAGATTTAGAAACAGAATACTCAATGAGAGAGAGTTCAGTTGTTTAATCAAAAATCTCAAATAGACTGTAATAGTGTCAGGCACATAGAAGGCACTCAATAATATGTGATGACTACACTAATGAATAAGTGAATAATGAATCATAGGATGATTTCGAATAGAGCTCATCTAACATTAAGGGAAGTTTCTTAATTTCAAAATGTATCATGAAGAAGTATGGAAGTTTTGTAGACTTATCTCAGACTTGTTTTAAGTATAATACTCTTGAATGATTGGAGCCTGAACTTATTCATCATTTGCTTTTATTTACCATTCCATTCAGCATTTTGTATTGGCAGTTACCATTATAGAAATAGATAGAAAGAAAAAATATATATATCTTTTTCTTCTAATCCCATCTCCTAAACTTAACATGGATATATTTGTCTATAATAAAAATATTAAATAAATAATTATCACTCTCCTCAAATGCATTTTAGTTTCCAATTTCATTCTAAGCTATTCATACACTAAATGGAAATATAAACTTTCTTGTGTTCAATGATTCAGTGCTGGAAAGAGCCGTTTAGCAAAGCTTCTAACATGTTGGGGATCAGAAATCAAATAACAAGCTTCTGGCACATGAAGGTGGAAAAAGGCATTACCCCTTAAAATAATCTTAGGGTTTTAGAAATGTGGTTTTATTATATTTTTTCTGAGTTTTCTAGATAAATGGTACAAAGTGTTATAGTAAAAAGGAAACTGCACTTGGAAGACGAATTGACTCTAGTTTAAATCAATTTCACTCTATGACCTTGACAATAAAAAGACAGGCTCTGATGATGTAATGTTTAAGGTTTCTCTTTCCCCAGCTCAAGTGTTCTATGAGTTAAATAAAATCCTAGGTTTTAAGCAACAGAAAAGCATTAGTTATCATACATGTGGGACTGATTTGTCTGCCTGTGTATGTGCATAAATTTAGATAACAAGTGGATTAGTGTTTGAATAGTGAGTTTTTTTTCTTTATTCTGCAATCTATTTTTACTTCCAAAATAAACAAAAGGAGATTTAATGTATTTTACTGTTTTCCAAGTAAGATATTGATTTTTTTCCAAACTTCTGATTAACACTTTTGTTCAGCATAAATAATAGCCAATATTACAGAGTACTTATTTTTTACTCTGCATTTCACTATTATTGTTTGTATCCATTTGTAAACCAAATAAATTGTCATAATTCAAATGTAATATTAATTACATAAATATAACTCAAATAAGCCCTGCCTCTATTCTCTTTATTTTTTGCAGGAGAATAAGAAAATACTTTAATGAATAGTGGAGTTCATTCAAATAATAAGTGAGCAGAATATAGCAGGATCACCTGGTTAGCAAAACTGGTATCTGATTTTAACCTTTGCCCCCCTCCTCCCCCAGAAAATGGAGGCAAAAAAGCAAAATTGGACCCAAATAATATTATGTGTGTGGGGAAAAAAAAGATGTGAATTTAGAATCAGTCCACAGTTAATCAATAATTGCAGATCAGCAGCCAAATTAGGCAGGATTATGTAGAGATCAAATAGGAAGGCCATGCAATGTTTCCAACATTGAAATTATTCTATACCAGATAATTGCTATTAATCAATATAAGCACATTACAATATTTCTCATGAAGTTACCAGGGTGTAGACTAAAGCCAAGTCTGTTCTAGGCATTCCAAAGATTTAGAGACATTTAGCAAATAGTAGTGTCAACAATAACTTGTTTATCAGTCAATGATGCCCCACATTGGCTGTTCTTATGGACCCCTATGGTTTTATCTATTAAGTCCCAATTTTACAAATATTAATTTAACTTCGCAGACACTTAGAATGTATACCAAGTGATTTATTTCTGTTTATAAACTTTATAACATCCTTTCTGAAGTTTTTCACATTGCAAAATAGTAATTATCAAACAATAACCAGCAAGAAAGCCAAACCAAAATTCATCAAAATTAACCAAGAATAAAAATAAAACAAATGCCCCACTTTGACAAAAATTCCCATGATAACCCATATTTTAATTTCTTTGTTTTCTGTGGTAATAGCTCAAGCCCTGATTTCCACATATACATTTTCACATATATCTGTATCTCTATCTATCTATCTATCTATCTATCTATCTATCTATCTATCTATCTATCTATCTATCTATCATCTATCTATCTATCTATCATCTATCATCTATCTATCTATCATCTATCTATCTATCATCTATCTATCTATCTATCTATCTATCATCTATCTATCTATCTATCTATCATCTATCTATCTATCTATCTATCTATCTATCTATCTATCTATCATCTATCTATCTATCTATCTATCTATCATCTATCATCTATCATCTATCATCTATCTATCATCTATCTATCTATCATCTATCTATCTATCTATCTATCTATCTATCTATCTATCTATCTATCATCTATCTATCTATCTATCATCTACCTCTCTCTATCTATCTATCTATCTATCTATCTATCTATCTATCTATCTATCTATCTATCATCTATCTATCTAATCATCTATCTATCTATCTCTATCATCTATCTATATCTATCTATCTATCTATCTATCTATCTATCTATCTATCTATCTAATCATCTATCTATCTCTATCATCTATCTATCTATATCTATCTATCTATCTATCTATCTATCATCTATCTATCTATCTATCTATATCTATCTATCATCTATCATCTATCTATCATCTATCATCTATCTATCTCTATCATCTATCTATCATCTATCTATCTATCTATCATCTATCTATCTATCTATCTATCTATCTATCTATCTATCTATCTATCATCTATCTATCTATCTATCATCTATCTATCTATCTATCTATCTATCTATCTATCTATCTATCATCTATCTATCTATCTATCATCTATCTATCTATCTATCTATCTATCTATCTATCTATCTATCTATCATCTATCTATCATCTATCTATCTATCTATCATCTATCTATCTATCTATCTATCTATCTATCTATCTATCTATCTATCTATTTATCATCTATCTATCTATCATCTATCTATCTATATCATCTATCTATCATCTATCTATCATCTATCTATCTCTATCTATCTATCTATCTATCTATCTATCTATCTATCTATCTATCATCATCATCTATCTATCTATCATCTATCATCTATCTATCTATCATCTATCTATCTATCATCATCTATCTATCATCTATCTATATCTATCTATATCTATCTATCCATCAGCTATCTATCTCTCTATCAGCTCTCGACATAGATCATTTTTCTATCCAATGCACTTTTCTCAAAGAGAAGGCCTCATGGGAAGCTTAACAAAGACATAAAATACCATTCTACAAACTTGGACATAGAAAAACAGAATAATGGGACATTAAAATATTAGTATTAATTATAAAAGTGAAATAGTCTTCTTTAGCATATCTCTTTTTGAGCATCTACACCAGAGTAACTAGGATGTTAGAATACAACAGTTGGGTATGCTATAAGGGTTAAATGAATTTCCTCACTGTAAAATTCTGTTGACCACATAAGTGAATTTGGCTTTCCATTAATTCTGTGACTTTTCTTTTTATCACCTCTTCATGATTTTAAAGTGAGGTAGTGTGTGTTTGTGTGTGTGTGTGTGTGTCCATAAGTTCAAATATCAACCTTTGTTTCATTTTCTAATATTTTACTTACCTATCAAATCGTATCAAGGATCTAGCTTCATCCCATTTAGGCATTTTAACACTGCTGTTTTCATTTTGGAATAAGGTATTAGGCAAGTCCCATTTATGCTGCAAATTAAGATCATCTAGAGACACTGCTGATTTCATAGTCAAATCTGAGTCACAAATTAAGAATAATCAACCACTATTAAAACCTGCCAATTAAAAAAATACATTCATTATAATAAGGAAAAGTATATAATATGACACTAAGGAGATATCAGGGGAAAAGAGTGCTATGATCTTTATATGTGTGTGCCCTCAAAATACCTATGTTGAAACCTTAACCCCCAAAGGTAATATTATGGGGCAGCCTTTGGGAAATGATTAGGTTTAGTGTTTTATTTATTTATTTAATTTATCTTTAATTTGTCTTTATTATTGAAAGTATTACAGATGCCCATTCCCCTCCCCCCATTGACCTCCTCTACCCTACATCTGCCCCACCCCTAGGCCTTCCCCATACTATTGCCTGAGTCCATGGGTTATGCATTTATGCATATAAGTTCTTTGATGAATCAAGATTTAGTGTTTTTAAAAATGAATAGTATTAGTGTTTTTTTTAAAAAAGACCCCACAAAACTCCATCAGCCCTTCCACCATGTGAAGGTACAGTGAAAAAGCTCCAGCTATGAACCAGTAGAAGGACCTCACCAAACTCTCTTAGCACCCTTATCTTGGACTCCCCTTTCAGTTGTTTAGCAGCCCCAATGGATTAAGACAAAGCAAAAGATGATTTCCAAAGTTGTTGTAAACTTTTAAAAGATATGAGTCTTTTAAATATCAACATAATTATCATTTTTATAATTTAAAAGGAAATAGAAAAGTATATTTTATCTCTCTCTCTCAACTTTTGTCCCATTAACACATCTGGTTACCACGAAGACATCTCCTTACAGATAGCTTAACTGCATCTCAAAATCATTATAAGTCTAACCAAATGTATTATTTCCCCATGGCCTACCAAATTTTGGGGAAAAAAAGGCCACCCTATCTTTCCAAATAAATTTACGAAGATTTTTATAAATCAATAAAGACTCATTTATAACTAAGAAAAAGTTGATTACCAAATACCTTTATTCCTACCCCCTTGAAATTATTCTCTTGTTCTCTTCTCAATCTTATGAGGAAGCCATATTATAGAATATTACCATCTCCTGATGTTTAAGTCTTGAACCACTTCTCTCTACTAAAGATTCTTCCACATCTAAAGCAAATTTACCTATTGAAAACACAAAGAAGATAATATTCTCAGCCCCCATATCATTAATATAACTAGTTAAAACAAATTTAGTTCAAACTCTCAGCATAATTCAAGCAGTTCACATTCTGCCATAGCTTCAGTGTTCATAGAGCTGAAATATCTTATTCATCTCTTAAGAAACAGATTAAATGCTTTTTATTTTTTCTGTGGTAGATAGAATATCCCCCTAAATATGCCACACCCTAATCCCTGCAACATTAAGAATATGTCCTTACATGGTAAAGGGGCTTTGCAAATGTAATTAAGTTTACAGACCTTAAAATAATAGGATTATTCTGGATTATCTGGGTGGGTGCACTATAATCACATGAGCCCTGAACAGCCAAGTACATTCCACCTGGAATTAGAGAGATATGGCACACGAGTAAGTCAGAGGATTGGAAGCATAACAGTGGCTCAACGCTGCCTTACTGGAGTGGTGATTTGGAAAGCATAAAGAATGAGCGCCTCTAGGAGCAAAACACTGGCTCCAGCTAACAGCCAGCAAGGGAACAGGGACTTCAATCTTACAACTGCAAAATACTGAATTTGACCAACCCCTAGAATGACCTTGGAAATAGACCCTTCCCCAGCATCTAGTAGGGAAGCCTGACCTGTAGTTACCTTGGTTTTGATCTCATACGACCTAGCACAGAAGCAGCAGCTAAATACACCTGGAATTCTGACCTAAAGATCTGTGAAATAAAAAGTAGGAGTTGTTATAGGCCTCAAGGTGTGTGGGAATTGGTTACAACAGCGATCGAAAACTAATATAAAGCCTCCCTTAGAAATGACCATTTCATCCTATTTCTTCTCACACAACATGTTGTATGTATATGCTACAATAGAGTAATTTATAAATATTTTTTACTCTTGGGAAAAATAATACCTTGCTATAGAACTTCTTTGAGCTAGTTAGTACTCCAATCTTCCTAAACTTACCAACATGGGATATATGGCAGCTTTGTTTCCGAAGATAACCACAGTATCTCTCATTCCATATATGCTACTATAACGTGATTTTCACTCCCTTAGCAAGAGATAAAGTTTAATTCTCTACCCACGTAAAACTGAGTGGGCTTTGCAACTGTACTGACTAAGGAAAAAAAAAACAAACAAACAGAAGTGATATTGTGTTGTTTCTAGGTGCACACCTTAACTGACCTGTTAGATTCTACTTCCTGCCTCTTGGAAACCAGACACCATGAAAGAAATGTAACTACACTGGAAACACCAAGTTTTGAGAAAACTTAGAAATCCTAGTCACATGGAAAGCTCTGGAAAATGAGACACCATAACTATGAGATTGAATGGGGGGGTAGAGAAAGAGAGAGAGAGAAGACTAAGGAACCCAGGGGCATCAACAGACATGTGAATGGAGCAGCCATCATTAGGGCATTCTCCAGTGACAACTACAGCTGACACCAAAACGGTCAAAGATAAACTACTCAGTTTAGCACTTTCCAAATTCCTTACCATCAAATTGTGAGCAAATTAAAATGACTGTTAAGCCACTAAATTAGGGGGTGGTTGGTTATACAGCCATTAGATAACAGATAACTGAAATAGGTTGATTAATAAAACAAAACAAAACAAACAAACAAACAAAAACACCCAACTCTCTACTTCCAGTGTCAAAGCAGATACATTCTTGGTCTCGTAACTGTATGTTGATAAGTTAAGCCCCTGGACAAAAATCCTGCCTGTCATTTTTTCAGGCCTGACTATAGAAAATTACTAAGCCTTCACCTGGCAGCCTTATAGAGGAAATCTGCCCTCCCCACACCAGGCTTGGTGCACACCAGTGCACTGCAGTCTCTGAAGGCAGTTTCAGTCAAGGTCTCAGGCCCCCTAACCTGCTATACTTTTATGCATATCTGCATTCCTAACCTGATTGCCTCAATCAGAAGCCTGTATATCTGGGGCCTTTGATCAGGACACATCTGCTAAAATCTTCCAACAGGAGAAAGGAGAAGAAAAGTTGAGGACACTTTTCTGCACTCTAACTCACTACTCACTATTTTCCCACTCCTAGCCATCCCTCTGTCTTGTCTCTGGCCCCTGGGTTCATAAACCTGTAGGCGTCTTTTGTTCAAAGCTCTGTCAGCAGTGATATCATCCCCATAACTAGGTTGCTGCAACTGACGCTTGATAGGACACTGGAACGGGCTAGTCAGTGTTTCTCTGCTTTAACCTCTCGCTTAAACTATCATGATAGTGAAGTGATTAAAGGCTTGACTCTTACTGTCATTTTGGCTTGCTTTAATTGACAGCTGACAGCTCAGCTCTTTCTCTTTACCTCAGCTGAGCCCCTGACATATGTTAATAGTGAAGATAGCTGAAGATTGTGTTTGTCAGGATATGCTGTGTTATGATGTTTTATATTGAAATACCAATCCCCAAATATCTGTAGCCAAAACAACAAAAGCTTCCTTCTCACCCAGTTAATACATCCTTCAAGAGGTGTCAGGGGTTACTGCTGAACACAGTCCCTATGGAACTTGTACTGACAGAGCAGCTACCATTTGGCTCTGCTGGTTACTATGTGAGAGGCAAAGAATGTCCTGGAGAATCTTAGATTAGCAAATAAATACTGTGACCCAGAAATGGCACTTATTTCTTCTGCTCAAACTCAGTCTTATTTAGTCACAAGGCCCCATTCAACTCTAAAGGGGCCAAGGAATACAATCATACCATGTTTCTGGATTCTGGGAGTCAGAAATATTTGCCAGACATTTCTTAAGACTACTCTGAAAATGGCTCTCAAGCAAATATCCACTTTGTTCCCTTAGGTGTGTTGCCTGCTTCCAGGCACCCCACAGATTATTCAAATTGAGGTTCCATGGGTTTTAGTGAGTCATTTTCCGATTAAACGTGAAGTACAAAAACATCATCCCTATGTCTCAAATCTCATGTTAGCACTGTGTGATTAGCAAAGAGTCATAATAATGCAGTTGAGACAGGAAGATTGCTCAGAGTCACTTGCTTGGGAAGAATTAACTCTAAGAAGTTCTTTTTTCTGTCCGGGGTTACACTAAAAATTTTAGATCCTTAGCTAGGCCATCTGACTGACTAAGAATTATTTGTAGCCTGGGAGTAGAGAAAAGGGTTGGCAAGAATTGACCAAACAGAGGGACCTTCTGAGGACTCCCCTAGTATTTTGCCCTGTAGGATAGGGACTTAGACTTGAAACTCTATCAATAAAAATTGTGAAGCAATGATTCTCTAATATGAAAGTAGAGTTAGAAATGAAAATAGAGCCCTAGCAGGTTTTGTTCAGTGATTAAAGAGTCAGCTGGCAGACTGAAGGGTCTTGGGTTTGATTCCAGCCAAGGGCACATGCCTGGGTTGCGGGCTAGATCTCCGGCTCTATTTGGGGCACATGTGGGAGGCAATCAATTGATGTATCTCTCTCACATAGATGTTTTTCTCTCTTTCCCTGCCTCCTTTCCACTCTCTCTGAAAAGCAATGGAAAAAATATCCTTGGGTGAAGATTAGGGAAAAAAAAAATGAAAATAGGAAAACAATATCAATATTGCTAGGTGAAAAAGAAAATTACTCAAGGCCAGGTTTTACTGACAAGTACAAAGTTAGTCCTAATTCATTTACTGAAAACAGTGCATTCTAAGATCAAACATATTTAGCATAACCTTTCATTTTTCTTTTCTCAAGGTGAAATGAACAAAGTAATACTCTACAGAAAACTCTCCATATCCTTGAATGCAGAGGCTGCCTTGCTCATTTTGGAATATCCCGCGTGACTTGCTTACTGACTAAATGCATGAGCCAAAGTCACTTCCTACAATGATAGCAGATTATTGGCAAATTTCCACAGAAATATCATCACATTGAGGTTGATGCTATATTAGAACAATGCTATTTGGCTTGATAGAAGTTGAAGCCATTTTTCTGGCATATAACAGATCTCATATCTTTAAGAAATTGCCCCGAAAACATCAACTCTAATCTTCTTCCAGAAACCTTATCACATAAATGAACTCTTTAAAAATAAAAGAGAAGCTTATTCTTTCACTTAGGACAAAATATTAATCTCATATTATTTTTTAAATGTTAATTTGGTTAAGTACAATGCCTTCTTGCATTGGACAGAATCCATGAATAAGCATAATTGGAAAGAATTAAAATCAATGATTGTGGCAGAATATTTGATTTTGGACACAGCTACTAGGTTAGATGGTATTCAGGGGCCACAGAGTCCCTGAGACCCATAGAAATACTCTGAAACTTGCTGCTCTTTCATTATATAATAACCTGAGTAATTCTAAAGGGAGGACACTGATTACTGGAGGATTCTATAGCTTGAAAGAGAATCACTCTTGATTCTTTCCAGGATGGTTCACATGCATTTTTGTTTCTGTGGTTGGTTCAATTATTTTATTTAGAGCAAAATAATAATAATTATTTTTTTTTGGTCAATTGACAAATACAAAAAATAAGCAACATGAAGTCAGCCACATCACAGTGAATGGACTGTGATTAAATACTAATTTAATCTGGTAAAGTAGATCAGAAGTGGACACCTGGCTGAAAATTGTCAGCATTCTTATTTTTCCCAGATGCTTTAGTAAATTCCAAAATCCCAAAAAGTAATAAACTCAGAATCTGAATGTAGATCTTCTGGAACCTAAACTAGACCTCTAAATAAGTATAACTTGTAATATTATATTGATACTACTGCTTTGTAAAAACATTTATGGTATAGATTATGAGGAGGAGACTTATTATATTTATAAAGAATAATAAAATTAAATTGAAAAATGAAATTTTGAAACAGATGAGTAGTAGGTTACTTGACCTGACTAAGTTTCAGTTACCCTCCTACTAAAGTGAACTTTGTGCTTTCGAAAGGAATGGAGCCATAGGTGTTTCATATCTGTTAAAACATCCATTACAAGAGCTGGCACAGAGCAGATCATCATTAAAATTGTCTTTTCCTGATCCCTCTTCTTTGGTCTTTCTTTCATTCTCATTTCACCTTTCATCTTTTCCTTTTCTTTGCCAACTTTCTTTATCTATGTTCTTTACTTTCCTTTTCATGAATTATTGCATTTAATTTTAATGACATAATGTACAGTTTGATACTCTAGAAAAAAATCAATAACTCAATAAAAGGAGAAAATACTCAAATTTGACAAATTTTATAAAAGAGGAGTTTTAAAACTGTATTGTTACTGTTTTATATTGACCTTTTGAAACATTTTTCTCAAATTTGTTCTCTAATTTAATTCATCAACAAACATTTGTTGGGGACCATTTCTGCATGAAAGAGACCCTGAATATAGTCAGTTAGTGTTAACTGTAAATATTTTAAGGCAAATGCCAGTGTGTCCTATTTGGTTCTTAATCTACATGAAAATATTTTTCTCTGTTAATAACATTAGACGTATTGCATGAGTTTTAAATCTGTTTAAGTTTGAAATCTCTTACAATTTAAATAAAGTTTATTAAAATACATTTTTGTTTACTAGGTTCATATTGGATATTCTAAGTCATATTTCCCATATTAACAAAGAAATCTACATTGAAGTTAACATACAAATATTATTTCTTGAATTTCACAACTGATGGAACTCTTATTTATCACTAGATGGCACTCTAAATTTAGATTGATATGTTACTTCCACTAGAAGTACATTATGTGTGCTTTATAAAGGAGAATTCATCATATGATATAAACAAATAATCCACTCTTTCCCATGTACAAAGTTGAGATTTCCCCTACTGACAGCAATAACTAAGAAAATCTACAATCCTAACCGAAAAAAATATTTTTAAATAATTGCCAACATAATGGGATGAGAAGTCTGGACTATAAAGAGAATATGATGATATCTTAAATGTTTCTAATAATTTTTTCAAGATTTCTGTTTAAATATTAAGTTTTAAGACTTTATATATGTGTGTATATATATATGTACATATATGTGTGTATATATATGTACATATATATGTGTGTATATATGTGTGTGTGTATATATTTGTATGTATATATATACACATATACACATATATATGTACATATATAGACACACACACGCCCAACACTATGGGAAATTTTAAATCATCTTTATTTCTGTAAATCTATATATTTAAAATTAAAGATTTATTGCCCTTTCAAAAAGCTGCTTTGCTTCTTAAAACTTAATTTTTTATTCATAAATAGATATACAAATAGGATGGATAAATAAAAATAATTGTCTCTTAAAATATGCTTTCCTACCCTGCCGGTGCAGGTCAATGGTTGAACGTTGACCCATGCACCAAGAGGTCACTGGCTCGATCCCCACCAGGAGGTGTGCAGGAGGCAGCTGATTGATGTTGATGTTTTTCTCATTGATGTTTCTATCCCTCTCTCCCTCTTCTTTCCTCTCTCTCTAAAAAAATAAATCAATAAAAACATATTTTTAAATAAAGAATTAAAAAAATGCTTTCCTAATTAAATATAATTGTATGTGGACTGCATCAAATAAAAGATACCTTGTATAATTCCTGTTTCCCAGATGGAAGAATTTCATCGAATTCTTTCTCTAGCAATTTTTAACTTAACAAAAAGGTTAAGCACTATATTGTCTTACTCTCACCTGTAAGTGATGACATTCTATATAAAATGGTAAGAATGAACCTTTGGAAACGTGATCATGGTCATTTGAAAGTAACCAGCCAATGCTCTTATGATTCCAGCATAACTGAAACCGTCAGAATGGTTCTGTGCACAGGGACAGCAGCCCGACAGACAGCCTAAGGGACAGTGTGGCAGTTGGGCCTCACATTTACACTGTTGCTTAGACCACATTAGGGAATACTTCTAGCAGATCTAATGCTGCTGCTAGAGAAAAGCAGGCATTTAAAGAGAGCCAATACTTACTTTGAAAAATTTTATATTAGAAGCCAACGTTTTCCATAGATGAAAGTCAATATATTTATCTCTTATTCTATCTTAAGTTCATGACTCCAATTATTATGTAAAAACAGGTTTTTGACTGTGGATGACTGCAGATTTTTTTTCTTATTCTGACTGCACTCAAAGGATCGACTCTAATTCTCTGGTTCAGATATGGGGGGAAATGACTATTATATTCTACATCTCTACATCAGAGAATGAGATCTTTGAATAAATTCTTTTGTGGACAAAAAAAAAAAAAAGAGTCATGATGCATTGCAGCATAGTTTCTTTTTCACTGCATAAATCTCTCTACACTGTGAGATGAAGGGAGAAATTAATCACTGTTAATACTGGTAAATAGAGAAAAGTTTAATGTTTATATTTTTCATTCAGTTATTGTTAATGCAATGTAAAAGAAGGCAAAATATTATTGTACTTTGAGATACATAAAATGTGTATTGCATACAGGGGATAACATATTCTTAGAAAAGAATTGTTATTTTCTTTGAATGTTCCCAAAATGCCTGCTGTATTATAAAGCATAAAGAAAATGAATTTATTTTAATGTTTTATTTTGTTTGAAATTAGAAGTTTTCTTTGTCAATACTATCTATTATAAATAGTTTAAAAAGGAGACCAAGAATCCAGAGAAATTTATTATTATACATTGCCTGTGAGGACAAAATGTGAAATAAATATTTACTTATTAATATTAAATGTATAAAGATTTGGCTCAGGATGCAATAAAAGTGCTATAAAATTAGAATGCATTGGTAAAGAATAAAGTATATTATCAAACTGGTTAACAATGAAAATAAATAAAGACTTGTGTGAGAAGATAGAATTTTAAGAATACCTAAAAAAAGCAGACTTTGGCCCCAAATTCCTCATGGAAATCAGATTGGAAGCTACAAATGGCTAATTTAAGGTATCAATGCGTCAGAAGTCTTTTGAATGACCTCAGGCACATTTGTTAAAAGAATAAAGGACTGGGCATCAGCCAGCCTGGATTTGAATCCTGACTTTTTTTTTGATAGCTTCAGGAACTTGGACAAATGACTTTAAACCTAAGCTTCTTCCTCCTAAAATAAGAGGAAGTAATGCCCCCCAAAATCCTACTGTCAACTGCCTATTTGGCAGAAGACCTAGCATTGAAATGTCTGGAAACCATGAGCAAGCATTCAGTATACAGATTAACTCTAGCTTTTTTTGAGACATAACTGCTCATTTTTTTTAAGTATATCTTTATTGATTTCAGAGAGAGAGAGGGAAAAGAAGAGAGAGATGGAAACATCAATGATGAGAGAGAGTCATTGATCAGCTGCATCCTGCAAGCCTCTGACTGGGGATCGAGCCCGCAGGGCATGTGTCCTGATTGGAAATTGAACTGCTATCTCCTGGATCCTAGGTCGATGCTCAAGCACTGAGCCACTCCCAGCCGGGCCATAACTGCTCATTTTTATGGTCCTTCCTCAAATTCCAACTTAGCTGTATCATTGACTGTTCCAAATTCTGTCAATTAGTAAGGCTTAAAACACCACCACAGATTTTCTTAAAATAGAATGGACATGTGCATTTAAATTATTTAAAAGTACAGCAAATAACTATTTATTAAATAACATTCCAAATGTGTTTGATGTAGCTACATGTATCTTTTACTCTAAAATACACTTGGTTATGTGCTCATGATTTGTAGGTTCACTTACCATTAACTTTAGCAAGAATTACCCAACAGGTTACTAACTTTAGACCACATTTTATTTTAAATCAAGAATTATAAAAACTAAAAAGATGTGTAAACTATTAAAAATAATAATAGGGAAATAAAAGAAGAATATGCATATTCTAAGGGTTTGAATTGGAAAAGTACTAGGGCTCAGAGTACTCTTGTTACTGGTTGGGTTTGTCGGCTGGGACCTGGGTTCTTCTCTTTGACGCAGAAAAGATTTTAAAGTTAATAAAAATGAAAATAAAGCAAAGAAGGATTTATTGAATATACACTCCAAGCAAGGAGAGAAACAATGGCCCTGAACTCCTAGATTATACGGTTTAAATGAGGGATTTTTCTGGGTGGAGACTTTCACTTGCATTCAGGGATGACTGACAGAAAAGGGTTATATAACTATATTTCTTCTGCACATGCCCTTTCCTGTAATGCAAACGGAAAAACCCACGGGGAAGGGGCTGGTCAAAAACACAATGCAAATTTTATTATGATTAGTCCAGGGCCTTAGTAAGGTCACATTGAGGTCATGTCATTTTCCTTTGAGCTTGCACTGGCTGGTTCAAAACCTGCCTGCTGGTGGTCTGCTGGCTGCTGGGCCACCCAGAGAGGGGCAGTCTGAAGGCAATGTTGGTCCAACCCCTATCAGGACTCCAGGCCCCACCCCCACCGCTCATGTCTAACTTTTTACTAACTGACTCCACATCTTGATGGTACTGTATCACCTTAAGCTCTTACTGATCAAAATGTTGGTTCTCAGACCTACAGCATCTGCACCACTTGGGAATTTGTGAGAAATGCACATTTTCAGGTCCCAAATCAGATGTTGCTCCAGTTGATTCGTAAATACAAAGGTTTGAGAAGCACAGCTATTTATATAATTTACATAGGTTTACAAACTGAACAAAGGATCCTTATTTTACCCCTTTGACATTGTTTCATAGAAACAATGTAGAGCAGTGACCTGTCAATCAAAGGTATTTATGCCAGAGTAACTTTGGCCAACTTTTCTTTACAAGTAGAATGATGGAGCTTAAGTATTTTCATTTTTTTTTTAAAGAGAGTAATCATTGGATATGTTGAAAACTCTTTTCCATACAGAGAGAGGACAAAAGAAAAGTTTCATCCATTGATTTTTCTGAAATGAAAATTCGTTCAACATATTCTACTTACATCTCTCTATATCAGTTTGTTTCTTCCTGAACCACTGGGGTTTCTGACTATACATAAGAACAGTCATCTTTTCTCTGTTCTTTTTCAACTTTTCTTTTTATACTCCAACATACTAATACATACAGAATGGCTAATAAATCATATAGATGAAGAGAATTGCCTTCCAGATATATTTAATTCCTCTCTAGATCAATGCTATATTTGGTTTTACTCCTAGGCCATACAAACATAATCATCATTACTGCAAAAACTTGGGTTTAAAGTAAAATGACATTTTCAGTTCACTCCTTGGTTGGTTATATTTTGATACACAGCTCAATTCTCAACATTTGATGATCATTTTCTCTGCATCTTATAGAAAAATTACATTCTTATGTTAAATTTGTTTTGAATTAAATAGCACCCAGTATTGATAACAACCATAGCATGACTTATAAAACACTTTTTAAGTAATTATTTAATATTAGGCATTGTAATAATCAATTTGCTCCCCATAACACTATGAAATAGTTATGATTATTTCTTCATTTTATAGATGAGAAACCAAAGCTTTAGAGAAGTTAAGTGACTTTTCTAAAACTTGAATCTTCCTAGCTCTAACTCTAGAATTCTTTGCTAAAAAATTGCTGTAATTATGCTTACCTCAACTATAAAATTCAAATCTTAAAAGAAAAAATATATATATTTCTATATTTCTTTTAGGCTTAAACATAGAGAATATGAAATAACTATTTGTGCTTCTTCAAAAGACTTTGCCTCAAAGTATATTGGTTTGAAATTTAAACAAATTAAAAATATAAATAAATATTTTGATTAATTTTTATAAATATAAATAAATAAACATGGATAGAATTGTTAGGTAAATGAATCATGCATATATTTCATAAAGTCCCTGTATACATATTAGTCATTTTTCCAAATATTTGTTTTCTTTGACGATTCAAGTTTCCAAACAATTGTTTATCCTTCTGCAATCAGTGAACTAATCCTTCACCTTAGTCAATTTTATATAACACAACGAAGAGAACCAAGAACAAATAGATGGTTAATATAATGTAATTACCAAAATAAATCTTGACTAGCTTATCTAAGATTGCACTAGTTCTGCATGTTTAATGCTTCATAGACTTGTCCTAAATATTTTGTTCCACCAGCAGAACTAGAAAGAAATATGTTTTCTGATTTCTATTGTCTTCTTCAACTATCATCTTCAAAGGAAGCACTGATAAGCAATTTCTGTCACGGGTGTATGGTTTGAGAATTATTCTTTTAAATATCATTATTTTTATTATTTTAATATTTTTTAAGGTTTTATTATAAATGTAACATACATAAGTAGCACATCAATATCACAGAGCAACAAATAATATATGTGAGAATATAATCAATAACTAAATTTGAAGGAAAAACTTAAGTATTTATAAATTATTATCTATATCATGTTCATAGTAAATTATATTTAAACTTGCTTTTTTTATAGTATAAGAAAATCTCCAATAGATAGGTGACAATAAAAACTTAATTTTTTTAAATAGTCTACTAATAGTATAATAGTCTACTAATGCCTTTAGAAAAAAAAAAAACAGTTTGATATTCAGGAAATAATTTTAGATGCTAGCATTAAATACAATTGGAAATTCATAATAATTTTTTCTCTAGCTCACAATAGAAAAGGTTGTATTAGGATAATATTCCTCGCTACTGTATAAAATATAATCTAACATTTTTTAAAACCATAAAGCATTGATTATATTAAGAGACTTTGCAATAGAAGCTGATATCCAAGACATTGATACCCAAAACTGCATTTTAAGAACAACTTAAATACAAAATCATATTTTATAATTACACACATACATTTTGAGATAAAGTATTATTATGAAAATTAGAAAGGATATATTATTTTACAGATAAATAAACTGAGGCCAAGAAATGTTAAGTAACACATAAAGTTGCATAATTTTTTTAAAGATTTTTATTGATTTTTAGAGAGAGAGGAAGGGCGAGAGAGAAACATCAATGTGAGTGCAAAACATCAATCAGCTGCCTCCTGCACCCCCCCACCAGAGATTGAGTGTGCAACCCAGGCATGTGCCCTGATGGAAATCCAGCCTGCAACCTTTCTGGTGCACAGATGACACCCAACCAACTGAGCCACACAGGCCAGGGACATTTGTTTGTTTTCATTTTTTAATGCTTGTGTGGCAAACCACAAATACCTACACCAACCATATTATACAAAACTTATCCACCAGGCATTTGTTCCCACAAGAACATAAGCTTCATTAGGGTAAAATCCCCACTGTGACCCCACATTCTAGTGCTCCTTGTACTCATCTTCTGTTTTATATTATTCCATGGTACTTATAAATGTATATGTATATATATGTTCTAATATGTGTCTACCCTCATTAAGACTTATATACTCCATTTGATTTAAAGAGGGAATGTTGTGTATATTATTCATTGCTATATTCTCAGTGCCTAGAATATCTGACACATAATATGAAATAGAGAAGTACTTGTTGAAAGAAAGAAAAAAAAGAAAGAGAAAGAAAGAGAGAGAGAGAGAGAGAAAGAAAGAAAGAGAAAGAAAGAGAGAGAGAGGGAGAGAGAGAGAGAGAGAGAGAGAGAGAGAGAGAGAGAGAAAGAAAAAGAAAGAAAGAAAGAAAGAAAGAAAGAAAGAAAGAAAGAAAGAAAGAAAGAAGAAAGAAAGAAAGAAAGAAGAAAGAAAGAAGAAAAAGAAAGAAAGAAAGAAAAAAGAAAGAAAGAAAGAAAGAAAGAAAGAAGAAAAAGAAAGAAAGAAAGAAGAAAGAAAGAAAGAAAGAAAGAAAGAAAGAAAGAAAGAAAGAAAGAAAGAAAGAAAGAAAGAAGAAAAAGAAAGAAAGAAAAGAAAGAAAGAAAGAAAGAAAGAAAGAAAGAAAGAAAGAAAGAAAGAAAGAAAGAAAGAAAGAAAGAAAGAAAGAGAAAGAAAGAAAGGAGAAGAGGAAGGAAGGAGGAAGGGAGGAAGGGAGGAAGGGAGGAAGGGTATTTTATACATTATTTATGTTTACAGCATGCATTGCTGCACAGGCCCTGTAACAAAATTGGTGATTAATTATTTTTTGTTGTTGTTGGCTATGAACTACCTAGGCAATATTTGGGAACTAGTTTAGTTTATTAATATTTTAATAATCTATCACTTTAAGAGGTTGCTTAGATAATACTATATTAATAATCATATGCTTTTTGTATATAGTGTAGCTACATCTGTCAAAAGAACATAAAGTAATTAATGTCAAGAAAACAATTTGTAGAGGAATATGGCTTATACTAAATATGAAAAGACCTTGAACAGTTAGAGACTGGATTGACTTAATCACATGCAACAGTAAAATTGTGGGCAGTTGTTTTATTCTGATTGAGAATTTTTTAAATGATCATGCTTAACTTCCAAATACATAAAAACTTCTAATTTAATTCACTAGGAAACAAAAAATCATGTCCAAGTTGTTTGCACATATTACCCACAATAACATAACATAGAATGAAGAACGATTTTTAGTTGCATATTTAAGTAAAAAAAGCTATTTCAATAATCTATGTGTAAAAATAATAAAGACTAGCTTATATATAGTAAAACAGACAATATGAAAAGAAAAGCAACATTATGAAAATAATCAACAGATTCTGATGAATACTCTTTACCATGGGAAATAAAGCATATTTTTATAAAGATTAAAAACTTAAAAGATAATTGATTTAGATATCTAAAATGTAAATTAAAAAAAAATATAGAAGAAAGAAAAATTCTATGATATATCCCTTGGTTTTCCAAATGGAATAATTTGATGAGTGAATTCACATGGTCATGAAGAAAGTACAAAATTTTAGCTTGATAACATCTGAAATACTTCAACTGATCTATCAGTTGTTTTTTTACTCTAAAAAAAAATAAAGTTAATTGGTGATTGCTTTAAAAAAGTGTAAGAGGTTTAACAAGCTTCAAGTGAACTTGGCAAAACATTTTGAAAAAGCACCATAAAGAGAAATGTGTCTAAAGAATCAGTTGGCAGGTATGGCAAAGTGGGACTACATGTCCTTGGGCAAACGATCTTGACATAGAAAATTTCAAAAGCATCAAATACGACATGACCATTTTTCACTTCATTGAGTCACTTTGTTCAGCCACCTTACCCAAAGAGTACTATTTGGAATTAACAAGAGTCACCGTGCCTAAAGCCATAAAATAGCAAGTCACAGAAACATATAAAACAATCAACAATAACAACAAAAACAAAGGAAAACTCAAGGGAAAATACAGCATTGTTTCCCTTTATCAAATGGTAACTAAAGAAATGTGAGATAGGGCAATATTTTATCCCATTTGGAGGCTTACTGAAAGCCTTTCTGAGAGCAAAATATTTTTTCTGATAATATTAAGTATTTGAAATGAGCTTTTCCAAGACATTGTTGTAAAGTATTACAAAATAGATATGTTAACAGAGAATAATTAACGATTGATTGATTAAAAGTCATTAATTTTCTTTCCTAATCTCTCAAAAGGAAGTAGAATTGGTATTTATAATAATTCTAGCCTAGCGTATTTTATTAATCTGGAACCAACACAAAGAAAATGTAAGTGGTTTTGAAATATGACCTATATTACCCTAACATGTATGTAAAAAATGAGCTGTATCAATAAATCACAACTTTATAGTTAATAGACAAATATTATATTTAATTATGGGATGGTGCAAAAATTTATAATAGAAACTGTGGGGGAAGAAAATATAATTTTCTTCCACTTTTCTAAATTCCTCTGGCTGGACTAATAATCAAATTAATGTGAGGCAGATTAGCAGGAGGAAATTACCAAAATTTATTACATACACATATGTACATGTAGGGTTCCGTAAGGACATGGGACCCAAAAACAAATTGGGAAGCTGAGGTTTATACATCATTTTGAACTAAGGATGGGGGTAGTGTGTGGTTTATGGTTTGGAATTTCAAGGCCAGGAAGGCTATTCACATGGAAATAGAAAAACATATATTTAATAGACAAATGTTTGGTGGGCCATCTTTAACAATGGACACATAGGGGACTTTGAACAAATGGGCCTTGCTAGGTTCCTCCCTGTCTGTCACACTTAAGTCATATTAAATGCTAGGGATCTATGATGATACTCCCTTGCTGGAGCAGGTCATGTGCCTAAACTTTTTAGGCAGTTGAGGGTAGGTCAAATGTTTCCCCGGAGTCTTTTGTTTCTTAAAAATAACCAGCTTAAAGTAATCGATATACAAAAGAGGCATATTTGGGGGCAACAAACTCTGCTCCTCATTAAAATATTTGTTGTTGTAGCCTTGGCAATAAGAGTCTCTAAATCAGTTATTTTTAACTGATCCTTGATGTCTACAAATTTTATTCCTCCATTTAGACAGAGACAACGGTGTGGTGATGGCCAGAGGGAAGGTGGGGGCTTGGTGGAGGGGCACAAATGAGAGGGGGGATGAGGATATTTTTAATAACATCAACAATAAAAATAAATTTTAAAAATTTAATGGATCATGAAAAAAAATCAAATGGATATTGAAGGTAAATGGTTAGATTAATTAAGTCATTGCAAACACTGATTCTAATATTTTGTATCGTTCAGATATGAAAAATTGTGGGAGAAGGTAGAAAAGTTTTGGAAAGCCATAATTTCACACACGCACTATATGAAAGATGACAAAATAATCAAGACAGCAGCAATAATTTCATTTTAATCTCACACTGAAATGTTTTCCCTTCACCTGTTTATGCTTTTATTGTGGTGTAGAAGGATTACCTCCAACCCCTGTTCAGCTTTTTAAAATCCACCTGAAAAATGCAGTTTTACAAAAATTTTCCAGTTCTCTCTTTTGAAGTTTTAGCTTTTCAAGAATGTTTGATGGACTCCACTGCATTTATGTCTGGTAACTTGTGGCCAGAAAAAAAAAAAAGAAAAAAAAATCAAACAACTGATGGAATTGCTGAGCTAAGGTAAACATTTTTTCACTGAGACTCAGAAGGCCATATTGGCACATATATGAGGTTTTCTATTCCAGTCTATCTTGGGTAGGCTTTACTGAGCCTTTTACTTTGTGTTTGTTTATTTGCTCTCCTCTCCTTGACTTGCTCTGAACTATTTTTCACCCAGACGATAGAAAGTATTTTGAAGCTAGGCAAGGACTTCAGTAAAACTGAAATGGTTTCTGTCCTTGGTGCTCTTTTCTGAGCCTCCCTAATAACTCACATTGCAAAGTTCCTCCATTTGGTGACTCTTCAGTCATTCAGAGCTAGTCAAGTACATCAAGCTAAATGCTTGTGTTAAAAACAAATGTCCTGTATTTCCCCCAGTTCCCTTCTGAGCCATAGCTATTTGATAAAGGTATTTCTTAACAGGAGAAACGCACAGAAATCAGAACCCAAGGCTGGGATGTTTCTTTTTGAACCTAAGGAAGCTGTTTTTATATTAGAAGATGTGACTAACTCCAGGTTACAGCCTCTGCTAGAGCCTGGGTGTGTTACTGCTACCTTAGGTATTGAAAAAAAAAAAAAAAAAAAAAAGATTGTAAATAAATGTAGTCACTTTACTACATAGGAAACTGTTTTTACAATGCTTTTTAGGCAACTCCAGAATGGCAGTAATGCAGATGTTCTGAGGAGGAAAATAAAACTTACAGTACATGGTTTGATGAAATTTTTAAAATCACTAGATTAAAATTCTACTTTTTTTTTAACACATGAAAATGTTTCCTGTTTTAAATGCTTAACATGCTGGTGACTAAAGCTTATATAATTAAAAACCAAACTGGTAATCATGTAAATGTGAATATTTAGAAACCTGGGGAATATTCAAGGTTTTACAAGTATAGCTTATCATTCATATATTACAAACTAAGACTTACAGGATGTCCTCATTAAAATATGTAATAAGGGTTGTTCACATATTACTGAAAAACTTTGGACTAATCAATTAAAAACAGTATTAATCTAATATGAGTTTAGCTATATTTTCCTCATATAACCTTGGGCTGATTATTCATCTTCATGAGTCTAAATGTATCTTTACATAAACTAGTACATATTATGAATATTATGCCAACTGTAGATTCTTGTTTTAAAGACAAAATAAAACTGACTTCATGTCAATGCACCTTAAAATGAGCTTTTCTATGATGAGGACACATAAAAATTCACATAAGCCTGGCCAGCGTGGCTCAAGCAGTTGAGCATCGACCTAGGATCCAGGAGATTTCAGTTCAATTTCCAGTCAGGGCATGTGCCCGGGTTGCCGGCTTGATCCCCAGCAGGGGGCGTGCAGGAGGCAGTCAATCAATGACTCTCTCTCATCATTGATGATTCTCTCTCTCCCTCTCCCTTCCTCTTTCTGAAATCAATAAAGGCATTTTAAAAAAATTCATATAAAATATGAAGTTGAAATTATTTTTTTCTTTTTTACATTCTTTCTTTGTTTCTGCCATTGTTCATAATGATATTAATGTAGCGTAAGACCACATATAGTTTTGATGGACTATTACATCAGAAAATGCAATTTGCACTTATATGATATACAAGTAAAAGAACATAATTTTTTCTGATGATGTCATTTAAATGCAAGTTCTTATCACTAACAGCATTCAGGTTTGGTTTAGAGTAAGAAATTTCACACAGTTATATATGGACCTTCATTGAAACAATTAAAAATTGTTCCCAGTAATAAAGAAAAGCATTTGTCAACTTAGTTTTAACATAGACAGAACATTTGGCACTGAATTAAAATTTTGAATTCTGCCTAGTCATTAATGCATTAATGGGACTGATTCCCAAAATGAAAGCCAATCTAAAAAAAGACACACTATATAAGGTATTACCATAACTAAGTGTGCTATAAAGTAGGCTTTAGTTTCACTCTCTGGGAGGGAAGGAAAAAAATCACATGACAATACATAATGAAGGCCCATGTTTGCTATTTGGGGAACAAGTAAAAAATGATTTTCCAGAATTTTTTTAAGACTATCAGCTTCTATTTTTTTCATATTATATTATTACCACTAAACCAATCTAGTGTTTTTGTTTGTATGTTTTATTGATTTTGTTGTCATTGTTTTATTTTAACTAAATTTACCATAATGCCTGAAAAAGAGGACAGTGTCATTTGTTCAAATATAAACAATATATATTAATATGCAAATTTAATTTTTTAAACTCAGATTCTGAAATATAACTTTCAACTACCTTAACTTTCTTTTGCATAATCACTGCTTTCTTTTGAGTGTGGAGGAGAATTTTGTTTCCTGATTTTTAGCAATGCAAACAGTTGATAAAATGTAACTGATTATATATAGGTTTTATCTACTGCCTCCTGAAATTCCAATAATGTAAGAGAAAGGAGATAAAATTGAGGGGGAAGTATTGAGGGTCAAAATTCACAAGGTCAAAGAGTTAAGAGAAAAAGCAACATAAACAAAACCCTGGCAGGTGGTGGTAAGTGCTCAAGTGGTAACTGATTTATCAGACGAAAAAGCTGAGACTTAAGCTGGCAGGGAAAAATGCCTAGGAACAAACCCAGCTGCGCAACAGTATCCCAGAAATCCACAGGAATTTTGGCACTGCTATTGACAGTGTGGATATATCTGGAGCTAAAATTTCCTTGTTTAGTGCAGCCAGGTTGGAGGTTTAGTCTCTGGAGAGTTTGCAAAGGCATCATGTTGGAGGCAATAAACACAGCTGATGGCAGTTGTACATGTGGAAAGCAGAGATAGGAATGGGAACCTGCTTCTGTGTGCTCAGCTCCTCCTAAGAGGCTAAGACACCCTCATCCTTGCCCAGAGGAGGCAAAAGGAAGATTTTTCTCTTTAGGAAATTAATAAGATAATGATCTGCAGATATTTGTAGTCAGGGGCCCAGCCAGAGTAGTCGTATAGGAATGTTTTTATCCAAAAGCCTGCCTACCCAATCAGAGATTCGGGTGGATTTTCGACTTCTTAACTCTCAACTATGGACACAGAACCAGTAATCACTTGACAATTTAGGAGATCTTCTAATATGCAAGACTAACACAATGAAGGAACACTGTGTCAACAGACAATGCATGGAGTGGAAAAGATCTTTAAAAAAGCACAACTATCATTCAACATCCTAAAAAAAAAAGAGCAAGCTATTTGATCTACTCTAAGGGCTATATAATGTTAGTCAGAAAACGCTTAAAGACATCTTTATAAATATATATGTATATATATGTGTGTATATATGTATATGTGTGTGTGTGTGTGTGTGGCAGTAATGAAAAAATAAAGATAAGTATTGGGACATAATGTTGAGAAAATATCATATTAAAGAACAAAACTACAAATAGGAGAGAAAAGATAAGGAAACAAGAAAACCAGGGAAGGCTTTACACCATGTGGTTTGTTAATCAGAGTTCCAGAAACAGAGAGTAGAGGAAATGACAGGGAAGACATTTTCAAGAGATTGTATTTTACTTATCAGTATTAAAAGACGTTTGTTTCTTGATGATTGAAATTGGCCATCACTAAGTGGCAATCAATGGATAAACAAAGAGAAACCTACACTGTCAGAAAACATTAGAGCATTAGGATTGAAGCCATAAAATCATCCAAAATTTAGGAGAAAACCCTTAGATCAGGGGAAAAAAGGCATTTTGCTTCCTCACACCAATACAATAAGTTAAAAGATAGTCAAGCACTTCCTTCAAAGTTTGATAGTCTTATTCCCAATCTATAATTGCATATAGAGTAACTTGTTAACCTAATTTACTCATTCGCTTATCTAATCATTCAAGTATTTTTGAATACCCATTATGCTTCAGGTATTGTTCTAGGTACTAAGGAGAAATATAGATTATAAAATAAATTTAATTTTACTTTAATGTAGTTTACATTTTAATAGTAGAGACAAAATAAATAAGAAATAGAGAATTTTAGACCTTGATAAGTGTTGAGGACAACAAATAAAGTAGGCTAAAGAAATACAAAGTATAAACATGGTAGAAGGGTGTTGACTTTTGATATAGACCATCTGGAAGTGGCCTCCCTGAGAGTGGATTTCTGAGTAAAGTAATAAAGGGAGCAATCTAGTAAACACAGGTTTTGGATAAGAGCATTCCAAGGAGTTCTACAGGGAGCAAAGATCTTGAAATTTTAATATACATAACATATTCTAGATATTGAAAGAAGTTAATGTGCTTGACACAATAAAAAAAGATCAGAGAGCTAAGTACAAAAGTGGGGTTATGTCTTATACAGGGTGGGGCAAAAGTAGGTTTACTGTTGTGAGTATGTGAAACAGTTTATTCTTGTATTATTATTATTTAATAATTATTGTATTGTTTTCCATATGAACAACTGTGAACTTACTTTGCCTACTCTGGGTGTATGATCATAGTAGACTTTGAGTGAAGTCTGAGTGAAATAAAAACCCAGCAGAAGTATTTAAGCATTTTTAGACATGTTTTAGCACATTTACTATGACAAGGTCAGAATGAAGGGGATTAGTTAAGAATTCCCAGACCAGAGAAGGTTTCTTGGACTGAGTGGTGGCAATGTAAGTGAGAACAAATTCTGGCTATTTTGAAGGTAAAGCTCTCAGAATTTGCTGATGGCCTGGGTGTAGGCTATGGAAACAAGAATGCTGTAAAGTATAATGCCAAGATTTCTAGCTTCAACAACGGAAATCATAGAGTTAAACTTTAGTGGCATGATAAAGATTGCAGGAGGCACAGGTTTGCTGAGCCATTAGGATCTCCACTTTAAAACGTTAAGTGTAAAATGACTGATCATCATTAAAGAGACTATGTCAAGAGTGTCATCATAAATGCAGCTTCCAAATACAGAAGTTTTGATTTTAGATATAAACTTGGGAGTCATAATCATGTACATGGTAGTTAAAGATGAGAAAAGCACACGATGATTGCATAGGAAATGAGCACGGAGGGAAAAGAGAAAAGATTCAGGGACCAAGTCGAGCTGCATATTTATACATTGTGGAGATGAACCAGCTACGGAGACTGACAGCTAAAAGAATGACCCCAAAAGTAGTAGAAAAACTAGATTAGAAGAATGTAGTAAAGACAAGTGAAGAAAGTATTTCAGGAAGAGAATAACCCTCTGTGTCAAATGATACTGTTAACCAAGTAAGGAAGATTGAGGTAAGTTCATTGCACTTGATAACAAGAAGTCATTGTTGATTTGATAAAGGGAGTTTATCAAATGGTACATGTGAAGCACTAGGTGCAGAAACTTAATTGGAGAGGGTTCAGAAGAGAATAGGCTGATACAAATAAAATTTTAAAAAATATGAGGGAATTTTGCTGTAAAGAGTAGAAGAAAAATGATCTAGTAGCTGAAAGAAGAGTGAGATCAGGATAATTTTTCTTTCAGATTGAAGAAATAAATACAATGCTTGGATATTGGCAGAAATGGGCCAGAAGAGAGAAAAAATGATGATGATAAAAGAAGATGGGAGAATTAATGGAGCAATATCTTTAAGAATCTGAGATGAAATAGCATATTAGGCAATTATGGAGAGTTTAGCTTCTGTTTGGAACACGGACAATGCATCTTTAGTAAGGGAAGAAAACCAACAACATGTAAGCTGATATTCAGGTTGGTAGACAGATGTAATATTAAAGAAATTTCCTGAAGGCTATCTCCTAATTGTTTCAATCTTCTTAATGATGTATGAATCGAGATTATGATCATCTGAGAGGAGGGATGGGGTAATTGAAGGAGAGAGAATAAAATATAAAATAGATGTGTAGAAGAGTCATAAAGAAAGAAGACAGGCAACATATAAATAAAAGGTAAATACATTTTACATTTACAAAGAAAGAATTAAAAGAACCTCTGAGGAGGAATAAGAAATGAAAGGGGTACAACAGGGCATTTAATTTTTAGAACCAATTGATTTAAAAAAAATTAAAGCATAATTAGATTTTAAAATAATTAATTAATGGTATAAAGTAATATGCAGTCATTTTAGAGGTTAGCAGTCCAACTATATATATTTAATCATAATTCTACCATTAAAAGCACTTATTAGTCACTTTTGAACAACTTAAATTTTTCTCTGCCTAGTTATTTTAAAAATATGATAGAAAGAAATAAAATTGTTTAAAAATTATTTAAGTTGATTCTTAGTAAGTTCCATGCACATTTCACCTATTTGACATCCATCTCTTTCATTTGAATGTCTGTATTTATTTTTGCCCTCTTCCAGGTACATATATTATTCACTTCAGCGGGGAATTCCTACCTGTACTTGGACCATTTGAATTATTAGTTGTAATATCTGGGGTGACTATGACTATCTTCTTCATGTTTATGTTACTCTTACTCCCAACTCAATGACATAGATATCCTTAGACATCTTATAAATATTTGCCTAACTAAAATAAATTATCTTCCTTTTATTTTCCAGTAGTGTGAGAATTTTCACAAGCCTGATATTGTATTATATTATGTACAAAGGCACGTATTTTCTCTGTAGTCCTGGAGGAAAGAGAAAAGCTACCTTGATCCATAAATTAAATGTTTCTAATAATTTGATGATTTTATCAGCATGGTAGAAAAATGTAATATTCTAGCATCATTGAACATGACAGAGGGAATTTTTATAAGATTTTTATAAGATTACTTAGTGCCATGTATTTTTATGGCACCTTCTAGATACTAAATTAGAAAAAAATATTGGAAAATAATAAAATACTCTTTAACACTTCACTGAGACATCGTCATAAAGGTATATGTTGCTGTATTTCCTTGTAGATTTACTTTAATTGTGCAGTATGTGTGTATATGTGTCACGATTATATAATTAAAACCTATTACATATATATTCTTTATCCTAATTTATTAACTTAATACTATCTTATATAAATTTTTCAGGCTATTACGAATCACTCAACATCATGCATACTTAGTGCAAATATATTATAATAAAGATGCATGTCTGGTTTTATGTAAGGTTTAGTACATTTTGGATGTTTAAATAGTTTTAAATTTTGTTATACTGAATAATATTGTAAAAAATTACATAAATCTTTAATAATGCAAAAATATGTGAAAGAGTCAATAGTTCTGAGTAGAAACTGCCTTATTTATTTATTTTAAAGATATCTTTATTGATTCCAGAGAGAAGAAGGGAGAGGGAGAGAGAGAGATAGAAACATCAATGATGAGAGAGTCATTGATCGGCTGCCTCCTGCAGGCCCCTGACTGGGGATAGAGCCTGCAACCTGGGCATGTGCCCTGCCCGGGGGTTGAAACACAATCTCTTGGATACTAAATCGATGCTCAACCTTGGAGCCACACCCAGCCAGGCTGCCTAATTTATTTTTCAAATGTTGCAGCAATTATATTCTTTTGTAAAATGTATGACAATGTTTCCTTTACCCTGGCTATCCTTGAATGTTTTCATTAAAAATGACCAAATTTTGATAAGTGACTATTCCCGATTTTGTCTAAGCATTTTTTGTTCAGTTAATATTAATATGAGCATTGTTTTTATGCTTACTCAATATATGATATCGTCTATCTGTTTTACTCATAAAAGATTAGTTTGTTTTGTCAATTTTATGAAATTTTCATTAATAGATATAATAAGGTTTAATTTAAAATATCTATTGAACACATTTCCCCCAATTTATTGTTTAGAGGCTCGAAGTTAAAATGGAATGAGAAGCAATATGTCCAATGGACTCTGCATTTTGGATTATCTTGCAAATTCTGATAATCTTAAAGACATTAAGACTCTGGTTAAAATTTGTTAAAAATAGTGTCACAGCATTACTTTTGCTAAATGTCTCCCTTATATTTTCAATAGCTAAAGGCATTACCTTTATATATACATATATACATTTGTATGAGATATATCTGTATCAGTTATATAGACATAGATATCTACATGCACACACAGTTTTAGAAGTGATTAAAAATTCCATTTATCTTCATAAATTAGTAAAATAATTTAACTTCAAAGGTATAAAATCATACTATATAAGAAAAAAATTTCTCATAGAAAGGTATGTTAAAAGAAAAAAGACAATAGGACCAAAATGGAGTTGTTTATGTTACTAAGCCCTACATCACCAAATTGAGACTCAGTTTAATTACAGTTTTGGCTTTCCCATAAATGAAATCTTAAAAAGTCAATCTTAAACCCCTGATCAACAATAGTGAGGTCATCTACCTGATAGACCTCTGCCATTCCCTATAAGGAAAATAACCTTTCAATAATTAACCTACTTTTTGCCTAGCTCCTGCTTTTTTCTGCCTATGAAGTGTTCCATTTTGTACAGCTCCTCAGAGCTCCTTTCTGTTTGTTATATTGGATGCTGCTGAATTTGAATTGATTTTTGCTCAAATTCTTAAAATATTTCTAACTTAAGCATAAGTTAAGCATATCTTCTAACTTAAAATTGGTTTAATCTTAATGTATTTTTACAAAATACTAAAACACAAAGCAAGAGATTTAAATTTATAAACTTTATCTCTTATCATAAGGTTATTTTTGAAATTTTTTTTCTTTTTAAAATATTACTATAATCTTTCATCATAAAAAATTATTTTATTCAATTTAAATGCAAAAAGGTAGTAACATATTTAAAAAGAGTGGGACATCAGGTAGCTACAAGAAAATCAGTTCCTTATTCCAGAAAATTATAAGGAAAATAATATTCATGATTAAAAGTTACTAAATGACTGAGTAATATTCCATTGTGTGCATGTACCACATCTTTATTCAATCACCTATTGAAGGACGCTTTGCTTGTTTCCATGTCTTGGCCACCATAAATAACGCTGCAATGAACATAGGAGTACGTATATCTTTGCAAATGAAAGTTTCGAATTTTTTAGGTAAATATCCAGAACAGGGATTGCTCTTCTCTTAGTTGGTTACTCTACCCTTAGTTTTTTGAGCAACTTCTATACTGTTTTCCATATTGGCTGTACTGGTTTACATTCCCACGAGCTATGGATAAGGGTTCATTTTTCTGCACAGCTTCTGCAACACTTGTTATTACTTGTCTTGTTGATAATAAGCCCTTCTAGCAGGTATGTGATGCCATCTCATTATAGTTTTTATTTGCATTTCCTTCATACCCAGTGAAGTGGATCATCTTTTCAGATATCTGTTGGCCATTTGTATGTCTTCTTAGGAGAAGTGTCTGTTCAGGTTCTCTGCCCATTGTTTAATTGGATTGTTTGCTTTTTTGTTGTTGAGTTGTATGATTTTGTTATATATTTTGGATATTAACCCCTTGTCAAAGCTGTTGTTTGCAAATATCTTCTCCCATTCTGTTGGTTGTCTTTTTGTTTTTCTGGCATGTTTTTTGCTTGTTTGTTTGTTTTTTTGCTGTGCAGAAGCTTTTTAGTTTGATATAGTCCCATTTATTTATTTTTGCTTTTACGATGGAATACTACTCAGCCATAAGAAATAATAAAATACTGCCAGTTGCCACAACATGGATCTTGAGACTATCATGCTAAGCGAAATAAGTCAGACAGAAAAAGTCAAGAACCATATGATTTCACTCATATGTGGGACATAAAACTGAAAGCAACAAATGAACAAATAAGACAAACGAACAAAAACCCATAGACACAAACAACAGTGTGGTGGTTACCAGAGGGAAGGGAGCTGGGGGGTAGTAAAGGGTAAAGATTTGACTTCGGGTGGTGGGCACACAATGCAATATACAGATGATGTAACATAGAATTGTACATTTGAAACCTATAGATTTTATTAACCAATGTCACTGCAATAAATTTAATAAAAAAGAAATAAAAATTTAAAAATTGCCAAATTACTAAGAAAATATATCCATCACTACTGATTCCTCTTTCTGCAGGGAGAGGAAAGCCCTATAATATCACACTAAAAATACTGGAAGAAAATTAGATATGAGATGCATATTGTCTTTATATTTTATCTAATAAGATATAAAGAGAAGTCAAATTAAAAACAATATTGTACTTAGATAAGAAGAAACATGATTGGAAAAGAGTATATTTTAATAGGGAAGGGAACTCTTGCAGAAAGGGAAATGTTCAAAAACTAAGCTAGAAATGCTTCAAGGAAGTAATGGGTGAGTCCAGGTTTTATGTGCTGAGACCTTGGGAATGTGATTGTTGACAGAAGAAGAGGGGCACTAAAAGCTACCAGGGAGGTCATTGAAAAATAACAAAAGGTGTCAAATATTTCAATAACTGGAAAGAGTATAGGTAAACACATGGGACTGAGAACAGAGCATTAGATGGAGCAAACAAGTTACAATACAGGAAGTTTACATAAAGTTCAGGTCTCAGCTATCTTAGTCAAGCCAGCCTAAAATTATAGCAAGCATAAAGGTGGATCAGCCTTGGGAGTGGAGTCTGAAATTTGTCAAAAAAACAATAAAAAATTACCAAAAGTGATCAATAAGTTTAGAAAGAACCATAAAGTTTGATAAACAAACAAACAAATAAAACCCAGCAGAATTATAAAAGCAAAATAGATACTGCTGAAAGAATATTAACTAGAAAATAGAGCATTGGGAAAAAAATACTTATTAAAAGAGTAAGGGCCATAGTGCATAAAGTGAAAATCTCCATATATACTTAATTGGCACTTCAAAATGCAAAAAATAAGGAGAATAAGAGAAAGATAATACCTAAAGAGATGGTACCTGAGAATTTTCCTCAAGTGGTGAATAGGACCAATTCTTATATTCAGAAAGCACAAAAAATAACAAACGAGATCGGTAAAAACAAGTCATCTCCTAGACACACGTATGTAAATCTGATGGATACATAAGACAATTAGGAGATCATATAAGCCCTCAGACAGAAAGAACAGATGAGTGGAAGGAAATATCAATTAGAATAATAGGGTTTTTTCTTTTTTCTTTTATTTTTCATAAAAAGAACACAAGAATCCAGGAGATACTTGATCAAAACCTATGGAAATAAAATTATTTTCAACCTATAATTTAATATATGAATAAACAAAAACAAGTGTAAATTTTACTAATAAGTATATCTAATTATTAAATACATAAAATGTGACAAAAATCTTTCAATAAGAGGGCTAATAAAAATTAAGTTAGCCCTAATATCTTGAATAATAATAGTATATCTTTTAAAAATGTTAATTGTAAGATAAACTATGCATCACATTTAGACTCTTAAACACATGTATATTCAAATTTCTAGAGGAATCATTAGAAGAGTAAAAATATACATTTTTACAATTAAAGAAAATAAAAGTAGAAGAAGAAAAATTTTCAATCTATCTAAAGGATGAGTGGAAAAGTAAAAAAAAAAAAAATTTTAAATGTCAAAACACTTTCAACACCAAAACTGAGATAAGACACAGCCTAGAAGCTTCCATCTAAAACCAGTGATACTGGCCCTGACTGGGTAGCTCAGTTGGTTAGAGCGTCATCCAGATGCACCAAGGTTCTATCTCAGGTCAGGGCCAATTCAAGGAACAACCAATGAATGCATTAATATGTGGAACAACAAGCTGATGTTTCTCTTTCTCAAATCAATAAATAAATTTTTAAAAATTAAAACCAGTGGTTCTCTCTGCCAAAAAATACTAAGGTTTTTGTGTTTTGTTTTGTTTTACGTGAAATAGATTTGACATATAACATTGTGTAAATTTGAGGTGCACTGCGTGTTAATCTCATGCATTTATAGATGGTGATAATTGCCATTGTAACAATAATTAGCACCTTTATCACATTACATGATTATTTCTTTTTAATGGCTGGGATGATTAAGGCATAGTCTCTTAGGAAATTTGATGATTATAATATGACATTGTCATCTATATTCACTATACTGCACATCATATCTCTAAAACTTATTTACTGCTTCTTGCAAGTTTGTATCCCTGAACATCTATCCTATCCCTCTATTCTTTTCCCTGGTAACATTTATATGTAAAATCTAAAAAACATTCTGCTTTAAGGGTAAAGGAACAAGAATTTTGCCAACTATTTTTTTAAGTCCAAAAGGAACAAAAATGTGTTATTAGTATATCTGGAGTTATTTTCTGTATGTGCTCTGTATGTGCTCAGACATTACTATAGTCTTTTGTTCTGTGCCATCATAGTCACAAAGTGACTTTATACAATGTTGGTGTTCTCTGAAATTAAATTGTTTATGTTCAAAAGGAGAACATTATAGCTTCTCTGTTAGAGTAAGGCCAATTGTCTCTTGAACACAGCCAGATGCTGCTGTTTAGTTTGTGTTTGTTTGTTTTTCTCAGTTTCTGACCTTTTTAGTTATGGTTTAGGGCTAAAATTAGTTCCTCTTGAGGTTTGTTATTTGGGTCTACTATGAAAAAAAAAAAGATATAGAAAGATCTGGATTAATAGAAAACACAAAGTAAAATCATAAACTTGTAAATTAATATAAATATAGTACTTTTTAAAAATTTATCTTTATTGTTGAAAGTATTCCAGATATTCTCTTTTTTTCTCCATTGACACTTTCTCTCCCCCATTCCCAGGCCTTCATCACATTATTGTCTGTGTCCATGGTTTATGCAGGCCTTCCCTCTGAGATTCATCGGCCTGTTTCATGCTTCTGTGTCTCTGGATCTATTTTGTTCATTAGATTCCACATATGAGTGAGATCATGTGGTACTTGTCTTTCTCTGACTGGCTTATTTCGTTTAGCATAATGCTCTCTAGATCTCTCCATGCTGTCTCAAAGGGTAAGAAATCTTTCTTTTTTATAGCTGCATAGTATTCCATGGTGCAAATGCACCACAGCTTTTTTACCCACTCATTTACTGATGGGCACTTGGGCTGTTTCCAGATCTTAGCTATTGTAATAATGCTGCTATGAACATAGGGGTGCATATATTCTTTCTGATTGGTGTTTTAGGTTTCTGAGGATATATTCCTAAAAGTGGAATCACTGGGTCAAAAGGCAGCTCCATTTTTAATTTTCTGAGGAACCTCCATACTGTTTTCCATAGTGGCTGCCCCAGTCTGCATTCCCACCAGCAGTGTACAGGGTTCTCCTTTCTCCACACTCTCGCCAGCACTTGTCATTTGTTGATTTGTTGATGGCAGCCATTCTGACAGGTGTGAAGTGATACCTCATTGTGGTTTTAATTTGCATCTCTCTGATGATTAGCGACATTGAACATTTTTTCATATGTCTCTTGGCCATCTGTATGTCCTCTTTGGAGAAGTGTCTATTTAGATGCTTTGCCCATTTTTTAACTGGATTGTTTGTCTTCCTTTTGTTAAGTTGTGTGAGTTCCTTATATATTTTGGATATTAACCCCTTATCAGATGTATCATTGGCAAATATGTTCTCCCAAATAGTGGGCTCCCTTTTCATTTTGTTGATGGTTTCTTTTGATGTGCAGAAGCTTTTTATTTTGATGCAGTTCTATTTGTTTATTTTCTCCTTTGTTTCCTTTGCCCTAGATGTGTCGGCAAACATATTGCTACAAAGGATGTCTGAGATTTTGTTGCCTATGGTTTCTTCTAGGATTTTTATGGTACATTTTTTTTAAGTGAAAGATGAACATGTCACCTGAATTCAAAACCACAGTTGTATGCTGTCTGTCGTGAAACTGCTTAAGTTATAAGGACACACAGAGTGAAACAGTAAAAGACAGAAAAATAATTATACCAAGAAAACACTGATACAAACCAAAGCAAAGTTAGTGTAGGTAACTTAATAAATAAAATAAGCCTTAAAGTAAACACATTACTAGAGACAGTCATTACTTTCCTGTTAAAACTTTTAGTGTAGCAAGAAGATATAGAAATAACTTGTGAATTTTAATAATAGTTTCAAAATGTATAAAATAAAAATCCCAGAAACACAGATTCCTCAAATATTATTCCATCCAATCCTCTTGGTCTTTTCCACCTGAACATATAAGAGTATTTTATGTTATTCTTTACATACAAATGAATAAATATGAATTATAGATAAAGCAAAACTAAAATAAGATGAGTTGGCAATATGAGGCGAAGTCTTTGGTAAAACTCTCACCGGTAATAACTGGTGATGCATATCACATGTCTGCTTAGCCAGAAGCTCTAGGGGAAGTTGTTATGATAGAGTAGGAAGTTAGGCATGAACAGAGCAGGAAGGATAGCCAAGTACAGAATGTCACCAGGGCAGACAGTCCCGGGTGCCTAGCAATGGGCAAAACTAGGACTTAACCCCAGGGTGACCTTTCCACCCCTGGAATGTCACTAGTCATAGGGTTTAAACTCCCTGACCTTTCATATCACTAGTCATGCAGTTTAGATCCCCTTAGAGGGGGAACAAGGGGGCTGGGGGATAGCCCCATATGACTCCCATAGAAGCCCTTGCATGATCGCTCCCTTAAGCATTAAACCCTCTGGACAATGAGGTTCTGATACACACTAAATAATCTCAGGAACAAAGCCTCCAGTCTGTTGACCACAGAGGCAGAGTTTTGGTCAAACTGGAGATAACATTTAGGCCTCAGTTGTGTCTCATGTCCAGGCCCAGTAAAGCAGCAAAACCAGATGAAATGACATTAGGACAAGATGCAATGAGTAATGACCCCTACCCTAGCGCCAACTAATCAGTAAAGATCATGACCCTAAAAGGACATGCCTGGAAAGCTGATGAATATTCTATTGAGATTCCCCCCCTGAGACCTCCCCTAAGATCCAGCCTTTGGAAAACAGATAAAACTCTTTAAGAAAAAGAACCTAGGTTCTCTCTCTTTCTCTCTCTCTTTTCCCTCTGCAATTTGTTTCCTGAGTCCATGCAGCCCAGTTGACTCACTTGTATTTGACTTTCTAAATAAACTTCTTACACCAGAGTTTTTGGCTGTGTGTTCTTCCTTAGCTGTACTCAAGAACTGAGGTCTAACTTCTGACTCTGCCATTAACAGTTAGATTACTGAAGCTTAGTGTTGTGTTGGCTGTGTTGATTGCTTTGGAAAGGAGGTCTTTTGTAACACTGTTTTTAGAATATGATTTTTCCTGGAAAAAATGATTTAGAGACTGATTTAAATGATTTAATTGAGCCAATGCTGAAAAAAATCTTGCATATTCTATTAATTCTTTGAACTATTTGAATTGTGTGAAACAAAAGACTAGACACCAAATTAATTCAATTTGTGAGCTCCTATAGGAAGCACAGCTGTGAGGTAAGAAACAGAAAGGCAAAAGCTGTTGAATGATCTCTAACTCTACATGAGTTTTGAAAATCTCAACTTAAATTAATTTATGTAAGAATTGGGATGATTTCAATTTTTTTCATTATTGATAGACAAATGCAGATAGATTTATGTCAGATTAAGTATTTATCATTTAAAATTTGAACTTTAACCTGTAAGACAATTTTGGTTTTTGCACATTTATTTCGTCTCCAGGAAATGTCTTAATATATAGCATGACAGTGTGATTAGAATTCTTTTTTTTTTTTTAAATTCAGTGTTTCTCATGATGTCATTTTATTTTATTGCAGAATTTATAACAGGCCTTATAGAACAATTTCACTGCAAATAATTTGTGGAACGTTCAATCTTGCATAATCTGTGATTTTGTTTATTTAATTAATTGAATTACTTTTCTGAGCTATTAAAGAGATTTCTGAAACACTAATCAGAAAGAATATATGCACCCCTATGTTCATAGCAGCACACTTTACAATAGCTAAGATCTGGAAACAGCCCAAGTGCCCATCAGTAGATGAGTGGATAAAAAAGCTGTGGGACATTTACACACATGGAATACTACACAGCTGTAAAGAAGGTTCTTGTACCTTTTGGGACAGTATGGATGGACTTGGAGAATATTATGCTAAGTGAAATAAGCCAGGCAGAGAAAGACAAACATCACACTATCTCACTTATATGTGGAATCTAAACACAATAATCTGATGAACAAAATAGATTCAGTGACAGAAGCATGGACCAGACTAACAAATCTCAGAGAGAAGGTGGGGGTGGGTGAGGAGAGATTAACCAAAGAATTTATATGAATATGCATAACCTGTGGACACAGACAATAGTGTGATGGAGGCCTGGGGTGGAGAGTGGGTGCAGGGTAGAAGGGGTCAATGGGGGAAAAGGGGAACATCTGTAATATTTTGAACAATAAAAAAAGAAAAAAGAGAGACTTCTGGCTTTAAAATTTATACAGCCTATCATAAGATTCTAGTTTCTTCCTTTTTTCCCATCCATCTCTCCAAATAATATAAAGCAGTTAATTACCATCTTAAGAGAAAGAATGACAGCAACTGGTCCACATTTCTGAAATGAGCTAATTGAGGAATACAGGTGGGCACAGAAAATTCAGTCCATTCTCTTCTTTTTTGCTCCAACTAAATCTACAGAAAACATAGAAGTGTGTTTTTTGCAGAACCTGCATTTCCCTTGAATGGGTTATTGTGTGGAGACTTTGGTATAATTAGGGAGACCTCAGGCCCATTTGACACTTAGATCAAGCTGTGTCTTTCAATGTAGCTTTACCAGTCATAAAAATGATCTCTTAGTTCTCTGTCTGCTGAATCTGCTATTTTATTTCTCAATTTATTCACAACTTGAATAGAAAAAGGAATGCTATTTACTAGCCTCTCCAAAAAACAATATGCAATGTGAACTTTAGACAATCATGTAAATCCTCTACCTTGAGTCAAAATCTTTAGGCTGATGATTCTGATTTATGTTTTTCTTGCCATTCTCTCTCTTCTGAGCTCTAACTGCATTTCTATAAGTGCTTATGGGACACCCTCTACACAGATGTCTCGTTACAGCTCAATCTTAGTAGACTTAAAATTAAATTTATTCTTTAATATTTATTCTACTATGTTCCTTATTTTTGTTCATAATCTTTAAAGCATCCAATCCAGAGGTTATATAAGACATTGAGATTTAATGGAACTAGGGCTATTACAGGCATAGCCTTTCATAGAACTAGAAACTTTCAGAATTTCAAAGGCATGCAAATCCCCCAATTATGCAGGAAAAACTGACATAACATTATATGGCAATTAATGAAATTGAAGGAATTTGTTTTTATCAATAGATGCCTTCCTCAATCTTTTCTGATAAAAAAGAGTCCCAAGGAATAGAGGAGACGGCCTCTAGAATTAAGATATACTCAGGTCCCTCATTTTACGATGCTGATTCTTTGGTAAGAAATGAAGTTAAGGGCAGAATTTAGGAGGCCTAGGGCAGGAGAGTGGCAGAAAAATAGACATTTATGTGGGGTAAAGAAATGAAGGAGACAAGAGTATACTTCCTATAACATGGCAAGTTCTGGGTTTAGCACAGACACATCCTTTCTATTACTTTAGTACACAGTGTCATTGGCCAGACGACGGCCTATCATGTGAATGAAAGATCAAAATGTATCTAATTGATCAAAAAGAGCACAATTTTCAAATTCTTAACTGCCACTTAAAAGGAATTTGAATGAATTTTGTCTTTCCATAATACACCAACTGTTTAGTTTTGTTTTGGGGGAGGCTACAAAATATAGTCAGTTAGTGATTCTGTCTTTGCCAACAAATTATTTAGCACAGGTTTGCAGCGGAAATTATAATAATTTTACAAACTCATAGCATACAGGATAATCCCTCTTAATAAGCCAAATAAAGAAATAACATGCTTCAAACAACAACAAAAATTGATTAATCACCCTATTCTCCCAAGAAAGGGGAAATGAAGGAATAATATCCAAATTTAGTATGAAGTGTACCTTTTTTATGAGAGGAGAGGAAGACCAACTGAGAGCTGATTTCTAGCTGCCACAGCAAAGTAAGTCTCCAGTTGCTAGAGCACATTGCTAGGGGACAATATCACGGGTGTTGGCAGGCAAATGGTCTTCGTTCTTGGGGCAGCTGTGCAGCTTTTTACTACTGCGGAATAGAGTAGCCCTTACCAGGGTAGGAGCTAATAATGCCCCAAGGGTTTTTGGAGAGTTTTTAGGTTAGGGTGGGAAGCCCAAACCAAAAAAATACAAATACAAATACTTCTCACACACTCAGTATTTTTGTCTAAATGCTCCCTTGCCATAGTTGCTTCTGAAAATGTTTTTTATCAATGATCCCCAGTGGGGCCCCTCCACAGTTGAACTGCTGACTGCTTATCAGCAACAACAGATGTAGAATGATCCTGTTTTGACACAACTTGATTCATACTTATATTAAAGCAACTTTTTTTTTGTCTTTGTCATAAACAAGTGGATTAAAACAACTTCACTTAAGTCATAAACAAGTGGATTTGATATTAAACCAATACACAACACCAACATTTTACTTACTTTTTCAAAAGAGTAAGAACTCTGCCAAGTAGCTGATCTAAAATGCTGTTTTCTATAGGTAGAGAATCATAGGTAGCAGTTGCTCTACTTTGTCTGAGAGCCCTTCCAGGTATAGCAAATTAGATCACATTCACCTTTGTTATTTCGTTATTCTCCTGCCCCAATATATCTTTCTGATTTTCTAGAATGCACGTTCTTCTCTTGGAGTGGCTCTCATTCCAGACATCACAATAGACACAATGTTACAGTTAGCACTGTCAGAACTTGATCTAGTCTAAGCAAGATAATGCTGTTTTAGTAGCATCAAAGCTTCCATGTTGCTCTCAGTGTCCCCTGCTTCCCTCAAAGACTCCAGAGAATTAATGATATTGCCTTCTACCTTTGAAAATGTGTTTTGTTAAAAGACTATTCTTCCTTCATGGAAAAGCTAGATGACATAACTCGTAAGAGTACAGGCTCTTGAGTTCAAACCTGACTCTTCAACTCACTAGATGTTTGTCTCTGAGGAAGCTTTTTAAACACTTCTTTACTTAAGAAGAAGGAATTCTCTCTCCCTGGCAGAAGATATTTTGCAGGAATCAATCATTTTAGTTCTCTAAATAATTATGGCAAAAATACACATTTCTCAGGAAGGTTGTGCTTACAGTTTAAGCCAATTTTAGGCTTAAGGGTGTCACCTCCTTTATTGTATCTGTACTTTTTAATACTTGATAATAGTACTATCAGGTTAAGACAACCTCTACAGTTAGTCACATTATTGCTAGAACATTTGAAAACATTCAGAAATAAAAGGCGATTTTTCTTCAGGAAAGGGACAGAAACATAGGAACGTGATCAGTAGAATCAAAGCTCCTTAGTAAAACAACATTAATTTTATATTACAGCTCATGGGAAATTTGCTAGTGAGTATCACATATTTGTTTTCAAGTTCCGGTTATTAATGCTATTAAAACTACTAAACAAACATAATATACTAATAATATTGACTAGAACCTTTTTTTCTTTTATTGAAAGAACTGATTACACAATGGAATTGCTCAGGTTTGCTGTTGGTTTTTATCATTTGAACATTGAATTAGCTTGTGAATAATATATAAATGAAAAAGAAAGACCCAAATTCCATCCCATTGCCATTGGGCTTGAGAAGATAAATGTCACATGCAATTGTATACTCTTGTCTTAAGGTAAATCTCTAGTCTTTCTTGTAAATTCTAAATCATGTTGTCTTCATAAGCACAGAAGGAAGAATGATCTTCAAAATTTATTTTTAGAACAGAGAATGCCAAACTAGGTAAATCACCACTGTTATTCCAAATGACATAGTCTATATTCCCAAGTAACAAGGTAATAATAGTTGAAGTCTTAGTGCTCTCTCTGAGGAAAATGAAAAAAAAAAAAAACAGCTAAAAAGACAATTTAAAGTGTTTATTATAATGGAAGAATGAATCAAAATATTAATGGAGCACAATTCACATGCAGATGATTTTGATATTTCATACTCTCACAGTTCTATTTTATTCATAATATCCTTTGAAACATTTTTTATTTCAAATTTATCTTTATTGTTGAAAGTGTTACAGATGTCCTCATTTTTCTTCCATGGATTCCCTCCACCTCTTATCCACCCCACCCTCAGGCCTACCCCATACCAATGCCTGTGACCATAAGTTATGCATTATAAGCATATAAATTCTTTGATTAATCCCTCCCCATCCCCTTCACCCCCAACTTCCCTCTAAGATCCCTCAGTCTGTTCCATGCTTCTGTGTCTCTGGATCTATTTTGTTCATTATATTCCACATATGAATGAGATCATGTGGTACTTGTTTTCCTCTGACTTATTTCGCTTAGCATAATACTCTCTAATTCCATCCATGCTGTCCCAAAAGGTGAGAGAGCCTTTTTAGTTGCAGCTGCATAGTATTCCATGATGTAAATGCCCCACAGCTTTTTTATCCACTCATCTACTGATGGGCACTTGAGCTGTTTTCAGATCTTAGCTATTGTGAATTGCTACGAACTTAAGGGTGCATAAGTTCTTTCTGATTGGTGTTTCTGATTTCTTAGGATATATTCCTAGAAGTGGGATCATTGGGTCAAATGGCAGTTCAATTTTTAATTTCTTGAGGAAACTCCATACTGTTTTCCATAGTGGCTGCACCAGTCTGCATTCCCACCAGCAGTGTACTAAGGTTCCCTTTTCTCCACACCCTCGCCAGCACTTGTTGCAATTCAACATGTGGTGATAAATTATATACCTATGTTTTTAAAAATTTCATTCAAATTGTACTATATATGAATCTAGAATATTATAATGTAAACATGTAAATATAACAAAAATTTCAAATTGCTGAAAATCTACTTTTTAAACTTATTTGTATTTATTTGTTTTCCAAAAATGGCAATAGCGCTGTGTACTTTTATCAATATATTTAATAGAAAAATTCCATAACTTTTACAAAAACTATAACCAATTGGATTTCTTAAATTTATTTTATGGATTAAAAAATCCAATCTACAAATAGTAAAATAACTACAAGGATATAAAAATTACAACATACTGTGTTGTTGTTGTTTTTCCTTTGGACAGTATATCTTGGTCTTTATTTCTTGTTAGTAGGTATAGGACTCTGTCATTATTTTTATTAGTCCTATATGATTATTTTATATCATTGCACCATAGTTTATTAAGAGATCACATATAATTAATATTACTTTTCTGATATGTAAACGGAAAAATGGCTAAAGTGTAGTGAAAGACAGCACACAGTAACCGCACAGACTGATGACAAGTGTGCTGGGTCATTAATCTGCAGTGTGCATTGCCTTCAAAGAAAGAAGAAAGGGGAGCAAAGCCATTATTTTATTGTTCTTTTATTGGCTAAAATACAGCCGTCAGACATAAAGCACTGTGGGTTCATGTAGTTTAAACTATATATCATCAATAAACAAAAGTACTTCTTTCAACAACAAAAAATTATAGAGGAAAGGACATGAAGGATAAATGAGTAAAAATAAGATAAATAGTTTTGCTTACTTCAAAGATTAAAAGTCCTAAGGATGCAGAATTCATCACATTGATATCTTCAAGTTTTCTGAGAATCTCCTCCCACACCTTTTATTCTATTTTGTCCCCAAACAGCCATGATTTCTTTCTAATTCAGTCCTATTGTCAGCATCTTCATCAGTTCAGCTTCTCCATTTGTACTTCGATTCCACAAAGAATATTGAAAGTCCCTTTTAGACTATCAGTAACTTTTCAGAGTGCTCAATAACTTCCCAGTGATTTTTCTTGTTGCAAGGAAAAAAGTAGAAAATGGTAACCTCAAATAAAGAGTTGCAGTTTTCTTGCTAAATTCTTCATTGGAAATTCAGAGTTACATATTTCACTTGCACATTTAATCAATAGTTATACTGATTTGGTGTATAGAGTATTGAAATTTTGAGTGGATTTATATACTGAAATTTCTGCCCATCCATTCTTCAATGGAAAGCATTCAATTTGTTCACCGTGTTAGTCCCTAACAACCATAATGCTGACCTGCTTTCCTGACAATACCTGATGGAAAAAGAATGGGCATCTGAACTGAGCTAGGTCAATCAGAAATATTATGGGCTTATAGCAAATTCACTCCTAATTAAAAAAAAAAAAAAAATTTGTCCTGTAGTTAATCACAATTTTAGTTAGCCAAAAATGTGGAGGGAAGCTAAACAAATGAAAAATGAAAAATAAAACAAACCACTGTCACAACCAGCAAAACTCAGAGCACTCATTCAAAGCAAGATAAAGAGCCCAGCCAGTGTGGTTCAGTGGTTGAGAGTGGGCCCACGAACCAGGAGATCATGATTCAATTCCTGGACAGGGCACATGCTGGGTTGTGGGCTAGATCCCCAGTAGAGAGTGTGCAGGAAGCAGCTGATCAATTGACTCTCATCGTTGATGTTTCCATCTCTTTCCCTTCCTCTCTATGAAATCAATAAAAGCATATTTTTTAAAAAAGCGAGATAAAGATGGTAACCACATCACATCCTACACATTTTACACGCACATACACACACAGAATTCATCCTGAATTACTTTTTCTCAGGTGGTCTTAGAAAGATCCAGGCCAGAGAGATCATCCAAATGGGAAATCTATTATGGCAGCCAGAATGACAGTCCAATAGAATCAAATAGCCTTGATACTGATGTCACCATGCACATTGTTTTCTAGCTAAAACAGGAAATATTACATGTTTCAGACCACTGGCAAATCTACAATATGAAATTTATTTCTAGGTACCTTCTCAATTCTAAACGGAAGCTACATTTTAGTATTTTTTAATGATCATATTGGGATTATTGGAAGTGAACAAATTCTGAAGAATAAAAATGTCACACTTTTATAAAAATGAAGATGTACTAATGGAGATGGAGAAGTCACCTTAGTGTCTTAGAGAGAGTGTCTTCTTATCATGGCTTGTGAATGTAATAGCTTAATCAGATTTTGAAGATTCCTCACAAAAATGGATGGTATGTTCTTGACATTTTACTGAAAATAATTACATTTTGATAAAAATTTTTATCATCAGAATTACATATTTGGGGAAAAAGATGTGTGTGCTCTGTCAAAGGATGTAATATAGTGAAAACTCATATAAGACTAGGTTATATTTTTCTGGGAAGTCCTCCTTCACAGAAAGGAATATTTCCTCAGCAGCAATATAGGTATCCCATTGCCTTTACGCCCTGATGGCTGAATGACTGAATGTCCATAAGAAGCGCATCCAATCTATTTCTGAAACTATCAAATTTGAGAATTTAATATGGAATTGTCAGTGACCAAGGAGTTCAGTAAATACTAGAAACTCAATATACATGCATTACAGAAGCTGAGGATATTTTCCCAAATGAGAGTGAAAAGAGGAAAATGAAAACCTAGTTCAGAGAAAAGATCTTAAGCAAATTCTTACTCAATGGTAGTGCCTAAAATAAATATTACGAGAAATGTTACATTTTATTACATTTTTTCCAGAGCTACCTTATATTATTTTCTTACTTTACCATTGATAAATTCACAACTATATTTCTACAGTTTCCTCAGTTATGATGTAGGTAAAATATTAACTACTATGTGCATTTCCTTGTACATAATACATAGGATAATATATGTAAAATTCCTCACAAGTTACAATAATATTTATTTTAGTTGGTAAAGCAGCTATTTTGCTACACAAACAAACTGTGGCAAATATTTGAGGCCATATAATAAGCTTGAGCCATAAAGTTGTACCATGCTTACTAGAGTAGAAGTAATTATCAGATAAAATTGAAAGAACAATCTGGCACAATAAAAGCCTAACAAAAACATAAACACAATGAAAAATGATATTATAAAGGAAAAAAAGGGAAGGTGGGTAATGTTATAGTTAGGAAATCAGTATTTGTGTCTGTCCTTTTTATTTCTGTCCAAATTTGGTGCTCATGACCTTTACAGGTCACTTAATTTCTTTAAGGTTCAATTTTTTTATCTATAAAAGATAGATAGAAATTAAACCTACCTCATGGCACAAGTTATAAGTTTAAATGAGATTAGACAGAAAAAACCTTTAACTTGTAGGCTCACAGTTTTATTGGTTCATAGTTAACTCCTCATAACTGTAAATTCAGGAAGAAAAATGTGACTTCTCTATAACACTTATGACCATCACCATGATGCACCATTGTTCTAAGAGCAGGCACCAGAAGATCAGGGGGCACCTAGACATTTTTCAGGTGTTTTATTTTTGGCCAGTTCAACAGTTCTATAACCATTTACTGAGCAACCAATATGAGTCAAAGGCAGACACTGTGATGCACAAGGATTTCATAAATAAATGTTATACAGTTGACTCCCAATTAGTTCCATTGGTTAGGGATGACAGATAAAACAACAACTAAGGTATTATGTTATATATTCAAGTTATGACATAGTGTCTTTGCCCTTGTTTTTCTTCATTTGGAACATCTCCTTCCCCCACTTTCAAACATGACTTCTGTCTTATCCATGCTGAATGTAGCTCTTGTATTCCACTAGTGGATGTATATTCAAGTTTTTATCATATTGTATTATTTTTATTGTCCCCGTTTCACTAATCCCTATATTGTTGAGGCCAAGAATTATATACTTTTTCCTTTTAGTCTACAATGCTCAGCACAAAACAAATTCTAAATAATAAACAATATAATAGAAGTAAATCTAGAATAATAATGACATATAGAGAATTTTTAAAAGCATAAAATCAAATAAATTCTATAAAAAGATAAAAATATAATGCACAATTAGCAGTAAATTAATCAGACAACATTAGAAGGGATAAATATAAAAATACTAAAGCTGCGATGTATTTAAAAAGTGAAAAGCAGTATAGCTCACAGATTTTTTTTGTTTCCAAACATGTCTCCATTGATTTCAGAGAGAGGAAGGGAGAGGGAGAGAGAGAGAGAAACATCAATGATGAGAGCGCCATTGATCGGCTGCCTCCTACACCCCTTCTACTGGGGACTGAGCCTGGAACCCAGCACATGCCTTGACCCAGAATCTAACTGCGATCCCCTGGATCATAGATGGATATTCAACTGCTGAGCCACACTAGCCGGGCTGGAAAGAAATTCTTAATTATCATTTGTAACATGAATATGGTACCTTTTCTACATTACAACAACAGAAAATTTGAATTTTGAACCTTTCTTTGATAAAATGACTCCACCAAATTCATCTTTACTTCTGTAGAGAACTTTGTTTAAACTAATTTCTATGGCCAGTTTACTGGCTCAGAGTTAGTTTCCTATGTGAGGTTTGTACACCTTTTCAGAGAAATGGATCCTGAAAGCTTTTCTCTGTTATATATATGAAGAATCAATGACTTTTCTCCAGCAACCCTTAGCTGTTTTCCACATAACAGAAAGAAACAAAAATCCTCCTACCAACCATAGAACTCAAATTAGCATTTGGCTCCAAAATATGCCAAACACTGAGCTATGTCCTGAGAGTATCAAGATTAAATACTACAGTCTCTGTGTATGGGGGATGGGAGAAAAGCTAATGTCTGTTCCTCCAAAGGAAAAGAAATAAATAAATTAATTAATTAATTAATAAAAACTATGAAAGAGCCCAGTTGGCATGGCTCAGTGGTTGAGCATCATCCCAGGATCCAAGAGATCCCTGGTTTGATTCCTGGTCAGGGCACATGCCTGGGTTGCCGGCTCGATCCCCAGGAAGGAGCTTGCAAAAGGCAGCCAATTGATGTCGATCGATGTTTCTATCTCTCTGTCCTTCTCTCTTCCTCTCCCTCTAAAATCAATAAAAGCATATATTAAAATAAATAAACAAAACTATGAAAGAGCCCTGGCCAGTGTTGCGCACCAACCCATGAACCAAAGGGTCGTAGGTTTGATTCCCAGCCATGAGCTCGTACCTGGGTTGCAGGTTCGATCCTGGTTGGGAGGGTGAAGAAAGCAACCAATTGATGTGTCTCTCTCACTTTGATGTTTCTCTCTTTCTCTCTCCCCCCCCTCCCTCCCACTCTCTTTAAAAAAAAAAAAAAATCAATGGAAAAAATACCTTCTGGTGAGGATTTACAACAACAACAACAAAGAAAGAAAGAAGGAAAGTAAGTATATGTGTACATACAGCTCTTCTGTTCTCACAGCCATCACTTTTCTTCTGATAAAATATCATCATGTCCCTATACAGTCCTCCTCCGAAAATTATTGTGTGCTGCCATCAATTTATGTATTTTTGTTTAACATTAACATAAATTTTTGTTGGAAACATGTTTCCATAAAATTATCATTACATGAGATGATTTAGTTCTAATTTCTCCACAAAATCCTATTTGGTCCATAATGTCCCTGATGTATTTTATTATCCTCATAAAAACATAAAACCAAATAATTTTATTCACCAATAATCCTTTGAAGAAGTGTGCTCAGAGCCTAACCTGGAGCTCTACAAATGTAACTCTTCAGTGCAATGCAAACATTCAAGATCATGGACTGTTTCATATGGAATTATTAGCTAGGTATAAATTGTAGGTTGATGAGAGAGACTGGGAACATAGTGTACACACAGATGCTTGTAGCTTACACTATAGTAGGTGAATACATACAATAAACAATAAATCAAAAGCTAATTACCCAGTATGTTAGAAGTTGTAAACTTCTATGAAAAAAATAGAGGGCATTAATAAGGATAAAAAATGATGAAAAAGAGTCAGTGTGTCTCATAAAGAAGGTAACATTTGGGCAAAAAGTTTAGGCAATTAGTCAGACAACTATCTAAGGGAAAAAGATTTTAGGCAAGAGACCTGTGAGATCAACTATCTAAGGAGACATAATTTCAAACAGCAAGACAGTCTAGCTAGAACAGAAATGTAGGAGTGAGAGAAGTAGAAATGAGGTTAGAAACCAGATTGCATAGAATTGCGTAGGCATTTAGTTGTCAACTCTTTGGCTTAAAAGCTCAGTAAAAACGGGAATCATCAGGGCATTTGAATAGAAGAGTACTATAATCTGGTTTAAGTTTTAAAATAATCTTGTTGCTATGTTGAGAATTGAAGATGGGTGGTAAAAACAAAATCAGAAATTTGGTACAAAAATATGCAGTTTTTATATTTATTTATATTCATTATATTATTATCACTATCTTTTTATTGTTGTTGTTAATCCTTACCCCAGGATATTTTTCCATTCATTTTTAGGGAGAATGGAAGGAAGGGAGGGGGAGAGAGAGTGAGAGCCCCATCAATGTGAGAGAGACACATTGATTGGTTACCTCCCCCTTGTACCCCTACCATGGCCAGGGGTTGAACGTGCAACTCAGGTATGTGCCCTTGACCAAGAATCGAACCACAACCCTTCTGTGCATGGGTAGGTGCTCTAACCATTAAGCAACACTGGCCGGGGCTATTATTACTATCTTTTGCTGCAAAAATCAACAGGACCTTTAGCAGGTCTCAGACCTAGTTATAAAGCCAATATCCTGTTAAGTAGACACATTCCAATGAAAGTAGGCTGTGTGTTGATTCAACATAGACTACCTCATCGTATCTACTGCTTTAGAAATCATTGATGTTCTAGTGAAAATGTAAACATAGAGTAAGTAAAAGGATCAACTATTTGTCAAGTGGGTAGTTTATATGCTGTGTTATTATTCTTATGGTGTGATAACAACTTAAAGTTTTCAAATACATCCAGTCATATGTAGATTATGAAATGATACATCTGTTGGCCCACAGTACCTTAAAATGAGATCTATCAATGCCCATTTGTTATTTGGGCTCAAGAGTACCTCTGAAGGCATACCTGGAGAATCTCAACCCTGAGTAAGTCTCACATTCTGGTTTGAGGATGGCACTACAGCTGCAAGAGCCTCTATGGACTAGAGCCCAGTCTCCTTGTGTGCTAGTGATTGACTTTCAGTTACATTAGTGAGGTTTGTCTTTGCATCCAAAAGGAAGTCTCTATATGTACTAGTAGGGATGTGAGTGATCTAAGAGTCATGAGGTCACTGAAAAGTACATATTTTTATTTTCAGAGACTCCTAGGAGGTCAATTCTTAGTTCTGATATTTGATATTCATTGATGGAAAACAGTCCCAGAGGGACTTGGGCTAGCGCTATTGCCAACATGTGGGATTCTAGATCCTGTTTATAATATTTATCTGTGCCACTGCAGTATAATGCCTTTACCCTAGAATAAAATAACATTTACTCTAACAGATTTTTCCAGATATAAAAATGCAGAAATAATTTTGTATGTTTTTTAATAAAAAAGTAAAGTATACAATAAAATGTCAAAGCAATATGTCTGTGAGCAAATGTTTAAGGAAAGGCTTTTCTCCAGTCTGGAGACATGTGTCATGCTGATAGGGGTCTGGAAGTGCTTTGCTATGAGAGAGATAAAAGCTTTGTCCTGCCATGCAGATGCATTGGGTCCCAGCTGTTTATTTCTGAAAACTTGGTCTACAAGGAAATAACTGGCTAAGGAATCAATTTTAACAAGACAGCACAAAGAACAGAACTTCTTAGCATGTGACTCTAAATATCTCCTGCTTCAATTTATAGATTATGTCCCAAGATTTTGCTTCAGTTGTTTTCTTACCAGGCTGCCAGCAGAGAAGCTTGATATAGATCAGATCCCCTGTCAGTGTCATGAGTAATGCAAGTGCTATTGAGAGTATCAACACCACAGGAATCATATAAAGGAATGTGGAGACTGACTGCAGGAGTGCAGGGAGGAGTGTATACATCATGAGCATGTTCCCCAATTGGCTGGAGACCACGGCGTCGAGGCAACTGGTTGGGAAAATAAGACGTCAGGCCAGAAACATACCTGCCTTGTCACACTACAAAGTACTGTTTTGTATTTATATCAATAGTAATGGCAGCTATTTTACCTTTTATGAATATCTGCATCATGAAGTGCAGAAAAAACAAACAGCGAGGCCATGGAGCAAGTGTACATTACCCTTTAAAGAGCAAGCTTTTTCCAATTTTTCTATTTTATAGCAATCTTTTTCAAAGTGAGAAGTGGGACTTGATCTCTGTCTTAGTCCATTTAGCTTCTATAAAAAAATATCACAGATTGAGTAGCTTATAAAAAACATTTATTTCTCACAGTTCTGGAGGCTAGAAGTCCAAGATCAAGGTGCCAATATGGTCTCAGCCCTCTTCCTGCTTCATAGTCAGAGCCTTCTCACTACCTCCTCACATGGTGAGGGCGATGAGGGAGCTCTGTAGGGTCTCTTTTATAACACTAATCTAATCCATTCATGAAGGTTCCACCTCATGACCTAAACACCTCCCAAAGGCCCTACTTCCTAATGGTATCATCTTTGGGGGTCAAAATTTCAACGTATAAATTTGGGAGATCACAAACATAAAGACCATAACAATCACCATTTTTTCTACAATATGATAGGTAGTGCTATTACATATAGACTAAAAATTTTGATAGACTATTGACCGGTTTACTGAAATATATCCTTCATTCATTTTCTCTCCAAACTCTGGCATCAGCAGATCACAGGGCTATGACCATCTTCGACATAAATTTGCCTCTACTCAACTTTAGAAGTAGGTGACACGATCTTCCTAATGTGGCCTGTGGATTTTACCCTTAAATGTTACTAAACATTATTTGTTCAAGATTATTTTGGTTTGTTATTAAGGTAGTCAGTGATGTGTTAACATGCTTTTCAAAGAAAATTGATCCTTTTTTAACTGATTTGATTATATGTTATAGTGTGCTCTTAAAACAAGTGCAAATAAAATACAAAGAAACATAAAAGGAGAACCAACGCAGATTCCCAAACATTTACATTAAGAAAAAAGGGTGTCCTATCTGTTAACAAGGGTTTTAAATAAACCAGATGATTTTTGATAAAGTTAAAAGAGATGAAATTTGCTCCAAATCAATAACAAAATTTAGGTGGGAAAAATTAAGCAATCAGAGTAGAAAGGTCACAACATGGTTTGAAGTGAGGTACTGTGATGATCTGATTAGCATTAATATGTCCTTCAGTCTATTGGATTTGTTTATATTTTTATTGCTTGATATAGAGATGATTAAAGTTTGGGGAAAATAAAGAATAAATCAATGAGTTAAGTGACAGAATAGGCTTTGATCTAGTCTTCATAATTAGACTTTAATTTATATTTTATTATAAGAAATAAAAATTATTTTTATAAGTAATTTGTATTTTATTGCAACTATTGGAAAAAGGTAATGAATCTAAAGAAAATTTGAAAGATGTAGGAACTTTAATCACACAGTTGCAAAATATGAAAATGTACATAGGAAGATGTAGGAGTAAAAGAAATTGTATTCTGTCTGAGAACTCTGTAAAACAGACAAAATGTAACTGGACATCTCTTCTAAACATCAGATCAGGAAACTAAAGTCGTTTTATCATTTTAAATTTCATTTCTTAACTTTAATTGATCTTCTGAATGCTGAGTCAGTAGAAAATAACATAACTGGTACTGATCAAGAATACATTTGGCAGTGGATGCAAATCATTTGGAATTTTTTATTTTGCTAATGCCTTTTGGCTCTAGAAGCAGTCAGGACGGCTTCCATGATTATTCTATAAAATTTCCTATTGATATCACTTCCTCCCAATTTGGTAAAAATGGCACTATTAAGAGAAGAAGAAATGACTTAGCACTTTGACATTCTTATTATTTATTAGAGCATTTGCTATTTCATTTATTGAGAACTATATTTTAATTTGATTGGCCTATACATATATAAGTGAAATAATCTTACATCATTATTGTTATATATTATACATAGAGTTACACACTGTAACTATTGGAAGGTTAGTCTTGTCACACCAACATTTCCAAAGTACTTCTAATAAAAATAAGTATTATTATATAATCTTATTAAATATTTTCTGATTTACAAAGTAGTCTCATTAGAGAGCTGTCATTATAATACCACTTTTGTTTTGTATTAAGAACACAAAACTTTCTGTTTTTCTGTTATGATAATAATTTTCAGTAGCTATACAAACATTTATAATGCCCAGATAGTATGACAAAAATAAATTATGTGGCTAGAAATAAATATGCAGTTGGAGTGAATTGAGATTGACATGAAATAATGGAAAGGAACAGAAGTAAATATTAATGTCCAAAAACACGAGAACTGTGGCGGGGACAATAAAAAGCAGAAATTATTAAGAAAAGAGGAGAGAATAAAAAAGAATAAAGCCTTAAGGATTGGAGAGATGGGTATTTAAGGATGTAGAAAAGAAAAGGATGTTTAAAGAAAGACATAAAAGGGATTGAAAGAATAATGCACCTATTTTTCCTAAAGTGTGAATGTATAACCTTCCAGTTCGCTTGAAATCTGCAGCTCATTAAAGAGCATCCGGTGCACAGCTAGGCTTGTGTTTGATGAAAAAGAAACAGTTTCTTGTTCAAATATGTAATTCCCCAAAATTGCACCATGTTTTTTTTCTTCTCTTTTTCTCTCTTAAGTATAAATTTATGTTAATTGCATGGTGCTTAGCTGTGGTTTTACATATTTACTCTCAGAAGCTCACTTTTAGAGCTACATTTATTTTCCCACAAATGAGTCCTTCAACTCTTCAATATATGTTCTTTCAATTTTTGATATGGTGGTACATATGCATTTGCTGTCTTATCCTAAATTAAATGTTTATTTGAGACACTTCATTTAAAGTGTTTTCATTTTCTACTCATTTTAGTTGGAGAAGCAATCATGCAGTCTCATTCAGGCTATCCTTTCCTCTGGCATTATTGTTCTTGTGAGTAGTGAAGCAACCTGAAGAACAGGGGAAAATATCAAAATGAAAAAGACATGCAAACAAATTGTAGCTTCCAGTCTTCCCAATGGTGTTACTGCAAACACAAAAAAGGTTCAGTGGCAATCTCTGACTGTGCCAATTCAGTACACAAAGACCTATTTGTTCATTTATAACAAACAAACAAATAAACAACAAACAAAGAGAAATCCACTAGGGGGAAACTTCCTTGCTTAATAGCCACATTGACAGCATGTGCATTTTTTTTGGCATGCATTAGGATATAAGACCAATGTGATTGCATTATAAATAAAGAACTTGTGGTTCTTTTGAAAGAAAATAGCTGAGTAGTAGAAAATATTTTTCCTGTTGATTAAGATTGCAGAAAAGATGTTACAGGGTCTATGTACAAAGTTGCACTTTTTTTTTTTAATCCTTGCCCAATGATATGTTTTACTGGTTTTTAGAGAGAGAAGAAGGATGAGAGAGAGAGAAGAGAGACAGACAGAGACACAGAGAGAGACAGAGAGAGAAGCACCGGGATCAAATCCACAACCTAGGTATGTGCACTGCCCTGAAATCAAACCAACAACCTTTCGGTGCACAAAGCGATGCACTAACCAACTGAGCCACACCAGCCAGGGCCAAACCTGTACCTTTTCATTCATTTCCCTGTTCCCCTGTTGGCTGATGATGTTCACTATATTATTTTACACTTTTACCATTCCAATATTCATTCCTCAGGCATAATTTTATCCCTCTTTCCCATGTTAAGGATGAAACTCCTGAGTCCTTCCCCTTTTTTATTTCCAATGTGGTATTTAGGAATAGTGGAAGATTCATCTATGAATGCACATTCATAAATTCTGAATCAGTATATTTATTTCAGTGTGATAAAAACAAAAAAGCATCCATTTGAAATATAAGGCCCCAGAGATTTTAGGTGCAAGGCTGTCAGAATTTAACTAATAAAAATACAAGGTGTCCTGTTAAATTTGAATTTCAGATAAACATTAAATATGTGGGTTTTTTTTACTGTAAATATTCTAGGCAATATGTGAGACATACTTACACCAGAAATGTAATTGTTGTTTACTGGAAATTCAAATTTAACTGGATCTTCTTTATCTTATTTAGGAGAAACATTATAATCTTGGCCATAGAGCTTTGGCCAAGATTATAAATTTCTAAATTTCTCTCTAATGTTTCAGCAGGAAAAAAAGACCTAAATAACACCATTTCTCCTTCTTCTTATTATGGTTAATTACTCAAGACTAAAATAAAACAAAAAGGGCATCATTAAAATTTACCAGTTTAATCATCATATTAAATGAACAAAATGTGAACTCACTCCCTTTATGTTTCTTAAGTGAATCTGACTGAAGCTGTAATTATTCTGTAATCATTAATTCTGTTTGTTTATTAGTCCATATCAATTCAAAATTTTGTCGTTCTATTTTGTGCATTGCAAGTCATACTTTATTTCCCCAAAATATCATATATATTGTCCAGTATTTGTTTTATAGTCTAATAAGAAAATTATCTTGTGGATGTGTGAGTATCTAAGAAATATTGCTGTGTGAGCCTTTTTCTCTGAGTTTCCTTCAATAGTCTCTGAGATAGGACATAAGAGGAAAATAAAGACAATGAGAAAGAAAACAGCAAGCTTCTTTCTGGATAACATTTCATTTAAACTTCCTTTTAAAAAACATTCCCCCCACACACACACAATTTTTAAAGACAATGATCCTAAAGCTCTTCTATTTGCATACATCTCCAATACTCAGATGTCTTTTAACAAATGTCCTGTTCCTTTCTCACACATCTATTCCCCTTACAGTGAATACAGAAGAAGCCTTTCTGTTAAGATGACTGACATTATCTATGGTCCCTAAAATTACCAGATGTATTTCTGTGTTAAATGTACCTACGGTAAAAGAGGCCCAAAGGTATACTTTGTTGTTACAGGCTTTTCTTTTATCTAAATATTTTCCCATTAAACTGTTACCATAAAAGCCCAATCAAATGCAACAGGAGTTTGCAGCAAAGAAAGTAAAGGTTGATTAGTTGAGGAAATGGAGCCAAACCTGAAGTCATAGGTAAGCTAGTGCTGAAAGACCTGGCTACCCCATGGCTTCCAGGGGGTGGGTTATATAGGGGAAAAATCATCAATCATGGTGGCTAAAGGAGTTGGGGTTATGGACTCTACTGATTGTAGGGAGTAGTGGATCATTGTATCAGGTCCTGATGTCAGCCTTGGCATTGTTCTGTCTGGCTTCCTGAGGGTTTGGTCCATAGGGTTGGTCCACTAACATGGGCCAGGGCCACAACACAACTGAAGTCAAGATGTTATCTTTAGCTTGACCAAAATTCTGTTGCTGTGATCAGCAGACCTGAGGCTTTGTATCTCTCTTAAAATAGATTTACTTGTTAAGAGTTTGATGGATTACCCCAAAATCATAGCATAACACATTATACTATCATCAGGGGAATTAGAGATCCATGTATTTTACAATGAGTAAACATTTAAGGGACTCTCTGAAGTTTTTGGTTAATGCTACGAGATAATTGTATTAGTATATTAATGTGTTAGTTTTAGAAACGTGTTTAAACATTTAAATCATTCCCTTATTCATGGATATCATTCATGAGATAAAAGATATCATGAATTATCCTCCACAGTAACAACATTTCAAATGCAGTGTGGAAAATGGTGACTTAGAGCATGATTTATTATTCTCATGTCATCACCTTCAAATAATTGATGTGACCATGATCGTGGGGTGCAACGTTTATTATTATCAGTATTACTATAAATATGAGCAGCTGTTTGTATATTTGCCTTTATACCTGAGCCTTTTTCTTGCTTGCAGGGGTTTAAAGTTTAATATTCCAAAAATTGGAACACATAAATACTTTTTAAAAAAATTTCACATAAGTACGCAGATTACTTTTAATGGGTAAGCAAGTTCATTTAAATGAATATGAATTTAAAAATAATTGTTTGTTGTAGAGCTACTTATATTAATCCTCCTTAAACTGAAGTGTTTTAAATTTCATTTACTTGTTAACATTGCAACCAAACAGTGCTCTTTTTTTTGGTTTAATTACAGTGAAACCTTGGTTCTCGAACTTAATTCATTCTGGAAGGCTGTTGGAGAGGCGATTTGTTAGAAAGCTAATCATTGTTTCACATTAGAAATAATGTAAATGGAATTCATCCGTTCTAGACTCACAAATGACTCCCTGTTTTAACCTTTCTTATACACAGTATATACCTAATGTGCTGTTTAATCTATAAATGAACACTTCTTTTTCTTAAATTTACTGAACCACCCCCTATTAGCCTTTCACAAATCACTTTCAGCACCCTTTCCAGGGGGTCTTGCAGGAGGTCAGTATGGGGCATCTTTGCTTTTTCTCATATCACTGCTTCTGAAATGCTGTCACTGGCTCACTGCATTTTGTTTATTCAACAACAGTTTTTCTACCTCTTCAATTGCGTGTGATTGTTGTTTTATGAGCACTTTCACACCCTTAACAACATTAGCAGTCTTTTTTCTTCTTCTAATATGTCTGTATTGATTTCAGAGAGGGGAAAGGAGATGGAGAGAGAGAGACAGAAACATCAATGATGAGAGAGTCATTGATCGAGCCGGCAACCCGGGCATGTGCCCTGACTGGGAATCAAACTGCAATCTCCTGGATCCTAGGTGGATGCTCAACGGCTGAGCCACTCCAGTTCAGGCAACATTAGCAGTCTTGATGGACTCTTTCTGTTTTAAAATTGTGTTAATCATCGATTTCACCACCAACAAAAGCATTCTCTCCTTTGTTTGTTGCCTGAGAGACACTTTTTGTCCTGCTGATGTATCAGAATGAAAGGGTTGTCAGATCAAAACTGAAGTTTTGGTTGAAAATTGTGACTTTTTTTATGTGAACAACTTGGTCAAGAACTGAATTGTTCCAGTTGGGAGACATTTGAGAACCGAGGTTTCACTACATAGTAGCAATCATTTAAAAATACTCTACATTCTGCAAATCTCCATTATTGCCAGCCTGAGATTGCCCAGATGTGCCAACCTAATTCAGGGTGAAACATAGAAGATATGAATTCTAGGCCCAAATAAGTCAACACTTAAAGCATCTTGTATCTGATGATGTCTCCTAAGGGAAGATGGCAAAAAGCTGTCTCTCCCAGGTGACAAAAAAATGAAGTTTGTCTTATTAACACAATATATCATTATGAAAATGCTAAACATGAACTATGATATTATCTGAGTGAATAATTTTAGAGAATTCTTTATATTTTATTTATGTTTTTAGAAATATATTTTGTAATATATATTTCTTTTCTAAAAATATAATGAAATAACTGTCCTCAAAACAATCCCATTATAATAAAATGTTTGGACAGACATAGAGTTCTAGGTCAAGTTTACACACAACTTGCAGAATAATCTACAAGGTATTTAACATGTCTAGTCTTCAGTTCCTTCTTTATGGAGTAAAGGAATTATATTAAAATTCTGTATAATGTTTCAAGTTCTTAAACTCTATCATGTGACAACCCAAAGATGTTTCTAGTATCTCTTTTCTCTTTAACAAATGGCAAGGCTATACAACCCTTAAGATCTGTAATATTCTCAAAATATAATTCTGTGAATATTTTGGAATTACTATCTTGTGATTACTCATACAACTCTCTCCATGATATGAAAAACCCACATGTAATGGATTCCAAATTTTAGTCTGATAAATCATCAGTAACAAAGATTGGTCACAAGATTATATTTATTGGTCAATTTATGTCAAAGTCAGATGTGCCTTATGCTTAGAAATGTAGGCTTTATTTTTTTACATCATAAAATTAGATTCAGTAATTTGATTCTCTCTGAGATTCCTGTGATAAGGTGTGGAAGGATGATAAAGAGAGAAGATAGATTAAAAAAAAAATGACAGAAGACAAGGTAACACTTGTTTGATAGGTAGTGTCAGAGCCTGGAGCAAACTCATTGCAGTGAACTGCATTGAAAGCTTCCTTTTTCCAAGCCAGTATAACTATCATAATGAGATTAAAATCCTAGTGGATTTATATTGAATATTTTGACCTAACGTAATTATGTAAATACACAGCATGGCTAACACATAGAGAATTTAATTATTTCGATTTTTTAACATTACAAATCTGATTGCAATTTTTATTAGTTGTATAAATGTTTAGTTATTATTTTCATTTTATTAGCACCACTATAGCATTATTTAATTTTTTTATGTTTTCTTGTTTTACAGACCATTAAATCCAACCAACTTATTTTAGCTTCTACAAAGATTGTGGGAATGTGGAAAATAAGAAAAAAAATACTTTTGTGAGTATGACTCTGACACCAACATGTGCAAGCTCATAGCATCTTATAGGGATGGGAGAAGGGTTTAAAGAGAAGATGATTCATTATATTGTAGGTTGAATTTTTAAAATAAATAATAATTAAAACCAGAGCAAATGTATAGAAGCAAGCAGAATATTAACAAATAGGGAAGCAAAAAAAAAGTTGCAGGAAAGAAGTTCGTTATTGTTCTGGATCTTGAAAATTAGGTTTTACCCAGAGTGTATGTATTGGTAAAGCAAAGGTAACTTGCAAAATTAAATGTGAAAATGTTGGATAGTGTTAATGTAAATTTATTGCTGCAAAAAAGGCTTCCTGAAATAGGCTACAACCTACAACGTGGCCCATTGCTTTCAAACCTAATTTACATATATTTTCATTGCTAAGACATTTCTTTTTGTTTCTCTTCTAAAACGTTTAATTGACCTTTTTGTGAATTACTGTTAACACATATCTGCTTTTGTGTTTATAAAAAGGAATCTGGGTTAAAGGTGCTGTGGGAAATAGCTTCCTGTTGCCAACAAATGAGATGTCTTCAAGCAGCTCAACGGGAGATGTTTTTCCAAAATATATGTTCTAAATGTGCATGGAGATTTCTGTATGTAAAAAATTAATATACCCATATATCCCTTTAAAATGTATAAAATATTAATATTATATGCAAAATTTATAATTTAAACATAAAATTCGGCAACTTGTTTCCAAATGTTGATTATTATACATGCATTATATTGGGACAATGAAACAGATGCTAAACCAGATTTCTTTCTCACACAAACACACAATAATACTGAGTCATCTAGCAACAGTGTGTTAAATATTCCAGACATAGTACTGGGCTTACTGTTGGAAACATAGTGAACAAAACACTTATGTTCCTCATGCTTAGAATGCTAGTTGAGCTGGATAGGTGGTAAAGCTATATTGAGTAGAGTTCATGAGGAAATGAATTCCTAAACAGTTAGTATGGATCTATGTTCAGTATCTTGCTGGTGGCTAAAAGAAATGAAATTTTATGTAACATGAAGAGGGCATTTTGTGCCCCTGAATTTTTGGTATATTTCTCTAAAGAAAACACTTTCTCTAAAGCTCTACAGAAGAAAAAATCATTACAAGTAAAAGGTACGCAGAGCTAGTGCCCAACACTGCAATCTATTTTAGAGAGACAGTGACAGTCTTATTTCAAGGAAAGTATCTTTTTTAACCTTTTACGAAGATATTATGTCGTAGCTAAATCAGAGAATATCCATCTTTTCACATGTGTGCCTCTCTACTCTTAGCACCCTCTGAGTTCCTTCCTAGGAAATTTTTAGACTTACAAATAATTTTGGTGAAGCTGATCATTTAAAAAATGAAATGTACGTTGATTTCCCATCACACATATCATGAAAAGTTAAGAGTGATCTTGGCATTGATATTTGCACTTACTCTCTAAAACTACAGTATTCCACCCCTGCCCATAGCTTGCTGAGGCAGAATTTCTCCCATTTAGCCCTGGAATAGAGAAATAAAAAAAGTCAGCTTGACTATAAAGAGATGGTTTTCCAAGAAAGAAAAGGAGAGAGAGACATAACCAGTACATGCAAATAATTTTCTACTAAAAGAATAAATCAGAAAAAACATTCTTACTCTCCTATGGCATATGGGACAGAGAGCAAAGTGGGGAGAAGGGAGCCAGGTCTCCCTCAATATAAAATATCAGGAGTGAAAAAGAAGCTCCCATCTGGCACCAATAACACATATTTTGCTCACAGGTGAACTGGCTGATCTGAATTCTTACTATTCTGACTCTGTAGCCACACTGAATTTTGATACTTGCTCCAACACTCAAAGCACATTTCCATTTCAAGGAAGTCTATTCCCACTACTTAAAATGTCTTTTTTTTTTTTTTTTTTTCCTTTTCAGGATTCCATGGCATTTGTAATTTTGTTTCATTTGGGCCTTTTTTGAAATGTTACCTGATCTTAGAGTCCATCCCAGAACACTTCTTAACACAAATTACAGCATCATGACCATGCTTGATTTGGTTCTATGACTAACTGGTATTTTGTTCTATTCTTTTTTTTTTAATTTATCTTTATTGTTGAAAGTATAACAGGTGTCCCAGGTTTTCCCCCCAATTGACTCCCTCCACCTCGCTCCCACCCCCTCCCCAGGCCTTCACCCTGTCATTGTCTGTGTCCATGTGTTATGCATATATGCATATAACTTCTTTGGTTAATCTCTTCCCACCCTCCCCCACCCTTCTCTCTTCCCTCTGAAATATGTTTGTCTGTTGCATGCGTCAATGTCTCTGGTTCTATTTAGTTCATCAGATTCTTTTGTTAATTAGCTTCTTCTTAAAGAAGACCCTTCAACATTTCCTGTAGTGCTGGTCTGGTGGTGATGAACTACTTTAGCTTTTCCTTGTCTGAGAAACTCTTTATCTGACCTTCAGTTCTAAATGATAGCTTTGCTGGGTCGAGTAATTTTGGTTGTAGTTCCATTTTTTTTCATCACTTTGAATATTTCTTGCCACTTTCTGCAAAGTTTCTGTTGAGAAATCAGCTGACAGTTGTATGGGTGCTCCCTTGTATGTAATTAACTGTTTTTCTCTTGCTGCTTGTAAGATTCTCTCTTTATCTTTAACCTTTGATATTTTAATTATGCTGTGTCTTGCTGTGGGCCTCTTTGGGTTCCTCTTGTTTGGGACCCTCTGTGCTTCTGGACTTGTAAGTCGTTTTTTTTTCCCCAGGTAGGGGAAGTTTTCTGTAATTATTTTTTCAAATAGGTTTTCAATTTCTTGCTCTCTTTCCTTCTGGCACCCCAATAATATGAATGTTGGGCCTCTTGAAGTTGTTCCAGGGGCTCCTTATATTATTTTCATATTTCTGGATTTTTTTTCTTTTTGCTGTTCTGGTTGGGTGTTTTTGTTTCTTTATGTTCCAAAAGGCTGATTTGAATCTCAGCATCCTTTACTCTACTGTTGATTCTCTGTAAGTTATTCTTCATTTCAGTTCATGTAGCTTTCATTTCAAATTGGTACTTTATTATGTCATTGATTTTCTCAATTATTTTTGTCATACTCTTAATAATATCCTTGACCATCCTTATAACCATCATTCTGAACTCTGTATCTGTTAGCTTGCTTGGATCTATTTCATTTCTTTCCTTTGGAACATGTTTCTTTGCCTCAACATTTTGGCTGCATCCAGGTGTTTGTACCAGGTAGAACTGCTATGTCTCCTGGAATTTGTAGAGTGGCTTTGTGTAGTAGATGTTCTGTAGGGTCCAGTGGCTCAGCCTCCCCAGTCACCTGAGCTGGGCCTTCTAGGTGCTCCCCTGTGTGGGCTGTGTGCACTGTCTTGTTGTAGTTGAGCCTTGGTTGCTGTTGGTGTCCCTGGGAGGAACTGACCCCCAGACCAATCAGCTGTGAGGACCAGCTACAACTACAGCCAGAGAGCTGCTGTGCTGGAGACACCCCTATGGAGCAGGATTTACTTCAGTGGAGCTTTGGTGCTCACCAAGTGCGCCCCTTGAGTGTCACTCGTGGATGTGGTAGGGTTGTAATCCAATGTGGTCGAGTCTGACCACCAGGTGCACTGTCTCTGGGGCCTCCTGGGAGGTGCAAAGTCAGCCTGTGCCAGTGCCTTGCCCAGGGCCACCCAGCATGAGCTACACAGCAAACCGTAGTTGGCTGCTACTTGTGCTGGGCTTGGAGGTGCCCAGGAGAGGCCAGGCTATGAGCCAATGCAGCTGCCGCTAGTGCCAGGCCTGGGGCCGCTTATCAAGCTGTATGGGGCCCGCTGTTGCTTGTTTGAGAGATTGTAGGAAAGTCCTAAGCATGAGGCTCGAGAGGCCACTTGCACAGAAAAGCCCCTGGAAATGGCCTGGATGAGCTGCAGGTGGGGAGGGGCGGGGCCTCCGGGAATCACGGGGCGGGGCCAAAGGTGAGTCAGGTGCTGGGATTCAAATATGGCGCCTGCCTGCCGGCTGTGCCCGGGGAGGACTCGCCAAGGAGCCATGGCCTCCGCCAGCCCTTCTGCCTGGGAGGAAGCCGCCCCTCCAGCTCTCGCCCAGATCTCAGGCAGGTTAGTTCCTCCCCGAGTGTCCCGGGTCCTTTCAGGCTGCTGCCCGGGGCTGGGCTCAGAGGGAGCGTCCGAGTGAGTCCATGCCGGGCCCTTTAGGAGGAGCTGCTGGGGCTCCCGCAGCCTCCGCGACCCTCAGGGACAGTCCCTGCTGGTTTCACAGCCCGGAGTTGGGACGTCTCTTCCTGGCCCTGGAGCCCTGGGCTAGGGGCCTACTGTGGGCCTGGGACCCCTCACTCCTCTGGGAAACCCCCACCGCCGAGATTCCCTCCCGGGTTTAACCCGCGGCACCGGGTGTGGGCCCACGGTCATGTCTCCCCATTCAGCCCCGATCCGCCTGCGTCTCCGCCCCTCCTACCGGTCTTGATGCTCCTTCAGCTCCCTGGTTGTGGGGCTTCTGTTTAGTCGGATTTCAGGAGGCTCTGAGTGATGGTGGTTCTGTGTTTTAGTTGTGATTTTGATGTGGTTGCTGGAGGCGGCGGGTGCAGCTGTTACCTACACCCCATCTTGTTTCTTACCCCTCATTCTATTCTTAGGTTCTATTTTTCATCAGTTTCTACTTCCTGCACTGGTACTCAATTTCTTTGAGGATTCTGTTCAGTGTTCTTCCCTCAGTGTCTAGTACAGTGCCTAATAAACTTTAGGTGTTAAATATTTATTGAATGAAGAAAGGGAGTAAATGGCATCATTATGTCTAATAGGGAAAATCATAAAATACTAGGTTTATTCTCCTATGAAATGCACATAGATTTAAAATAGTTACAAATCAAGTAACGTTTGCAAAGCTAAATTTAGTAAGAGATTGGGCTACCTATATTGTATCAAGAAATCAGTTTTAGCCACCTTGAGTCACCTAAAGATGGGCAGTTTTGATTTGCAAGATGTTTATGATATCTCAAAAAACATAAGTCAATCCATATATAATAATTAAGGCAGATTGTTGGCAAAATTTAGAATTTGGAATCAGACAGATTTGGGATAAAAATCTCTGCTCAATTACACTTTCTATGACTTCAGACAAATGTGTCAATTCCTTTGTCTCAGTTTTCAAAACTGTGAAATCAAGCAGGTACTATTCTCTCATAAACAGTCTAAAAATGTAAAGTTTAAGTGCAATGATAAAGAAATGTAACAATCAAAAGTATTGACTGGTATTTAAAAATTTATTGTCATCACTGATCTAGATCAGGCATAAGTGCCTCTAGGAGTTAGATGACTTGTGTGAATGAAGCTAGATATAGGAGGACTGTGGCAAACTGGAGACTCATGTTATCTAAAGGAGAGAGCTGAAACTCTTCTCTGCCTAGTTGTTGCCAAGAGGTAAAGCTGGACCTGTATTGGAGATCCACCATTGTTACCTTTGTGTTTTGCTTTATGTCCAAAAGAATACACATGTCTAGATATTTTCATGGAATTTATGATTTTGAAATATTGACAACTATGAGTATCTTTTTTCTGATGGTTTTCTGTTTGTTGAGATCTAGAGTAGATCTTAAACATTGATGTATGAGGACTGGAATGGCATGTATAAAGGGTTTTAAACTTATTATAAACTCTTTTGTTGTAATTATGACACTGATATCATTACTGGATCATATCTCTGTTGTTTCCACTATAGTGTGGACATCTGCTGACAAGGACCATATCTCAATCATGCTTATATTATGCACTTGGTATAGTACTAAATTCATATGAGCCATTCTTTCTAAAGTATTAATATTAAACAAGTCCAGATGGATAGCTTGGTCTTCCATGATTGTACCTGAAGTGGTTAAAGGTAATTGTGGCTCTCAGAAAAGTTATTAAAAGACTTGGGTCAGTGCAAACAAGAGACAGAGGAGCTCTTATTAAATGAAACAAAGGATAGAATTACTTAAATGAGAACATAGCACACCACCTGTATTTTACAATGCTACTGGAATTGGGGGGGCAGGGGTGAGACCATTCTTTCTTGAATATATCTCCATCATTCAAGACATTTAGCATAATTGGACTCTGCCACTAAGTCCTAGTAGAGCACACTTATCACTATCAGAATTCACAGTAGAAGTTTTGTGTCCCCTGTTGAGAATCACTGGAGGGGGAGGGTATGAATAAGAAGTCAGCAGAATCACTAGCAGATATAAATACGAAATCAGAATGACACTTCTCTTTGATAATTGCCTTTTTAACAGATCCGAACACCTAAGCTTTCTTTCTGAATTCCATTCACATTAAGGAGAGAGTTCCAGGGCAAAGACCTGGTCAAGTCATGGTTCATTAAGGTGAGAACAATTCAAAATGTAGTCTTTTAAGGAAAGCAGTTTTAAATTTCAAAAATATAAACTCTAAATGCCTGATCCAAGTGGCTAAAAAAAAAATCCATTTTAGAGCAGCCAAGATTGCAGAGTCATGAGAAAAATAAGTTTGGAACAAAAGCAGGTAAGAATAAATAATTTAGCAAATTGCCTAAGGATATCCACCTCTTGCCCTTATCTCTTTAAGTCATTTATGTTTGACTGAGTTAAAGACCTAGAGGCAGAATTGCAGAGCCAAAGTAATTACTCCATCTCCTGGTCAGTCACACACACACAACTTCTGATCTTAAATCACTTGGATGTGTTGATTTTTAGGACCACAAAATGAACTTTGAAAATTTCTGACTCCTAAAACTGTTCTTTCTCAAATTTTGTTAACCTGAATTTCTGTTTCATTCACTCTAGTCTCCCTAATATCTACAAAAGCACTTAACATATAGCAAAGAATAAATAAATATTTCTTACATGAATGAGTGCCAGTCAAGTCAATGTTTTTGTTTTCCTTTTAAAAAATAATTTAAAAAATTTATTTTTCAATTACAGTTGACATACAATGTCATATTAGTTCTATGTGTACAATATAGGGATTGATACAATGTTATATTAGTTCTATGTGTACAATATAGTGATTGGACACTTACATAACTTATGAAGCGATCACCCCAATAAGTCTAGTACCCATCAGATACCAGACATAATTATTATAATGTTATTGACTATATTCTCTATACTGTAATTTATATCCAAGTCCATATTTAAATCTGAAAGGTGAATTCTTTGATTTCTTTCTCTCCCTCATAACATCATCCATCATCTGATGCCATCCAATACATCAGTACATTCTGTATGAGGAAGAGTGTACTAATGTTATCTATTTGAACATGCAGATAAAGCAGTTTCTTCTTGGCTTCCCTCCCTCCCTCCCTCCCTCCCTCCCTCCCTCCCTCCCTCCCTCCCTCCCTCCCTCCCTCCCTTCCTTCCTTCCTTCCTTCCTTCCTTCCTTCCTTCCTTCCTTCCTTCCTTCCTTCCTTTTTCTTTACTGAAATAAATGTGATACAAATTTTGGAGAATAGGAGAAGGCTAAGATAACAGCTTTCTCTTTTAGGTTGTCTTTAAAGACTATAAGGGAAGAGTATCCATTGTTTAGTTGTTAATGCCATAAGATTTTTTATTTCTGTTTTTTAGTTTTAATTGATCTTTTTTTTTTTTTTTTCCCTAGAGAGCTACCACAGTCTATTATGATACAAAAAAAGGAAAGTTTATGATAAGATGGCGAGGGGGACAGATGCTAGGAGGCCTCTAGGTAATATTGTAAGGTGGATGGGATTGGAAGGGATAGCCTGGTGGTGCTGGGCAAGGAGGCTCAAAGAAGGACCATTGAGAGAAACATTGTTGAAATATCTTGAGCCATTGTTGGATCAGACTTCTCACATTGCTTACATATAAGACTCTAGTCCAACTGCTCTTTCTAAAGGTAAAATGGCACTATGCCTCCCTCCTGACCTTGTACACATCTAAATTGTCCACAAAGACAAAAACCTGAAGCACAGCTAATTTCAATCTTGGCAGAATGCTTTATGATCATTGTGTTCCAGGAGGAACAGGGAGGATGGGAGGCTTATAAAGCATGACTGTGAGGCCTCCTCTCCCTCCTCTTCGTATCTCCCTGAGGAGGCTGTCATAGACGGTTTGCTTTCACTCCCAGATTCTGACAAGTCAGGGGGCTTCCCATCTTGCCTCTCTCACAGTAGAGCTGCAGAATATAGAACAACTTAGCTGCAGAGCAGAACTGGCTACAGAGCCACAGAGTATTTCACAACTTGTAAGGTAGTCAGCTGGATCTTATTCTTTTAATGTTGCTGCTTGGGACAAGGATCATAAGGAACTGGCAACTTTCCCTTATTCTTCTCTTCACTATCTATACATATAATTTTTTAAGCCTAAAATTGTCTCATTATATCTTTACCGCTTTGGTCAGTTAGGTTTTGGTCTTGCTTTGCCTTTCACATATGAACTTGGCACTATCCAGCGGCCATGCACTAAACATTCCTGCCTGCAAATCATTCAGAGGGCTCTATGTCTAGTTTGTGTTTGTGTCATGCTATTGTTTGACTCACATTAGACAAACCAAAAAAAAGCTGTTTAGCCTTCATCAGCTCAGAGAACTGAGATCCAGACATGTAGAGTACCCGTCGAGAAGAGCAACGCAGCTTGTTTCTGAGCATGCTCTCAATTCGAGAGCAGGCGTTAAGTTAGTGAAGTGTGCATCTAGTCTTACTGGTAAATTCTATTTCTAAGTTTATCTTGATTTTATTCTCATATTTGTATACCCACTGTCACCAAAGTGCACAACTACTACAAAGGTTTGTTAGCAAGCAGACACAACAGCAGGAATAGGCAACAGAAAAAAAATTCTGATGGCAGATAAGTACAGCTGCTCATAGATTTGGTCATTGATCTGCCTTCTCTTAATCTGATTATTGGAGAAGAGAGAAAATTACAAAACATTCTTGGTCCACGGTAGGGCAATTGGGAAGCACAGGTCATAAGAAAGTGCATTCATGGATTATTGAGTATGTTATTTATCCTACATCTAAATCTGAAAGTACATGGCAGGCATGAATCAATGAGAATGACTGTTTCAAAAGGAGGTGTATTGGCTCAAGATATAATGTATATAGATTCACAGTGATCAATATTTTTTAGGAAAATATAAGCAAAAGTGCTTTACCTATCAATCTGAAAAATATGTTAATATGCTCATGTTTTGAAGTGTTTTTTTTGTTTTATTTTGTTTTTTGGTTTTATTTTTGTTGTTGATGTATCTCCTAGGGTAAGGGAAACAAAGAAAAAATTAAACAAATGGGGCTACATCAAACTAAAAAGCTTCTGCACAGCAAATTAAATCATCAACAAAATTAAAAAGGACTGTATGGGAGAACATATTTGCCAATGATACATCTGATCAGGGGTTAATTTCCAAAATATATAAAGAACTACTACAACTCAACACCAGGAAGACAAACAATTCAATTAAAAACTGGGCAAAGGACCTAAATAGACACTTCTCCAAAGAGGACATACAGATGGCCAAGAGACATATGAAAAATGCTCAAAGTCACTAATCATCAGAGAGATGCAAATTAAAATCATAATAAGATATCACCTCACACCTGCCAAAATGGCTACTATCAACAAATCAACAAACAAGAAGTGCTGGTGAGGATTTGGAGAAAAAGGAACCCTAGGCACGGCTGGTGGGAATGCAGACTGGTGCAGCCACTATGGAAAACAGTATGGAGGTTCCTCAAAAAATTAAAAATGTAGCTGCCTTTTGACCCAGAGATTCCCACTTCTGAGAATATATCCTAAGAATTCAGAAAAACTAATTCAAAAGAATACAGGTACCCCTATGTTCATAGCAGCATTATTTACAATGGCCAAGATTTGGAAACAGCCTATGTGCCCATCAGTAGATGAGTGGATAAAATAGCTGTGGGACACTTACACAGTGGAATACTCTGAGGCTGTAAATTAAAAAGAAGGAATTCAGCTTTTGCAACAGCATGAATGGGCCTGAAGATTATTATGCTAAGTGAAATAAGCCAGTCAGAGAAAGACAAATACCATATCACCTCATATGTGAAAGCTAATGAACAAAATAAAGTGACAAACAAAACAGAAACTGAGACATGGATACATGGAACAGACTGACAGCTGTCAGAAAGGGAGTGAGGAGGGTGGACTAGATGAAAGATGGTGAAGGGATTAGCCAAAAAACATAAATATGCATAACCCATAGATACAGACAACAGTGTGGTGTTGGCCAGAGGGAAGCGGGGCCTAGGGCTGGGTGGAAGTGGGCAAAGGTGGGGGGGCATTTGTAGTAGTGTAAAAAATAAAAAAATAAAAATATCTAAGTATTTTCAAAGCATAGTACAGACATTAAAATAGTCCTTCATGTAATAGTCAAAGTGATCCATGTAAAATGTAAATCTAATCTTATCATTTTGTTAATTAAAACCAGTCAGAGACTTTCCATGACCCTGAGAATAAAATGCACATTTCTTAACAGGGTGTGTAAGGCACTACATGATTTTCTCTCCTTACCTTTCCAACATCTTTTCAAATGACTCTTTAATATTTTGCAGAAAATTGGTTTGCTTTCAATGCCTAAAGCAACCAACCTCATCTATTTTAGACCTTTGCATTTTCTGTTTCCATTTTTCTCTCTATACATGGTTGCTTTCCCTCATCCTTTGATTCATATATGTATATTTCAGATGACCTCTGTCTACTAGTTGACTAGTCTAAGAAGTCTTTTTCTCTCACCGTTTTAATCTCTACCTCAGCATCTTCCACTTTTAATCAGGGAACGTATATTAATTTTTAATTACATTTACTTTTATTGATCTAAATGTTTTTATTTATTTATCTCTTTATCCTGAATTTCATCAAACTAAATGTTATAAGGGGACAGACTATGCCTGTTTCATTCCCATATATATATATATATATATATATATATATATATATATATACATACACACACTACATGACATAATGCCTAACACACAGTAAGTTCTTGAATGTATCTGTTTGTGGTATTTTATACTTTTGTGTCATCAAAAATAATCTGTCTTCTTAGCATTTGGGTTGTAAAGTCAAACTTTTTGTTTAAGAAAAAGCTAATCTTGATTATGCTGGATTTTTTATTAAAATAATACTCTGGTATAATTTCTCTTAGAGTTTTCTAAAGAATTAATTTTGAATAAAAATCCATTCAGATATAACACAATAGGCAATATAGACATATAACTTTTAAGCTATATGTTATATGCCTAATCCTGTCTTTCCATTTTAGATTATCTTGCCCTAATTTAGCATCTACTCTTTTCTGTTAATAAAGTGAATATATTTCCAAAATGCTCATAATGTAGCTAAATCTATCACATATAATTTACTTGTATAACTTCATTAAATTTTTATGACAGTTCACCAGGGTAGACATTATCATCTCTGTTTTACCAAGGAGAACAGTGAGGGACAGAGAAGAAACTAACTTGCCAAAGAAAACTGTCATAGATACTTGCAGAACTAGGAGTTAAAATTATATTTGTATGCTAAAAGGGCTACTACTGAAACCTTGGTAGAAATTTATTTGTACATTTAGTTTTATTTTCAACTTTATAGAAATTTTATAAGTCACTGCAAAACACATGAACATACTAAAAGACTTTTGAACATCTGAAATTTTTTTTAAAACATAGCCTCAAAATACAGAGTTATTTTATCGCTGGAGGCACCATCCTTGTAAGAAAAGTGCTATTTTTTTTATATAGAGTAAAAGGTTCTTTATTTTTTTTAATGGCAGAAAAATATTCTAAGAGGTTACCACAAAAAAATGAGGGCTACAGAAGACACAGAACTGAAAAATAACTGTAAATAAGAGAACAGACATAAAGTATATAGAGAACAAAATATCTCTTGTTATAAAAGTCACTCAAGGTGCCTGCTATCTGGAAAAAAGAGCTTGCATGCCATATTCCATTTTTCATTTTGTTTTGTTTCTTAGTTCAAGGTTAGAAATGTGAAATCCAATAGATTATAAATTACAATCTACCCAGTCTACATGACAAGCACAAAATATTGCCTTAATATATTCTTTTTTTTTTTATTATTGTATCTTGATTTTAAAACATATGTTTGAGTGCCAGATTATAAAAATGATTTGAAATCATCACTGTGACCTCATTTATAGAACATTTAATGTTTGCTGGATATGAGAAAACAGTAGAAAATATATTTAACCCAATTATGGTTTTCTTCATAATTGTGATTCTTTAGACTCCTCAATTTTATATAAAAATCTACATGATTATGGAAAATAAAGTAAATTTGCATGACTTAGCTTTAGTAGGAACTAAAAATTCTCTTTTATCTTAACTAATATACAAAATAGACTTTTGTAACTCAGGTGAGCAGATCCCATCAGCAGAGGACAGAAGAGATGACAATGTCAATATGCAATATGAGAATATAAAAATACAGTATAACCGATTTTAGTTAAGTAAAATTATGCACATTTTAAGCCTTGGATTGTTTTGAGCAATTGATATTTTAATACAAATACAAAAAGAGTGTTGCTAGTAAGGTAGAAAATTCACTAAAAATTCATAGTGACAAAAGCAACTATCACAACAGAGTGTATTTTCCCATTTCATGGAGGCAAAAATCTAGGTGACTGTTACATACACTGTCCATCTTCAAGTGCAAGGACAGCTAAATTATCCATTAACTCCGTAGACGAGAAGACCTTATTGGTCTCCATAAGCTACATACAAAACCAGCAGAGTGCCTGTCTATAAATTATTTTTATAGTTTTCCTTTGTTTCTTGTTTCCCAAACTTATCAACTGAAGAAATGATCTGAGATTCAGACACACATACTCAAATGTTTTCAGTAGTCTTCGATCTCTTCTGTTCACAACCGAGAAATGCAGTTATTTAACACATTTTCTAACGCCCTTTATATTTACTTCATATAATTTGCCTTACAAAGGAGTTTCAAGGTTTGCAAATTCGACAATGGTCTCTCTCTCTCTCATGAAAAATAATTCGAATTATATATCATTATCTTGTAGAGATTATATTCGCATAAGTGAATCACATGTATCTCCAGCACTGATTCTATTTTTCTGCTCCCATTTAGAGCAAATTCCCACAGGAGCTTTTCATACTTGCTCTTCTCCTTTTTTGAATTTTTATAAGGTTTAATATGAAGATTATCACTGAAAAGTTATCAAGTCAGAGGGTGAATGCATTAGTTACTTTCTTTTCCATTTTCTTACATTAGATATGTAAGGTTCCTACACTAACTGGTCTCCTCCCTTCCATTAGTGGATGTCACGAGGAGCCCTATATTCCTAAATTAACTCCCATTACCATTTCTCTGGTCATCACACATCTACTAGCAGGGAGTCAATAAGAGGCTCTAGGACTAAGAGCTCTTTTGGCAAGACTCACATATCACCCTGTACCACTATGTTTACAATTTATCAAAATTTTCAGCTTTAAGAACACCAGACCTCACCACATTTATCACATTTTTGTCCATGTTGGATTATGTAAATCACCACATGAAGTTTAATACTCTTGGGTCACCCCTCATCTAATACACTCCAACACCCATCAAGGTCTGTATTCCCTTCCCTCTTTTTGACCCTATATCCCTCTTCTCCTGTGTTGAAATCTCTAAAATATGCTTTAGTGAAACTGGTAATCAATTGACTGCAAAATAACCTATTTTATGAAACTCTGTACTATATGTCCTTTTTACCCTCTCGATCTAATTAAAAATTGACTCTCTTCTGGAAGCATGGCTTCTCTTGTTTTCAAAACTCTTAGCTCTTTTCTCTCCACACTTTTCATATGATTAAGCCAAGAAATGCAGTGTGTTCTCCTTGCTGCTGTCAAATAATTTTTATCTCTTTCTCCATTAATCACTCCCATCATTGAGTCATATGTCAGCAGGCCATAGTACTCAATATGCTTGATTATTATAGTCACCTATAGACAACCCAGTTAATGGCCTTCATTTAGTCAATTTTTAATGCCTAACTCTCGGTTTACTCTCTAACACCATTCTTATCATATATCTGGCTGATGTCAATATCCATATAGATGCCCTTGCTTCCAATACTCTTGACTCTCCATTCCTTGAATTCATCAATCAATAATTTTGCCCTTTATCTAACATTAGGTATTCATTCCCATAGTGGTAATATTGTAAGTCATGTCAACCTTTCCATTATTTTGATTTCAATATCTTTCTACCCTGCTCCACAGAGTACTGCACATAAAATAATTCTTAGAATTCTCCCTCAAATGAGAAACTAAAATTCTTTTATCTCATTTTTACTAATTTTAACACTCTTCATTTCTTCATTTTAATATTTATATAGCTTGTATCCTTTGTTAATATTTTATAACCAATCCTTTGTATATGGTTCCAAATTAAGTGTCTTCTATTTCTTTCTAGAAACCCCTCGATCTTGTTTAAATATATGTCTCTACTTAGTCTGACTCTATGCCTACATAGGGATAGAAGACTCAAGTTAAAAATATTAACTTGTCTCACTTTACTTCTATGGCTATTGATTTCAACTAAGTGCTAAATGTTTCCAAGAAAACATATTAGTGCTTCATAACCTATTTATTATTAATTTATTCCAGAAGACCTATCTCTTCACCTCTCTCCCCAAGTTTGTTGAAAACCTCCCACAATATTCACTGCTTTGGGTGACCACATTTCCTTTTCTACTGAGTAGCCTTCTCTGTTAAGTGAAAAAAAAAATCAACTAACCTGTCAACATCGATAACCATATTGTCTTATTTTCTTTCAGTAACTAAAACCATCTCTCCTCCTACTTATGACCATCCTTTCTTCTTGGCATAGAACCTACCCTCTTGTCTTCATATCACTCTGATAATTCAATTTCTCAATCTCTCTCTGTCTCTCTGTTTCTATCTCTTCCTTTCTCCCTCAAATGTTTTTTCTTCAAATTCAAGGGCATCATTTCTTTCACATTTCAACTGAAGTTATTTCTTTCATGTTAAAGCACATTCACACATGCACACACACACATGATAATAACCTAAAACTTGCTAAACCCAAAGGGCAATTCTTAGCCCTCATTTTACCTGACCACTGGGTATAAGTAAAATATGCCAGAATAAACTGTTAATTCAAAACATGCCTTTTGGCAAAAATCTGTTCAGGGTTTAGAAAAGGAAACTGTAAAACTGGAGAGTGTTAAAGCCAGAGGGAGAAAGAGTTCTGATAGCAACATACACAGAAACAGTATTTCAAAATTGAAAGGAAAGAGGAAAGGCAGGAAGGAAGGGAAAGAGGGAAGGGAAGGGAAGGGAAGGGAAGGGAAGGGAAGGGAAGGGAAGGGAAGGGAAGGGAAGGGAAGGGAAGGGAAGGGAAGGGAAGGGAAGGGAAGGGAAGGGGAGGGGAGGGGAGGGGAGGGGAGGGGAGGGGAGGGGAGGGGAGGGGAGGGGAGGGGAGGGGGGAGGGGAGGGGAGGGGGGAGGGGAGGGAGGGAGGGAGGGAAGGAAGGAAGGAAGGAAGGAAGGAAGGGCTCTTAGGCTTAACTCAGATTTATAGAGGTGACTGTTTTATAAGCCATTCTATAAGCTGTTCTATAAGACCCAGAAAATTTTGGTAATTGCATGAATATTAATGCTCTCCATCTTCTACCAGAAAGATGATAAGGCATGGGAGAAGCTAAATTATAAACATTAGGAGAGGTCTTAAGACAAATACAGAGATAGGAATGTTCGTTGTTATTGTTAAGAGCAGCATTCACAATGACCCCTAAATTATGCATGTAGGCAATGCGATTAGGCAACTCACAGTCTAGTTTGTTCAGTCAGTGCCTCCAATTTCTAAGTGAACATTTATAATCATGATAGCACCTAAAAACAGTACAATGATCTTAATGATTTCCATTTAAAATAAAGACTTATTTTAACTAATTAGCCCATTAGCAAAGTGCTTTGTTTAGCTTCAACAATGAGCAATATGTTTCTATTTCTAAAGAGATTCCAGATGTTATAATGAAACAGGTTGTTTTAAAACGTAAAGTTAAAGGTAGTCTTTAGCATGTGTATGGAATGCCATAGTAATCATAATTATTTCCTTAGTGCACTTTTATCATTGTAACAACTTAATAGCTACCAAACATACACAAATTTGATTATTTTGGATGGAGTATGAAGATTCAGAATACATTATAAAATAACTATAGTAGTGCAGGGAGAAACAAAGGTAAATTAATTATCTTAGGCAAGTATTAACTATATAAATTATACTTTTCTTAAAGTTCTTTGGGATTAATTTTTATTCTCAACCAGCTGATTTTTTCTTCTACTATCTTCTTTCTCTCCTGAAAACATTTTAGGTTTTGTGGGGGGAAAAAATGGTTTATAGGATTTGATCATGTTTTTAAACAAGGGATATTCTTATTTAAATTCTAATAAACTATCTTTAATCATGTAGGGAATAACTGCTTTTATGAAATGCAGGTTTGCTCCTGTTATTTATTTTTGTTGAATAAATTAAGAAAATTGAAGAAAAAAATATTGTAGTTAGATTAAATAATACATTTCTCATTCAGACATGGCTTTCAAAAATAAGATAATCTAAAACAACATAAAATCTCCTTGAAAGAGCTAATTTATATAAACAGAATCCTCATGGAATTTATGTGCCTTGTATTTATGGAATATTGAGGATGCATAACATTTTCAATACAGATAAATACATTTGGAACACCTCAGGCAATTGTTACTGTTTTGTAATAAATAACAACATATAATAAATACCTCACTTGGAAATGAAGGAAAGGATGCTATGAAAATTAAGAAATTGGTACACTGCAGGCAAAATATATTCCTTGATAATTCTTCACATCCACTCTGATCATCATAAAGAAATCTCTTATGTTTTAATATCAAGAGTAGTCTTGGGAAAATCACTTCTAAAACTTGCTAGAAAGAAATTCTTTGCTGATGCTTTAAAATTTAATCATAAATACCTGCAGTATACTCAGAGAGAATATTCCTATAATGCTCTGTGAAAATTATAGCATACCATTTTTTAGATCTTGTTAACTCTGATTCGTAAAATGTGACATTTCTTATGCCATTTGTAAGGCAGTTAATGTATTCAGCAAATCTCATGATATACTCTACACTTGAAAAGCTTTACTATTTAGTAATAAACACTGTTTTTGCAGAGGTAGAAATGATGTAGATGTATTATGTGACAAATATTAGATTGTGTTATTAACAGCAAAGTAACTCACTCTAGGATGCTGAAGTATCAGTTTCCAGATCAACAAGGTGCAAAACAACTAAAGTAAAATGTTCACTATCAACTTGATATAATATTTTTCATGTAGCTATAATAAAGCTTTAGTGAAGAAATCTAATCATTTCATTGTATACACTTCTCTGTATAGCTTCTTTGCAGAAACTTTTGCTACTAGTAATAATAAGCGAGCAAGGTACATATGAAATATTTGCCTATAGTTTTTACTTTTATTATAGATAAACCAAAATACATTAATTACTTATTTGTAAAAACACTTGTGAAAGTTCGCCTTTCTAAAGATTAAATGTTAAACCCTCAGCAAGTCTAAAATGTAGGGTAACATAATGATTTATAACTTTTCAGTATTATTTTGAAATAATCTTGTTTCTAGTTAACTCATATTTTCAGAATAGTGAATTATATGTATAGGATTATGTAGAAAGCCAATAAATGTAAAAAAAATATATTTCCAGCTAATGATAAAATACAACTATATATCAATAGATTATATAGTTGCTTGGTTACACACTTCAATTTTGACTATACTCCCCCTCAGAAAAATAATTTCAAAATTACTTTTGCCATTATTCTATTAAAATAATAATAATTTTATAAATAAAAGGATAGTATGTCTAGGTTTCATAGTATTTTAAGTGATTCCAATATCTGTAGAAAATGATAGATTTATACATTTCAGAAGTGTCCTTCAATTGCCTATAAATTAGAAACATTATAAGCTTTACTTTTATTTTTAAAATATGCCTTTATTGATTTCAGAGAGAGAAGGGGAGAAGGGGAGAGAGAGAAACATCAGTGATCAGGAGGGTTAGCATTTGAAGGGCAATTGTGGGCAGAGTAAGAAAAAGGGAGAAGAGAGGAGTGAGAGGGAGGGAAAGAGGTAGCAGGAGAGACAGACAGAAACTAGGGGGTAGGTGACACATTTTAGCAGCAGCAGGGTGTGAAAGAGATATAACGAGGAGATATTTTGAAAGGGATCTTATAGAATTGTTCACCTAGTGTTTTCTTTCCAAAAAATATTTGTGACTTTCTGCATTAAAAAGAGTGAGAGATTTAGCATCAGATTTGTCTTTTCAATTTTTTTTTCTGTAAAACTCTCCTACAGAAATATCATTTTTATGAAATACATTCGGAGGCCTTTTTGATATTTTTGGCTTTAGGTAGGATAAATTCCCAGGTGTAGCACAGGTTAAATTGTTTTTCTAAGTTGAAATCACCTTCTTCCTCTTTGACTATGTTATTATTATTAGACTTCTGGTTTAAAGGGGTGTCATTGCTCAGACCTATCCTCTAAAATTGTATCTTACTGGAAAACAGTAAGATACAATTGTGATTTGGGAGATAATCTGGTATTTGAGGCTGGGTGTGCTATAATGAGAATTAAATTTTGATATTTATAGGAAAGTATACTAAATAGATGAAGTAGAATAAAAAACACCATAAACTTGTAATTTGGAAATTTATTTAGCACAACTTCCATAAACATCTATTGGATTAAGAAACTTTAGGTCTTCTTAACATATAAAATTAAAATTATTCTAGGTTTCTCCTGTAGTCCACCTTGGACTTGGCTCCTCTGAGAAATTAGATTTTACAATGGGACTGAAATCCCACTTGCTTTAGAAATACTGGTATGGGCCATATGCCATTAGAAAGTGGGAAAATTAATGAGACACCTGGAACACGGTTCTAAAGATTAGGAGTTGAAATATCTATGACAGGATGCCCACTTATTTTGGTCAGAAGGCATTAATTTGTGGAAGACACACTAGGTCAAGATAGCTAGACTAGATATGCCATACCAGACATTTTAATTCTCCTCAGACTCTGATGGTTTTGGACTTTATCCCTGTAATCAGAGTGAATAAAATGATTTAAGTTTTGCTAGTATTCGGCCTATGGATCATAGTCTGGAAGAGAAAAGGTAGTAGACCATGCCACAGCCTCAGTCACTAACATTTCCCCTTCCCTCTTCAATGACCCCTCATTTTCTTTTTCAAATAGGCCTTTAGGGCAGGAGTCCTAAATTTTTTTTTTTTTATAAAAAGATAGTGAATATTTCAAGTTATATGTGTGATATGTCTTTGTTTCAACTACTTAATTTCACATTATAAAATATTATTAAAAATGGGATAGCCCGGCTGGGGTGGCTCAGCGGTTGAGCACTGATCTATGATCTAGGAGGTCAAGGTTCAATTCCTGGTCAGGGCTCATGCTTGGGTTGTGGGTTCAGTTCTCAGCAGGGAGTGTGCAGGAGGCAGCCAATCAATTGCTGTCTCTCATCATTGATATTTCTATCTCTCCCTCTCCCTTCTTCTCTCTGAAATCAATGCAAATGTGTATATATTTTAAAAAATGACATAAATGGATAGAAGGACTAAGCAAAGAGAACAAGTAGATTTGAATAAAGAACAAAAATGAAATCATGGAGATAAATTGTGATGCTTAATTTTATGTGTCAACTTGGCAAGGTGACAGTGCCCAGATATTTGGTCAAAAACCACTCTGGATGTTTCTGCTCCTGTAAGTTTTAGATGAGGTTAATATATATAAACTCTAGTGTAGGCTATGTGTCAAGCAGATTACCTTCCATAATGTGGTGAGCCTCATTTAATTAGTTGAAAGTCTTAAAAAAAAAAGGCTGAGATCCCCTGAGGAAGAGGAAATTATGCCTCCAGACTACCTTCACATTTAAACAGCAACATAAACTCCTCCCTGGGTGTCCAGCCTGCTGGTCTACCCTCAAGATTTTGATCACTCCAGTTCCCATAATCACATGAATCAGTTCCTTGAAATAATTCTCTCTCTCTCTCTCTCTCTCTCTCTCTCTCTCTCTCTCTCTCTCTCTCTCTCCCCTCTCCTGTTTATTTTGTATAGCTGAAGAGCCCTAAATAATACATAAATCATGTAGTTGTGATAATTTAAAACAATGGAAAGGATTGTACAGGGTTGAATAATAGTCCCCCAAATACATGATCACATTCTAATCCACAGAACCTGGGAACATTATCTTATTTGGAAAAGGGTTGTTGTTTTTTAAGATTTAATTAAGCAAAGGTAAGTATCTGAAACTTTTTTTAAAGAAATTGCTCTTTATAGTATTTGAAGCTAAATTCGTTTAATGTAGAAAATTTGTGAATTCCCTTACTTAGATTTACGTAAGTGCATAAGTGCTTTTAAATCTCTACAAACCAATGAGTTTTTGTTTGTTTGTGGGATTTTTTTTTTTTTTTTAATTTCAGAGGCTATAATATAAATTACTTTTTCAAGAAATAAGCAAAGATATGAATTTGCTTGTTTGGGAAGTATTTTGTACCCACTACAATAGAAAGGATCTTATTAAACTTTCAAAGAGCCAAGGCAAATGACAGAAATTTATAGATTTTCCCCCCCTACTTTGTTATGTGATGTTATCTCTTAATACATTCCAGTCATATTGAAGATTGAGTTAGGACTAAGTTTAATGTATCACCGTGATCAACATGGTGATAGCTTTTTTTCAATATCGACCCAATTGTGTACATTTTATAAAAATTCCCTAATACTTTCTTATCAAGGATAAATTTCATTTCTTAGAACCCAAGTAAGGATTTTAAGGACACATAAAGTTACAGACAGGCCAGAAATCATCCTTCTCATTCCACCTTCATACCCTTTCCAAGAGTTAATGTTCATTTATACAAGTGTTATAGAGACATTAGAGTTCTTTATAATTATCAGCATTGGCTTGTATTTGATATCCCTATAGTGCATACAAATGACAAATTTCTATATCCAATTAATCCCCAAATTTTTAAAAATGGCTTCCACAGATACACAAAGGATCATTGCAATCATAAACAGAACATTATGAAAGACTAAGTACTTTCCTTTTGTAAGGGGATTTTTATTATTTGCAAAATTTACAACATTGGGAGGAAAGGAGTAACAAATCCAAATGCACAGCACAAGATAAAAAATATTGAGTATTCTGCTGAATAAATCATTGGTGTCTCAGATGCCTGGAGACAGGAGAATCCTCAAGACAAATAAATGTATAAAAATAATCAGATATAATGATCACTACTATTTTAAAGAGTCGTATCTTCTGCTACATGATAGAAATGGAGTATAAAAACTAATTTTACAGTGTTTCTATTTGCAATGTGGGGCAAAGAGAAACAGACTAGGTCTAGGCAACTAGAAATATGAATTTGCCATTTATTGCATTGGATAAAATTAAAAGATAATTTGTTTATAGAGGGACAATGTATCAGGTTTAAGTTGAAATGTTTATTAGATATCCAAATATAGATTTTAGTAGGCACTTTGATAAATGAGGCTGGAATTCAAAGGAAGTTTAGTAAAACTATAAAGTGGGAAACTGTTAATTTATAGATGGTGTTTAAAACCTTGAGATTAGATGAGAAAAGAGAAAGGGTCTTAGGACTATGTTTTAAAATACTCTAATACATAGAGGTCAAATATAAAGAGAATCTAGCAAAGGAAACTGGAAAGGACTAACCAGTGAGCTAGAAAAAAACAGAGCATGATGTCCTAGAAACTAGGAAAAAACATAAGGTTTCCGGAAGGAAAGAGTGATCAATTGTATCAAATAATGCTCATAGGTGAAATTATATGAGGAGTGAGAATTAACCATTAGATGTAATAATTTCCAGGTGAATGATATCCTTGACAAAGTCTCCTTCAATCAATTTCTTTGTACAAATGGTATATTGGAGTGATTCCAGATTTTAAAAAAAGAATAAAAATAATTATGGACTTCTCTTTCAAAGATTTTGCTTCAAAAAAATGCAGAGATATAGCTTAATTGCCAGAGGGGTCTCTGTTTTTGATGTGGTTTTATTTATTTTTAAGGTACATAAATTAGAACTTATTGATTATAGATAATAACAAAATGCTGAAACAGTGTCCGTGAAGTTATCATCACAATTCCTGTGAGATCATTAACAAATCTCAACAATTTGATTATAATATTCTTTTGTAAGAGTAAAGTTTTGGGAAGTTTTGAAGATAGATTAAAGGATAAAAGCCGGGCTTATAAGAAATAAACTTTCAAGAAGTGGTACAATATTGACAAGTTACAGAGTTGAGAGAATAGAAAGAACGACCCAGTGGGTTAGAGGATCTGGGAGTATCTCTGTGTGTATGTGTGTAACTGTGGCCTGTGTGTGCTCTGACTGTGTGGGACAAAGAGGAAAGGATATGGCAGAGGCGCCAGCGGTAGTTACAGTAAGAATGGTGATTATCAATAAATGTAGCCTGCATAATTGGATATCCATTTGAATATAAGCAAAATTAAGCATTGCCTTGTATAGTAAATTTTAAAACTCCAGAATGGTCAAAATTATCTTCAGATTTTTAAATTTTTGCAAAAATGCTGGGTGAACAATTTCATCAAGTTATTTTAAATTCATATTTCCTTGATGATTAGAAAGATTCTGCATCTTTTGTACCTTATAGTTTTTAAGAGTTCCTTACAGCCTTTGTTGTCAGTTATATGGATTGTAAATACCTTTTTTAATACAATGTGTGGCTTATCTTTTTACTTCGTTTAAACTCTTAGAGAATTTGTATGTTACTCTGGCCAAATTAATTTAATTTTACTTGGTGTTTTACATTCTTTTGAGTCTTCTTTAAGAAATCACATGCTGTCCTGACTTCCTGAAGATGTTTCAATCTACTTGTTTTTATATAAATTGTTTAGCATTATGATTTTTCTCAATTAATTATTTAATCTATATTAGAATCAGCTTTTCATATACTCATAACAGTAAAAAAGAAATATCTGGCTTTCCCTTACATAGTATTTTTAAAAAATATATGTCATAATACATCCCATTTCTGCATAAATTATATTATTAAATTTAATTTAAAGAAAGTTTTATTTACAGAATGAAGACATATATTTGTCAGAAATAAGCATTCGTATTTTACTTGTGAAAAATGAAATGAATGCCAGTAGCTGGAGTCTTCAGTGCTGCTAGCAATGTTCCTTTGTGAGGTGGGCAATCACATGACTTTTCTTTACCTGGGTCTCAATCTGTCAAATGTCAAGATTATTAAAATAATAATCTTAATATTAAATATCTTTAAAATGGTAAGGAATTCTCATTCAATCTATTTTTTATCTAATGATTTAATTCATTTGGATGTTTTTGCAATCTAATTATAGCTATATAGTTTTATGTTTGAGTGTACTCATCCAAAAGTGAAAATTTGAATTTATAAAAATTACATTCAAGTGATTAGTGGAAGGTAATTATTTCCTTACCACATAAGCTAGCTATGTTATTATTTAGATATTATGTTTTATTAATGCATTTAGGATATTAGTTGGCTTACAAAATAAAATTTACATAAATTATGAAAACTTATTTTATTAAAACAGGCACAAACACAATTAGTTTTATAGAGATGATATATATATTAAGTTAATTTAGCACAGTTTATTGAAACATTACCAAATATAGAAGTTTTAATAATTAATCTTTAAGCACACTTGGTATATAATTCCCTAGAACCATTATATACATTATATATATATACACACACACACATATATATATTCCTGACATATGACAGTGTCATATATATAATGACAAAATAATTCTATAAGTAGTTGCAAAATTGTGCTATATTTGATTGCCACAGCCAAAATAACACCAAAGTTTATATAAGGATACAAAATTTAAGGAAGTGTACTGAGTTTATAAATGTATTAAAATCGTAATTCTTCATGTATAATATTTTCTCTTCTCAAAATAAACATTCCAAACTCACAAAGACCACTGCAATTTTAGTATTGTTACACTTGAAATGATGTGAAGGAAACTAGGACAACACAAATTCATCAAATATGATCAAAACATATATTAAATGTCATGTTATCCACTGCCCTATGCTAAGTCCCGTGTAAACAAACATAGCCGATGCAGTGTATGCCCCCTAGTGCACCCTTTCTGGTTCAGGTAATCATAGCGTAGAGGAAAATGTGAGAATGCAGGCATGTAGTGAATCTTAAATGAATGCCATTCTCTTTTGAGTTCTCATTTATACCATATGTAGGACACTGATCTCCTGAGTTATTTCAGTTAAACAGACAGATAGTGCTGATAATTTTGCACATTTCAACCAGCTTTGTTTATACATTTTGTTCTATTTCAAGAGGGCTGTTTTCAAGATGACTGACCATTGACACTGTAGCAGAGTCTCTGTCCACAAAACAGACTTTCAATAACTAACACACACTAAGGCAGAGTTAGCTGACTGATTAGCAGGATTCAAGTCCTGTAGTATTTCCAACGATCCACAAGGACTATATGCTCCTAGAAAACAAGTTCATATGTCGAAATCTAACAATGTTCTCAGAAATGATAGAAAAGAACAGCAAGACCAACTTTTTTACAATTCACTTCTGTCTTGGCTGCTCTAACTTCTAATTGCACCTTGTCAACCTTTCCTGAATAGTTAAACTTCTCTAAATTTAGCATCTGGTCTTTCTTCTCTAGCATAGAGAAGTAGAACATTGTTGTTTGAGAAAAGCAGAGGAATAGAACTGGAACAGGCCTTACAGAATAGCTTCTGTAGCTGCAGAAATGTACAAAGGAAAATCTGAAACAGAAAATCTTAAAGTAACTTCTCCGAAGCCTTGCTGTTGGTTAGACAGAGAGGGAATAAAACTAAATTACCTTTCACTTTCACTCACTATCAGCAAATGATACAGTGTGCTCTTCTTTCTCTGCTCTTTGTTCACTCTTGCTAAGAATTAGAAAATAAAGTCTGAAAGGTTATATAGTTGAATTTGCAAGTTTTAACAGGGATTGATTGTTTTAAAATCTGCCCTACCCAAAGTTTCTGTGAATTCCTATGATGTAAATGGTTTTATTTTAGCAGATTTTGTAAGGCCTCTAAATTTGTGTGAAGTATTTTATGTATTTGTACATTTCCTATGACATATGGTTAAATTTGATAAAATTGTCAAAAGAAAAAATGGCCTACTGAGTTTATAATTCATAGCCTTTTCAGTAAAACAAAGCACAAAGATACATAAAAAATAGTTAATGTAGCTCAGTTGTTTCCAGCATCCTCCAGTACACCAAAAGGTTGGAGGTTTGATTCCTGGTCAAGGTACATACATAGGTTGCTGGTTCAAAACCCTGTCCGGGCACATAGGGGAGGCAACTGATGGGTGTTTCTCACATCTCTCTCTCTTTGTTTCTCTCTGTCTCTCTCTTTCTCTCTCTCTACAATCAATAAACATATCCTTGAGTGAGTTTAATAATAATAATAAATATACACTTATAGGTAGGAAGAATGGTTAATATAAAAAATTACCTGATTTTTAATAAATATACATGGTAGGATTATATACTTGCATTAAATTGAAGATGTATTTTATTTACCTATTCAATTTTTATGATTATAAGTTCCCTATTTTAAAAAACTGATTTCATTAATCAGAGGTTACAGTACACATTACTTAGCTTATCATGCAGGCTCCCACCTGAATTGGCCCTTACCAAGTGTTTTTTGTTTGTTTTTTCTGGTCTGCTGTAACAAATTAGCAAGAATGTTATTGCTTAAAATAACAGATATTTATTATATTAGAGTTTTGGATGCCAGACATCCAAAATCAGTTCCCCTTAACCAAAATCAAGGTGAAGAGAGCAGAGCTGTGCTTCCTCTATAAGCTCTAGGGGACCTATTCCTGCCTCACCCACTCCTGGCAGCTACAGCCATTCCTTGGCTAGTGGCTGCCTTACTTCGATCTCTGCCTCAGTGGCCATACTGCCTTTTCTTCTTCTCTGTGCATGTCAGATTTCTCTCTGCCTCACTCTGATGAAGATATATGGCGTTATATTTAGGGAATGACCATATATTCTAGTAAAATCTTTCCATCTCAAGATCCTTAACTTAATCACCTCAGCAAAGGCCATGGAAGGTAATATTCACAGGCCCCAAGAATTAGGGTATGCAAATCTTTGGGGGAGTCATTATTAAGCCTTCTGTACTAATTTGCCTTTGCTATTATTTATTTTCTTACCAAGAGTACCTTGGTAAGACAGGGAACCACTTACAGAACCAACTTCCATCCTCTGTCTCCCTTCAGTGTCTTTACACTTGCTCTTCCTTTGTCTTCGGTGTTCTTCCTCATGGCTCTTGGCTTAATTTTTTCATATCCTGCATACTAATTCAGGTCAAAACAAACAAACAAACAAACAAACAAACAAAACCAAAAAAGCAACAACAACATAGCTCAGACTATGATAGGATTGAACTATGACCCTTGTTTCCTCTACATGTTCCCGTCATAAACCATAATATCAGGTATTTATTTGTTCTTTTTTCACAGGTATAAAGAATATAGCTTTTATTTTTGTATTTGGCAGTTATCTTATTGCCTGACACATAAGAGGAGATCAATATGTGTTTATTGATTGCATTATTGTGTGAGTAGTGTAGACTTCATTAGTAGGACTGGCAATTTACTTTAAAACAGTGCTCTGTCACCTGGGAAATAAGCTGAATTGTAATAAGAAAACTGAAATCACTAAGTTATCTATAAAATAGAAATTGGATTTTCTGTTATTACAAGGGATATTAACAGCAAACCTTTCCAAAATTAAAATGCACAGTATAAAAAATAACAAATATATTTTTTGTTTTTGGATCATAGTGTTTTTCTAGCTTATAAAAAGGCATTAACTCATTATAAATCTGACTATTTAAAATGAAATGTGTACTATGTCCTAAACAGGAATATACTATTCAAACATTTTCAAAAAGGGAGTTTCTAAACATCTCTCAACATATGAAAAGCAACAGCCCAGAGTGTCCTTCTACAGCACTTCATTTTAAGACAATATAATCTGAGCCATATGTTTACTCAGTTCAATTTACAATCAATAAAATGTGCTCAGAGCTAAATAGTAAGCTGGACAGGGAGGGTAAAGAGCAGCGTGAGATGTATTTTGTTTTCTCAAGGAAACCGTAATATAAGAAGGAAGATAAGTTAACATAATAAATCAAAGAGTTGGGTAAATTATATAGAAGTCAAAATATACAATAGAAACACAGATTAGAAAGCAAAAAATGTGTGTGTTGCCTGGCCAGTGAGGCTCAGCGGTTGAGCATCGATTTATGATGCAGGAGATGGGTGTTCAATTCCCAGTCAGGGCACATGCCGAGGTTGTGGGCTCGATCCCCAGCAGGGGGTGTGCAGGAGGCAGCTGATCATTGATTCTCTTGTCATTGATGTTTCTCTCTTTCTCTCTCCCTTCTTCTCTCTGAAATCAATAAAGGCTTACTAAAAAAATTCCTAAAAAAAAAAAAAGATGTGTGTTTGTGTGTGCACCTGCATACATGCACACACACATAGCTGGCGAATTATAAAGGTTGGTAGGAAACTGGACTGTAGCTTTTGTACTTTACCCGAAAGAAAAACAAGTAATTCATCAGGCAGTCTAAGTGAGACAGGCATAACAAAGATAGTAAAAAAGCACTAAGGATTCAGATTAGTCGAGAGATATGCAAGTATTCTAGATTATTCAGAGCAAAAATTCTCAAATTTGACTAACATATGAAACTGGCAAACAGAAATTTTTTGTGTGTAGCTCTGATTTATTCCAAATTTCATTTTTACCTAATATCTATAAACATAGGATGTGTTTAAAAATATTTTTATAAATTTATTATAAAACTATAAACTAATGCAAGTTTATAAATAGTATTTAATGAAAACTATAAAATTAATGGGAATAAAATTAACATTGAATATAGTGTGCTGACTCCTGGTTCTGTGTTAAATTTAAGTTTTTAACTTTAATTTTATGATGAGAAAACAACTGTTCACAGGAAAATAGAATGCATGGAATAATATCAAGATTTATTTTTGACTAGATCAGAATAAGCAATCCTTCAACTTAATCATATTTATGCTTCATGAATATTAATTTTAAGTAGATGACATTTGAGGATAATATTTAGGTTGTGGTAGTATTTTACTTGACCCAAATGATAGGTCAATGAAATTGTTGCTGAGACTGGGAAAAATAAGGTTATACCTTAGGTTCTTGTGTGTGTGTGTGTATGTGTGTGTGTGTGTGCACCAAATCACAGAATTTTGAAAGAACCAATTTCTCTCCTCAAATTTTAAGCCAAAGGAGGAACAGGCAGAACAATCAGAACAATGAGCAAGAGCTAAAAAATACCCTTTTTATTTCCAGTAACAAAAAATTAGAAATCATGGTTTGGATGTGAGATCTAATTTGTTGCCTTACTAATATTACATTCCCACAAGTGTAGACACTGAGCTGCACATGAAAACTGTAGAGCTGATAATTATAATCAGCCAGATTAAAGTTCATCTAAGGCTGTAGTGAACAATCTAATCAGCACAGAGGGTGAAAAAAGAAAGGCGCTCAAGACCAGTAATTTATGGCCCTGGCGTGTGTGGCTCATTTGATTAGAAAATGGTCCTATGCATCAAAGGGTCACACTCTTACCCAGGTTTCAGGTTTGATCCCTGTTGGGGCACGTATGGGAAGCAACTGATTAATGTTCCTCTCTCTCTCCCTCTTCCTCTCTCTCTAGAAGCAATGAAAAAAAAATCATATTCTTGGGTGAAGATTACAAAAAAAAAAAAAGAACAGTAATTTATGAATCAATAGAACACATTATATTAATAGACTAGAAGGCAAAACCCATATGGTCATCTCAACAGACACAGGAAAAGTATTTGGCAAAGATTATTTTATTAATCTTTTTTTTAAACTTTATTGTTGACACTCTTACAGATGTCCCCATTTCCCCCCTTGCCTACCTCCAGCCACCCAGCCCCCCGCCCCCTTCCCTCTGGCCACCACCACACTGCTGTCTGTGTCTATGGGTTATCCATATATGTTCTTTTGCTAATCCCTTCACCTTCTTCCACCCAGCCTCCCCCCGCCCCCAACGGCCTCCCCTCTGACAGCTGTCAGTTTCTTCCAGGTATCCATGCTTCTGGTTCAATTTTGTTTGTCAGTTTATTTTGTTCATTAAATTCCACATATAAGTGATATCATACTGTATTTGTCTTTCTCTGGTTGGCTTATTTCACTTAGCATAATAATCTCTAGGTCTATCCATGCTGTCACAAAGGATGAGTTTCTTTTCTTCTTCTTTTTTTTTTTACAGCCACGTAGTATTCTATTGTGTAAATGTACCACAGCATTTTCATTTGCTCATCTACTGATGGGCACTTGGGCTGTCTCCAAATCTTGGCTATTGTAAGTAACACTACTATGAACATAGGGGTACACAGATTCTTTCAAATTAGTGTTTTGGGGCTCTTAAGATATATTATCAGAATTGGGATAGCTGGGTCAAAAGGCAGTTCCATTTTTAATTTTTTGAGGAAGCTCCATACTGTTGCTCAAACAGTATGGGCATCTATGAAAAACCCACAGTTAATGTTATATGTAAATGATGAAAGGCCGAAAGCTTTCCCCCTAAGATCAGGAACAAGACAAGCTTGTCCATTCTCACTACTTCTATTCAACATTTGGCTGGAGGTTATATCCTGCATAATTGGCAAAAGGAAGAAATTAAAGGCATCCAGATTGGAATCAAAGAAGTGAAACTATGTCTATTTATAGATGACATGATCTGGTATAAAGAAAATCATAAGGATCCTGCAAAATAACTATTAGAACTTGAGTTCAGTAGCATTGCAAGATAAAAGATTAATATACAAAATGAAGTATATTTCTATATAATGACAGTGAACAATGTGAATATGAAATCAAGACAGTGATCCCATTTACAAACATCAAAAGCATCAAAACAATAAAATAATTAAGGATAAATTTTATAAAAGAAGCACAAAACATATACAATGAAAACTACAATATATCTTTTAACAAAATTTGAAGAGATCTAAATAAATGAAAAGACATCTCCAGGTCATGGATTTAAAGACTTAATATTGTTACAGTGTTATATTGCTCAAATTGACATATGGATTCAATGCATTTCCTAACATAACCTCAGGTGGCTTTTTACAGAAATGAGTAAACTGATACTGAAGTTCCTCTGGAAATGCAAAAGGCCAAAGCAATGTTGAAAATAACCAAAACAATATTGAAAATAACAAAATTAGAGGACTCATTTCCTGACTTCAAAACTTACTACAAAGTAACAGTAATTAAGACAGTGTGGCATTGGCATAAGGACTGGAATATAGAGCAATAAAATAGAAATGATAGCTCAGAATTAAACCCTTATATTTATGGTCAATTGATATTCAGCAAGAGTGCCAAGAAAATTTAAAAAAGAAAATATTTTTTTTCAACAAAATGATGCTGAGAAAACTGGATATCCAGACATAAGGATGAAGTTGGTCCCCTACCACATACCATATACAAACAAATTTAAAATGAATCACAGACCTAAATATAATAACAAAAACTGTAAAACTCTTAGAAGAAAATATGATGCATTGTGCAATGATTTCTTATACGAGACACCAAAAGCACAAGTGGAAATAAAAATAAAGAGACTTTAAAGATACCTCACCAAAAAATATAGATAGGTGATAGATAGATGATAGATGATAGATAGATGATAGATAGAAATGATAGATAGATAGATGATAGATAGATGACAATTAAGCATACTAAAAGATTTGTTACACCATATGCCGTCAGGGAAATTCAAATTCAAATAGCAATAAAATGCAACTGCACATATACTACAATTAGAATGGCCAAAATTCAGAATACTGACAACAGCAGATGCTGGTGGGGATCTGGAAAAACAACAAACTCTAATTCATGCTGGTGAGAGTGAAAAATCGCACAGCCACTTTGGAAGACCATGTGGTGGTTTATTACTAAATTCAGCATACTCTGACCATATAATCCAGCATTGTGCTGCATGGTATTTGCCCAAAGGAGTTGAAAACTGATGTTCACACAAAAAACAGCACATGGATGTGTACAGCAGCTTTTTCCCCAAAAAACTTGAAAACAAGATGTTCTTTACTAGGTGAACAGATAAATTGTGGTACATTCAGACAATGCAATATTATTCAGTGTTAAAAAGAAAAGAGCTGCCAATTGCCATGAAATATCATTGAGGAACCTTAAATACATGTTATTACATGAAAGAAGCCAATTTGAAAAGGCTGATACTACATGATTTCAACTATATGACATTCTGGATAAAGCAAAACTGTGGAGACAAGAGTCAGGGAGAACAGAGGGATGAAGAGATGGAGCACAGAGGACTTTTTAGGGCAGTGAAATTACTCTGTATGATACTGTAATGGAGGGTAGATGTCATTACATGTTTGTACAAACCAACAGAATGTAGGACACTAACTGAATCCACATGTAAACTATGGATTTGGGGTGATTATAATGTGTCCATGTAGGTTCATCAATTGTAACAAATGTACCAGTCTGGTGGGAGATGTTAATAGTGGGGGAGGCTGTGTACCTGTGGGGGCAGGGAGTATATGGAAAACCTCTGTGCTTTCTTCCTAATTTTGCTGTGAAGTTAAAACTTCTCTAAAATAATTCTTTTTTTAAAGTGTTTGACTTTTTAAAATTGATTTTAGAGAGAGTGGAAGAGAGAGGGGGAGAGAAACTTCAATGTAGCAGAAACATCCATTGGTTGCCTCCCAAACACACCCCAACCAGGGATGGAACCTCCAACTTGGGCATCTGCTCTGACCTGGAATTGACCCTGTGACCTTTCGGTGCAGGGAGGATGCTCAGCCGACTGAGCCACCCAGGATAGGACTCTTTAAAATACTTTTTAGAAAAAAACCCTTCACTTTATATATCATTTAGTACTTTAAATAAAATCTAGGTGAATTAAATTCTCAAGCAAAAAGAAAAATCTGAAAGGAGAATAATATTTTAAAGTTTTATGCATTTGGGGGCAGAGATTGGCTAGAGTAGACTCTCCCTAGCAGAGGGAACTGAGGTCTGGGAACTAGTAGGGAACTGAGAAAGCATAGTGACAGGATGGGAAAATATGACCACATACATTTAAATAACCTCATATACAAAAGTCTATGACCTTAAGATACCCATCTAAAATAGGCAGGTTCTGAGGCATGCCCCTAGATCTAAAGATTTTCTTTAACATTGATAAAGGTTATACCAGAAAACATACAATAATTAAATTCATATTTCGGAAGAGCATCATATTAGAGAAAAAATTTGTTCACACATACATAAAATATGACCACTATAAATAAATTTGAGGGAAAGGAATTAGTTTTAAATAAGAGAATACAAGAAACAATGTTTTTGAAAAACAAATGCAGTTTAATTTCATCCTGATCCATTTGGTAAATAAGATGTAACCAAGTAGAAGTCTTACTGGAGTTAATAGAGACAAAGGAATAATTGCCGTTAAAATGTATTTGTTCATATGCAATAAAGACCTCGAAAATACCACTTTCTTTCAAATTAGATCCCATAAGGAATGTTGTTTATACCATTAATGTGCCTGGAAAGCATTTATGTAGTGAAACATAAGTTTCATTACATTATCATAAATTATTCATTTGTGGCTCTAATTATATATAATTGTTTTACTACAGGAGATTGAGGCAGATGTATTAAGAGCATTTTAAATCAGGTTTTGCAAAAAATTGTTAATGCTATAAGTTCACAGATGTTGTCAGAGTGATATATTTTGCTATGAAAATGTGAAAAAATAAATAAATAAATTGTAATAGAACTAATTTTTATTCTTGTTAACACAGTGTATCTTAATTTAAATTTTACTGATTTCATTAAATGCAAATTTTTACTTGTAACAACCGAAATGAATTAAGGACTTGTTTGTTCTGCTATACTGTGAACTCACATAGGATCTCTGCAAAAAATTCTCCTGCCTGCTCATTGCCTTAGGCATTGATATGTCTCTCCACAAACACAGAATATGCTTTTAGTTTCCATTGGGAAAATAAACATCTCATATTTCACCACATTCTCTCAAATACACTGAGTCCTTATTTTAACAACACATTTAAACCTGATAAGCATTTGCATAATATATCCCAGTGTGAGATATACAAAATGTCTAATATGCTTATACTCTACTGTAACTGAAGTTGATATATTTCCTCCATATCTTGAAAAGATAAAAATGTGTTTTCCCTTTAGAGTTTAAATACAATGGAGATGAATTAGAGAGAATACAATTCAAGCCACAAACTCACATTTGGCAATACTCAGACAGCTCAGGTTTTTCTTTTTTTTTCTCCTTTGTTAGACTGTGTTCATTTCTCTTTAAAATTCTCCAAGCTATGGATCATCTATTTCCTCTTTGGGGAGACTATTCCACCATCTAATACAGTTCACTAGCTATGTCAAAGTCCAACTTTGCAGGCTGGGAATCAGAGTAGAGTGAAATTTCCTTCTAACAGAGGGGCCATTTGACTCATTTTATTATTTTTATTACTGAACATCATAGTGAACTAGCCAGTTGACTGTGCCTTCAAAGACATGGGCCTGCCCTAAGGACTCACATCTCTGCAAATGATCCCTTTCCTCTGCCTGACTTGCCCAGCGAAGGACAGAGAATGCAATCATCTTGATCAATGAACCTCAGTAAAAGCAGAGCAGGCAGGACACTAATCAAATAAGTGGATCTGCTGAGGCTAATCCTTCAACCCAGAACTTTGTTTCTTGAGCGCCCATAGGAGATACGCAGAGAAAAGACTGCCGGGCAGTATGCTGTACTTGCATGCCTCAGGTAGGTCCTCTGCAGTTACATTTCCATTTAGTCACCTTGAGGATACAAGGTAGTGTCAGAGACCCAGAGATGCAGATTCTGCTTCAGACGCACTTCCATATATAACTTTGCTATTGTTTGCAGCCTCTAGGTTATAAAATATCATACCTGTATTTACAAGCATCATCACAAAAAGAGAAGTAGGCAGGTAACCAATTTGAAAATAATTAGTCTTTATAAGGTTCTTCTCATAACATTTTTCATAGATTATTAGAATTTAAAACACTCTGAGCAAAGAACTGAGATCAAGATTTGAAATTTGACATTAAAAGCTATGCCAGTTTGAGAAAATTGTTTCAGCTACCAGCACTTCAAATGAATCTGTAAAGCAATGATAGAAACTTCAATAGATTGTTGTGAAGTGTATTTGAAATAACATATTTTAAAATGCCAATCATAAAGTACAATTAACATATGTGCCATTAAAATTTGCTCTTCATTTATAAAACAATTGCTAACATGCCAATTTTAATTAAAAAGTGTTATGGATTTCTATATAGAGTTTGGCAACTAAAAAAAATTAAAAGGGTAACTTACTTTGTAAATGTGATATAATAAGCTCACATTTTTATGAATAGCTAGAGCAGGCAAATTATTTAATGGAAAAAGAAATAATAGCTCTGGTCAGGTAGTTCAGTTGGTAAAAGCATCATCCCTATATGCCAAGGTTGTGGCTCAATCCTGGGTCAGGGCACATACCAGCATCAACCAAAGAATGAATGAATAAGTGTAATAATAAATCAACCTTTCCTTCTCTCTCCCTTCTCTCCTCTCTCTCTAAATTCAATTAAAAATTAAGAAAAAGAAAAGGGAACTATTATGCCAGATAGTATAAATATTTATTTCATGTATTAAATTTAAAATATTAAGTATGAAAATACTTCTTTGAAATTTCTTTCTACCCACCTTTCTTAACTTCTTTTGTCACACTCTTCGTTTCAATTGGTACCAGGTTCTCAGCTTTAAATTAGAAAGTTTCTTTAAAACATGTTTAGTAAGCCCTGACCAGGTGGTTCAGTTGGTTGTAGCATCCTCCTGTATACCAAAAGGTTGCTGGTTGGTTCAATTCCCAGTTAGTACATATACCTAAGTTGTGGGTTCAATCCCCAGTCAGGGCACATAGGAGAGGCAACTGATCAATGTTCCTCTTTCACATTCACGTTTCTCTCTCTCTCTCTCCTATCCTCTCTCTAAAATCAATAAAAACATATTCTTGGCTGAAGATTTAAAAATGTTTAGTAAAATCACTAGCATATTAAATATTTAAAATATTATGTGTGTATTTTAGAGGCTTCATTTTTTGTAATTGATCCATAAGCTTTCCTTCAGTCTCACAAATGAGATTTATCCCCCCATTCTATATTATCATTTGTCATATTTATGACTAGTGCAGTGATGTTTGAGGGGCTATCAGAAACATTTTTAAAAGAAATGGGCCCCTTTTTGGTTAATCTGACACTCAGACAAAATTATATTGTATTTATTTAGTAACAGTTTTTGAAGATAGCTAATTCAACTGCTTTTTTCTACATACTTTATCCCAATTGATATCTGCTCCGATTTATTGGTTTAATTAATTATAGTTTGGACATTATGAAATTCTTTGGAGTCACAAGAAAACTTGATTTTCTTAGGAACTTTGATAACCATGGGAAACTAATTATTATTAGATGTGTGCATGTGTGTGTACACATATATAATTAATATATACTATGTAACTATATAAATATACATGTCGTTTATACAATTATAAAATATGGTTTATTCCAAAGGCCGAGTTTTTCTTTTTTCATTTTAATCTGTCGTAGAACATTTGAAACGTACTAGCAGGTTGTACAAACGACAGGAGAAGCTAAACTATTTTATGAACTCCCAACACATGACTCTGTGAAGTCTGTTGTAAATAAGCCAACCTTCAATTAATCACAATGCCTGAGAGTACTCTCCCATCTAACATATTACTTCCAGGTCTGACAACTGTAAAGACAATCCTGGAGGGCAATTCCTTTCCTCTTTTTCAATTCTTCTGAAATCCTGACCAAAAAAAATAGGTGATAGATGCAAAGACCTTTCAAGCTACTGTGCTTGCTATTTGATTTCTGTCATAACAAGCTATTTTTACATGACTCTCAATTAACTTAGATGAGTAGATACATAATTAGTTAGGAATTAAAAGAATGAAAACATCTTCCTTTCCTTGGGGAAAAATGATTTTCCCCTCAATGCAACAACTTGTGTATGTTGCATTTCTCTGCTACTACAAAGATGAGCTAGAAATCTCTGGATATACTCCCAATTAAATAAGCAAAAGCACAATTTTAAGTCATACATTTCTCTGAAAGAAATTTTCCTATTTAATTAACATTCCTATTTAACTATAAAGAACCAGAATAGAGGTAGGCTGTTGAAGTGGGATTGCAGGCACGGCATTGTAGTCAAGATTTGACATGACCTATATCTATGAAAAAATGCAAGAATAGGAAAATAAGAATGAATAATCTTTATTTTGAAGAAGAAAGTTGCAGCTGTGTTAATTTTTAATGGTGAACTTCTACAACTATATTTTCTTGAAGGTGCATTAAATTGAATAATACTGATTTATATTAAATATCTCACCAATAGCATTATATATTTTATGGTTATTTTATTTAGAAAATAAATTTTCTGATCTTTGCTTTTCCTAAGGCTAGTTATGAACCAATTTTGAATAAACCGAAGAAGCAAAAATTAGTACACAATCAGGTCATTTCTACAAAAAATATCCTTCTAAAATAATCACAAACTCTTCTGAATTGCCAATTAAAATTAATAAATATACAAATGAAATACAAATATTTTTAAAGATTAGTATAAAGGTAAAAATAAGCAAAATTCTTATGTAAAGACGACAACCATTGTATAACTTAATTTGACTTATTTTAGTAACTCATTTTCTAGAAATAGCTAATAATGCCAGAAGATTGTCTGACTTATTAAACCTAGAAAATGTATTTGATAACATTTCTGAGTACTATTATATTAAGTGAATAGAGACCTATTCTTAAAGCTTACTTATGATTTATGTGTGAGAGAAGATGCAATAATTCTACTTTTCCTTATTCTGTGCACTAAGTGCTACTAAAAACTCTGGACATTGCACATAAAACAAACATTAAAAACCCTGAAATGTGAAGAGAAATGGTAGACCACTTAGGAATCTCAAGACCCAAGGGATGGCATGATGCTGTGTTCCCTCTTCCTTTCCTCGGGGAAAATGATTTTTCCCTCAATGCAACAAGTTGTATATGTTGCATTTCTCTGATTTCTTTTTCTTTCCTACTCCAGATATGGAGCAGAAGAATGCCCAGCAATGCCAAGGGGTATGCACAGTAAAAGCCCCAACAAAAGTCTGCTCTTTCTAAACAAAAGGCTAGGAGAGAATAAACAGCTTAGCAAGACTGAAAACTTTAAGAACACCGCTCTCTGATAGCCAAAAAAAAAAGAAAAAAATCCCAGCAGAAACTTCAGCCACCTACGCCAGCATAGGGCGAGTGTGGAACCCAGAAGTCCTAGGCTAGAAGAGGCCTCCCAACATCCCATCAGGGCGGTGTCAGAGAAAACAATTGGGGACCTGTGGTTTTCATTCCTCACACTCTCTGATATCAATGGAGACTCCCTGGAGAGCCCAGATTGCCCCCCATCTCTGGCAGGAACAAGTCACACCCTCACTGCACAGGGAGGTGGGTCAGAAGCAGCTGAGCAGGGAATCAGAACTTTCACCATACTCTGTGATAGAAAAGCCACCCTACCATAGTGTCAGTGAAAGCCACAGAGGAAACTGGAATGCCCACCACCACCCATCATTAAGGAGGAGCAACCTGCACCTCGGGTATCAGTGAAGGGTAGTGGGGATCCTGGACTTCTACGTTTTCCTGTCAGTAATGAGATGGTGTCCCAGCTCTTCCTTCGCCAGAGTGGGTCAGAGAGAGCCAGTTAAAACAAAAGGTTTAAAAAAGACCCAGGGACTTACAACACAGTACAACATAATTTAGATTTCAAATACTAATCCCTTGTCATACCAAGAACAAAGAAGATTTCAAACAAAATAAAAAGGAATAATCAATAGATTTCATTGCAGGGAGAGCAGAGATGTTAAAATTATGTGACACAGATTTTAAATCAGCCATGATAAAAATGCTTCAAAGAGCAATTAAGAACATACTTGAAACAAATGCAAAAATAGAAAGACCGAGCAGAGTAAAAAGAAGACATGGAGATGAAACAAATGAAAAATTTGAAATTAAAAAATACAATAGTCTTTTTTTTTCTTTTTTTTTTTTTTACTTCTATAAATGGGCTAAAAACAGTACAGCAGAATGGAAGAGAGAGGAGAAACCATTCAGTGAACTTAAAAATGTAATAACAGAAGTTACCCAATCTGAGTGGCAGTGAACAAAGATACTGAAAACAGCATCAGGAACTTATAAGAAAAGGTTGCCAGGCATGTCATGAAGCTCCATGATTCGAATTTTACTCAGTTTTGGATATCTTTATACTCTAGTGCCAAGGCTATATTCAATTAGATTAGTCAAAGTCTCAAAACTCCTGTGAGATAACTCTTGAAACACCCAACCTCTAAACCTGAAAATTTAGCATAGAAACAATGTTAGTTTAGGTTTATACTTTGCCAAGACATATTTTCTGCTTCCTGGTCCAAGAACTTCCCATGAACCCAACAAATCTATACTGGTAAGAATAATTTACTCAATTCAGTGCAAAAAAAATATCTTTATCAATTACCTATAAGGGGCCAGGCCTCAGTATTCCACATGCTGTTCTCCCTTCCCTGAATGGACCCCTTTAATCTGGCCCACCTGGCAAATTCCCACTCTTCTATCCAAATAACATCTTTACTGAGCCTCTTTAAAAGAATGTGAGATCCTTCATCTTTGCTTATAATTTACTTGTCTGTACATCCATATGGTACTGAATAGATCATGCACTGATTTTTGCCTTCCTAACCAAACCGCATGATCTCAGAGGTTTAGGACTCTCTCCTCTAATCTCTGCTAATCCAAACTGCACTGAAGTTTTCCTGTTGCAAAATGTTTCATAATTAGCTGTGGCATAAATAAATGAATTCATGTATTCAGCCATACACAAGGTAGTTTTAATGCCTGCTGCCTACTAGGCGTAGTAATAGGCCCAGGTATATGAGGCAAATGGACGATGTTACTCATTGACCTGAAGAATTCTAATTTTAGCAGAGAAGATATACCACTGGGGAACAGAAGTAATTATAGTAGAAGGCAATGAGCTATACATAGCTTTCATGTTGTTGAAAGATTTTAAGAGTAAACATGATTTTGTGTCTTTAAATCCTAGGAAGGCAAGTGTCCCACAGTACCTTAGTATGTATAATATTTTACGTAATTAGTAAAGGAAAACTCTAACACTTTTGTTATGATATAATAGAACTGCTCATATCACCTTCCAACCAATAACACAAGTCATATTTAACTACTTCACTAAATCACATTGCTAGCACACATCGCGAGGCCTCTCATATAGTTAGTTAACAATAGATGCTCTATCAAAAAAAATTGTTGAAGGAATGGTCAAAATTAGTGGTCTCTAATGGTTTACATTGTGATAATCCTTCCTGAACATATGTATATTTAAAATTTATAATGTACATGTCCTACTACAATAATACATTTATTACTTTTAAATTTGCAAAAAATAAAAAAGAGAAAATGATTTAGGCAACAATGAAATAAACGATGTTTATATAATAATTTGTAAATATTTATTATTAATGATAACTAAACAATTTAAAGGCATGTTTCTTAATCTATATCAACACTTGAAGTATCTTTTTGATACTTAGGTTATAAGCAATAAGAAACACTGCCTTACATGGGCATGTTTTATTTTCTCTTGTTTTAAGAAATACAGAGGTAGGAAGCCCAGAGCTATTACATTTGTTCAGGATATTTTCAAAGACTACTGTCCTTCTATCTGCCTATTCTGCTGTTTCCAGCATGTGACTTTGATTTTCATGTTCACACAATGGCTGCTGAATCTTTAACATTATGCCTGTCTAGGTAAGAGGTAGAATCAGGGTGAGGGGACACAAAAGGCAAATGTTGAAAAGTCATGTTTTTAAAAAATTATTTTCCAGCACAGCTACTATTTGTATTTAAATGTGGCTAGAACTGAGTCACAAGTCAACCCCAAGATGCAAGTTAGACTGGGAAGATATTTTGGCTTAACCTGCTATAATAGAGAAAGGAAATGAGAAGTGGGTGCTAAATGCACTTGTCTAAATATTCCATGGTGTCTGGTTTGCAGATGGTAGCTGCAAATGGTAGTCAATAATGTGGAGGCGGGGGGATCAATAGATTGAAGTCAGAGAAGTAAACAATTTGCATGAATTCATTTACTATGGAAGAAAAGTGTCACTGTCTCTGGTAGTAATTCTTCTGAATACTGTTTGGGAGTTATAAGTTTTAAAAAATCATGATATAGGTTTAAAACCAACTGAAACTTTCATTTAAAAAATTTGAAACAATAGAAAAATGTTACTAAATTTCCTATGTAGGTAATATGAGAGTTTGTATACATGAAAATTTCTGTAACAAACTCATAGCATTACGCAAATATTTCTAAACCTTTGATTTCTCAATGATCTTTCCATAGTAGAGTACACTGAAAATAAACAAAGACTTTGGTGGCTCTATCTTTAAACCTTTTACATTGCAAACTCCCACTGTTTCCTCGGATTACTTCACTTATTGGAGTTGGCATGTAACTTAGAGAGTAAAGCAGAGTAAAGCTATATGTTAAATGTTGTGGAAAAAAAGGATTTTTTTTATTCTTGGTGAAGTTGCATATAGGTAGAAGTTTAATAGATGCTTGTTGCATATCAATTATAAAACTCTTAAATATAACATTGTCATAGACATTCTTTACAGAGCGCTACAGTAGAGTTTATTTTATTCTTTGTTCATTAACACACTTGATGAACACATATGAAAAATATCTCAGGAGATAAATTTATTTGAAATTTTGTTAAAGGAGAAATGATAACTACTGGCTTTCAGATTCAGAATATGGTACCAGAGCCCACACCTTTGCAAATACTACCTTGCTTTTTCACAGTTCTGTTTCATAGTTTCCTATACACTGCCATATTGTAATTCAAAGAAAATACTTAAATTTTCTCACTTATAGAAAGACTACTTTGAATAGGACCATGTCAGACTAGCTTTCTGTTACAACATGCTTCAACAGGTTATATTTACTTTGAGGGCAAATTTAGTACCAAATACATTCAGTTACATGTTTACCTTTCCAAAGGAAGGAGATAAGTTTTACATCCTTTAGAGTTTAGATTTATATTGGAATGATTTTTATTTCTAAATAATTTCTTTCTAATTTTGTGGGGTTTTTTCTCACCTAGAATGTTAAATTACCTTTCTAGACATGTAATAAGTAAATATACATCCAGATATCTTTTAATTAAGGGCAAAGCTAACTAATTACACGTTTTTGCATAAACCTCTGTATTTGTCTCTAACTGCAAGTAGAATTTTCTGTTCAAAGATAAATCTCACTTCTCACATTCTCAGCACTTTCATTTTAATTATTGCCTTAATTAATAAAGGTATATTTTCTGTTTTTTTCAGTTCTAGGTGGAACAGAATGATAACAAAATAGCCACAGAAGTAAATATATACATTTTCTCTCTGAAGACTATAGCAGGTGTCTTGAAAACTTGACAATTCTATCCTTTCAGAGGACCATGTATTTCCTTACTTGACTACAACAATACCTAACACAGTATTAGTCATGTAGTAATTATCTATAGTTACTGACTTGAACTAAATTTACACTTAATCTTATAAAATTAATTTTGTATTTCACTGATAATTTTACTTCATATGTGCTTTGTGTAATAGTCATAAAGTTCCATGCATTTTAATATAATAATATCAATGCAATTTAAAAATCATAATGCATAGGTTAAAATGATCTATCAGAGAATAGTAATTTTAATACATCGCTCTTTAAAATGTATGGTTTTAGTTTTTTAATTTAATTTTTTTTTTTTTTGAGAAAGAAAAAGAGAGAGGAAGGGAGAAAGTGAGAGAGAGAAACATCAGTCAGTTGCCTCCTATACAGGCAATGACTGGGACTGAACCCACAACCTGCGCATGTGCCCTCACTTGGAATCAAACCTATAACCCTTTGGTGCACAGGATGACACTCAACCAACTAAGCCACACCAGCTAGGGATTTTTTAATGTTTTGTTTTATTATTGATTTTTTTTTCCATTTTTAAAAAGTACTGTTTTGGGAAAGTAAGTTTATATATCTTCCAACATAGATTGGATAACAATATTTTTGACTTTAGAAGTGTAATCTTACAAGGACTTTGTAAATGACCCTCCATGGGCTTTTTCATTCGTCACAAATCTTGGGTAAATTTGGTTTGTGTAGTCAGTGAGATAACCCTTATGCAATTAAAGCAAATATTTTATTTATTCATATTAGAGTTTAGTTAGCAATAAATCATCGTTGCAAGTTATTTATACATGCTCAAGGTTAGTGCTACAAATCACCCTTGCTTTTACACTGTGTCAAACACTTCCTCTAGAGAAGAAAAAAGAAACAATTATGAATTGTCTCTCTGATATTACCTAGTACATTAGTTAATTATAAGAATTTTTAAATATATATAGTTAAGGTTCTTGCATCACATACTTAATTATGGAAGCACGTATTATAAGAAAAGCTGCTCATTGTTTCATTATTATTTTTATTATTATTATTATTCTTTACCTTTGCCTCAGACATTTTCACCTTGAACATAGCTCGATGCAGGAGGTGACTAGCTTGGGTGAGATGCAAGTGAGACTTTACCACAATAGAAATGTCTGTTCTGTCAAGGATCCTGAGGTAAACTGAGTTTGTTTCTAGCCATAAAAAATTAATTAATTTTAAAAATGGCCTACCACTTAAGTGACCAGGTATTAAGGATCAAAAGGAGAAAATGAACATTCAGCTCACAAATCCCTAATATCGTGTCTCAGTGGCCTCTCACCAGCATTTCTGTATCCTTGACTATGTTCCACATAAATTAAATGTGTTCTCTTATTTTGCAAGCAATCCTCTTTTAATGAACACATATTCCAAATTACTTTCCCATCCACTTTCTTATTATTAGCTAATATTGTTATATATCAGGCACTAACTGATACTAGTTACATGCTTTACATATACATTATTATTTAATCCACAGAAAAACTCTATGAAGTAAACTCTTGTTATCCACTTTTTATAAATGATGATATTGTGGATGAAGAAACTTACTCAAGGTCCCACAACTAGTCTCTGTCCTGACCCCATTGCCAAATTCCTACTCACTGAAGCAAAATATTTTATTTCTATTCTTTTAAGTAACATTGTTTAAATCAAATTTCTTCACAGATTGTTAGCACTAAGCATGGGATAAAGAAATAGCTACTCTTGTATTGTCGACAACATTTATGCATAACCTAATTTAACCTAATTTCCCATTATATAATCCAGTTGAGGTTTTTTTTTTTAACATATCTTTATTGATTTCAGAGAGAGGAAAGGAGGGGGAGAGAGAGAGAAGCATCAATAATGAGAGAGTCACTGATTGGCTGCCTAGCCCACAACCCGAGCATGTGCCCTGACCGGAAATCGAACCCTGTTCTCCTGGATCCTAGGTCAACGCTCAACCGCTGAGCCATGCCCGGCCGGGTGCAGTTGAGTTCTTGAGACCAATCTTGTGTGTCAGGTATTACTATTCACCATTTTCAAATAAAGACCACCTGGCTCAGAAACTTTAAGGTTTTGCCCAGAATCACGTAGCTGATAAATATCTGAGTTAAAATTTCAGCTTCTTTTTTTTTTTTTTTAGTTAATTTCTTCTGCTCTTTCCATGGCCCAAGTACAGTTTTTACAAATCTTGGTGAAATATGGGAAATGTGTCCCTTCATTATACATATAACTTAGATTATTCTAACAACATATATAAACTTTGCAAAATAAGGGGAAATGAAATGGAAATAGTTGTGGTAACTATGTTTTATCCAATAGCTGAAGAAAAAGTGGCATAGGAGGGTGGCAAAATGAGTGAGTGAGTTTCTTCTCAAGAGACCTGACTCCACAGAGCAGAGAAAAGCAGGTACAGTCCCCCAACCTCCATCCCTGGTTTCAGTTACCCTTGGTCAGCCAAGGTCTGAAAATATTAAATAAAAATTCCAGAAATCAACAAGTCATAAGTTTTAAATCGTGTGCCATTCTGAATAGCCTGATGAGCTCTCGTACTGTCTAACTCGGTCCAGCCTGGGATGTTAATCATCCCCTTGTCTAGTGGATCTGTGCTGTTTATGCTCCCTGCCTATTAGTCACTTGATAGCTACCTATGTTATCAGATGGACTGTCTTGGTATGGAAATACTCGTGTTTAAGTAAGCCTTATTTTGTTTAATAATGTCACCAAAGCATAAGCGTAGAGATGCTGGAAATTTGAATATGCCTACGAGAAATCATAAAGTAAAAGTCACCCTGTAAAAAGGTGAAATTCTCAAATTAATGAAGGCAGAAAAAAGTGTATGCTGAAATTGCTAATATCTATGGTAAGAATGAATCTCCTATTTGTGAAATTGCCTAATCTATGAATTAAAGTTTGTCATAGGTAGGTATGTATAGGAAAAAAGGTAGTGTATGTAGGGTTCAGCACTCTCCATGGTTTCAGGCATGCACTGGAGGTCTTAGAATGTTTCCTCCATGGATAAGGGGGACTACTGGATTCAAATGGACTATTTCCATAGCAAAAACCCTCACACAGGAATTCATATGCTCATTGTTGGGAGTTGCAAGCTAGAACCAGATACTTTGCTAAAACCCTTGCTGAAGAAATTATTCTTTTCTCAATTACACATGTTGTAAACAAAAGTAAACAAAAACAAGAATCTTCCTAGATGAAAATCCTGGAAAGTAGGATTTCTGCCTGAAGTAGAAAAGGGAAATATATAAAGTTTGTTATTTGAGCACACCATTTAGCATGGTAAATAACATGAAATATAATTTGCTTCCCTCCACACTAGATTTTTGCAAGGTTTGTTTCCTACTACATCTTTTTCAGGCTCAAAGACATTCTCACTGACATGAGTATTGCCTTTACACAGCAGTATACTTTTGTACATGTTGTCCCTCTACCTGAATATGCATCCCACGTTCCATGTATTCTTTCAACTAGCATATTTTGTTCCTTCAGGAATATCTAGCTCAGGTTTTCCTGTCTATGAATACTGTCCCGATTGTAGCAGGCAATGAGGTCTTCTATTATTTGTTCCTGTAGCATTATGCTATATTCACATACCTAGTATTCATTTGTCTCTACTGACATGTAGGAAAAAAACACAGTTTCTCCCTCTCCTCTTATAGATTCTTTCACTGGTTTAATAATTAAATTGACATGAGACATATTAATAGGAAAATAGCAAAATTTAATTTTGTATGTATGGGACCCCCATAAAATTATGAGACTCAAAGAAGTGACCAAAGCATAGAAACTTTTATACATTTTAGACAAAAAAAACAATATCTATGTGAAGAATTGACAAAACAAAAGGGCTTGTGGCTTGTGGGAGTAAACTGGTGAAGCAGTAACAAGTTTTGTTTATAAAGACTTATTGGCCCTTAATTCCTTATCTCTGGTTATAGGGATGACTTCTACCTTCCCTGTATAGGGATGGTGCCTTTCACTGGAGAGATTTATCTCCTACTTTTAGGGAGACAAAGATGAGTCAGATTGTTCTTTTTGCACTGGCTGTTTCTCAAGTATCTTTAATTCAAAATAACCAATATGCTAAAATGGCATGTTTTAGGGTGACATATCCTGAACCCCTACTTACAGAGGAACCATTTTTGGTTTTGTTAAAGGAGGAATTAGACCTCAGTTCTTGAGTTTGGCTAAGAACAAATTCAGAGCCAAGAGCTCTGACACAAGATATTTATTTAGAAAATCACAGAGGTAGAAAAAGTGAGCCAATTGGGCTGCATGGACTCAGGAAATAAGTTACAGAGGCAAAAGAGAGGTCCTTGGAGTTTAGGAGAAAAGAAAAAAAAAAGCAAAGAAGAGGAGGAGAGGTACAGGTATGTTCCTGAGAGAGCAAGCCTGAGGAAAGAAGGGGGTGTGAAAAGGGGTGGGAGAGAGAGAGAGAGAGAGAGAGAGAGAGAGCCTGGAGCCTGGGCACTGGGACCTTTGTCTTAAGAGATTTTATCTGTCCTCTAAAGGTGAGGATTTTAGGGGAGGTCTCAGGTGAAGATCTCAATAGAATATTCATCAGCTTTCCAGGTGTGTCTCTCCCTTCAGGTAGTGGTCTCACTAGGGTAGTGGGTCATTAGTCTTTGCACCTGGTCCTGATGTCAATCATGGCATTGCTTCATCTGGTTTTGCTGCTTTTCTAGGTCTGGAGCTGAAACACAACTGAGACCCAGATATTATCTTTAGTTTGACTAAAACTCTGTCTCTATGGTCAACAGACCAGAGGCTTTGTTCCTAGGATTATTTGATAGAGGTCAGCACTTCATTGTCCTGAGGGCTTAATGCTTAAGGGAGTGGTCATGCAAGGGTTTGTTTGTATGGGAGTCATATGGGGCTATTCTCCAATCACCTTGTTCCTTCTCCAAAGGGTCTAAGCCACATGACTAGTGATATGGAAGGTCAAGGAGTCTAGACCACATGACTAGAGACATGCTAGGGAAGAATGGTTATCCTAGGAGTAAGGTCCTAGGCTTTAATACTTGCTTTCTCTAGTTTTGCCCTTTGCCAGTCATCAAGGACTTTCCACCCTGATGACATTCAGCACCTGGCCTATCGTTCCTGCTCTGCTCATGTCTGTCTAACTACCTACTCTATCAGCTCTACAAAAAATGGTAAAATTTTTTGGGGAAAACTGTCCCATTTAGTTTATTAGCATCGAACACAAGCCCTGGTAATAGTATGAAGCTAATAATTGTTAAAGACTGGATGGATTTCCAACATTAATATTCCAAATAACAAGTTATAAGTTTCCTGCTAGATAAGAAGGCATACTCTTTTCTATAGATCTTTGGATGGAGGGAAGTCCCAATAACTTTTTGCTACTCTCTGTTAGCAAATATGTATGGCTATCTTAATTATATATAATTATGATGCAACACCATAAAATTATATATATTTAGTGTGGCAATCAAATTTATTGACATTTTTATTTTATTATAATAGTAAAGTCTCTTCCTTAGGTTTTTAATAGCATAATCATTGTCTTGAACCTTAAAATATTAGTGGAAATTCAATATTCAATAAGAGCTCAAGGGTCATCTGGAAAATTAATACACATTTAATAATAAATGTCTGAAAAATCATGTTGCATGTTCAAATATTCTTTGTTTGATTCTGTAGACAAATAAAAATTACCCCTGATGTATTGACTTTCAAACTCTAATGTGAATATGAATCACCTGGGAATCTGCTTAAAATGCAGATTTGGATTCAGAAAGCCTGGGGTGGGGACTGAGCATCTGCCTTTCTAACAAGCTCCCTGGGTTCTTCAAATACACATAGAGGTTGAGACACAAATTGAATGGATATTTGCATTTGCCTCTAGAAGCTTAAAATAATAAATAAAACAAATGTTAAGTAGGATTCATCTTTCATACCTCAGTGCTCATTTTTTTTTTTTTTTAAATATATCTTTATTGATTTCAGAGAGAGGACAGGAGAGGGAGAGAGAGAGGTAGAAACATCAATGATGAGAGAGTCATTGATAGAGCCTGTAACCCGGGCATGTGCCCTGACCGGGAATTGAACCCCGATCGCCTGGATCCTAGGTCTATGCTCAACTGCTGAGCCATGCCCAACTGGGCCTCAGTGCCCATTTTGATCAAGACACTTAATTGAGGGCTAAGGAGCCTCTTTGAAATTAACTGGAATAACCATAGTGTTAAAACATAAAAAGGGATTTCAGGCAGCCACATTCAGAGGGCACACTTTTGAAGTCAAAATCAAGGGTAGATTCTGGGCCTTGGGAAACAATTCATCTGAACCAAGAAAGTGTTGAGATATTTAACTAGAAGGATATACTAACATAGTCTGAGGGCAAAGATTGATCATGGGTTCTAACTGGAGCCACTGGTTACAGCTTACAGTCCTAGACTATTCTGGTGAAGTATATATTTTGAAAAAATTAGTGAGCCAAATGATCAAATTATTTGTTGTAAACAAATAATTACAACACAACTCCTAAAAATCTGTGCTGTCATCTTCAATCAACTGAGTAGCAACTGAGAGCTTCAAACAGGCAACTAACCAGATTAGTAAATGAGGCAGCAACGTTTAACAAACACTAATAAAGGGAGAGTTGACCTCCTGCTCGTAAGGTGAAGGTGATATTTGAGTCACAGATTTTTTAAAAATTGTGCTTGCTTCTATAATTTTGGTCCAAACAACTATTTTTAACAGCTAAACATTATAATATATAATGTAAAATATAAAGTAGCATTGTTATCATACATATTCTGAATATTAAAAGATGTTAGGTATTTTGAGGGATTTTGTTTTTAATATGTTAATCCTAATGTCAGCTCTTTTTGGATGATAGCTGCAACAATCAGATTTAATTATGCTAAATGTTTCTATTTGAAATTTTAATGGGATAAGTAATTATTATAAAATATGTTGATTTCTCATTGTCAGTGAAAATTACAATGTGACACATAGCAAGCATTTAACTGAGTGAAAATAGTTTTTATAGTGCCAGTTTATGGCACACCATAAGTAATTGTCTAGGCAACCAATTATATTTTTATCAAGGACACATATGGTAAAACAACAAAAATATTCCTGTTAAATTTTGCATTGCTTATTTTTTCATGGTTTGTGATATATTTATATATTAGCACTGCTGAGTTCTTGCTATAGTGAGTTACAAACAGGAACATTTTAACTTTCAAGTATGAATATGAAGTAATTATCATTGGTTTCACAATACAAAATGCAAAAGTCCATAATTTTTTCACCAACAGGTTTTATTATACTTTCAAATATTTGTTGCAGAATACAATGGCACATTGAAATTACAAAAATTGTCATTCAGAAATTGAATTCACGTGAAACATGAAAATACCTATGAGGTAAAACCATGGATTATAAAACTATCTTAAAGTTCTGAACTTGTCCCTGTGCTACTGCTCTGCCTCCATGACTTTCAGGAAAATCTTTTGTCTTTTATTTAAAGAAAAAATAGAGATCTAATCACCTTCCTTGCCCTACACTTACCTATATATTTATATATATTCCTTCCCTTCCTTGCCCAGTTTTATTTTCCTCAGTGGAAATGGCAATCAATCCCTTTTTCAGAATTCTGAACTCATCTCTCTTTATGGCCTAAGGAGCCCAATTCTATTAATGGCCACCTATTCTTCCTGGACATTTATTTTATATATATATATATTTGTCCAAATCAAGTCTGAGGCCATGTACATATTCAAGTCACCACTTCCAATTTATATTTAAATGTAATGGAATATTTTGGACATGATCAACTCACTGGAACATCTCTAAGAAAGGTTATTAATGTTGTCACCCCTTCAAAATTCTAGATGTTTCATTTTGTTCAATCTTTTTTCTTTGACACTCAGTAGAATATTGTATAGCTAATGACTCTCTTCTTAACATTCTCTTCTTTTCATGGCTGTCATGATGCCACACTTTTCTAGTTTCCCTAGTCTTTGGTTGCTTTAGAGTTAGGGGGGAAAAAATCTGCTGCTCTGCTATTCCTTGATAAGTCCTTATTTTGCCATAAGTGCCCCTGCCACTTTAATGCTTTTTTCCCACATTTGTATAAGGCCACATCATTCTTACCAAGAGTCTTGTAATAGCATCCTAGATTATTATTTTAAAAATTTTACTCTTGATGCCCACTTTCCACAATACTATACATAATTTTTCTATGAAGTGATGTTCTCTATGTATAGGTAAAATAATAAAGGCTGTGGTCAAAGGCTTAACCTGAAATAGCCCTTTTTGACTGGGTCCTGAGAAACATTTTCCAGCATCATTTACAGAAGCTTTCTCCTTGAAACATTGGTTTCAGCTATGCGAAATGACTTGCAGTTTTCAAAGTTATTCTCTGGCACACATATTTTATAGCAAACACTATTCTCTTCCTGGACTGCTAGTCTTCTGCTCCTCCAATCAGGTTAATTCTCACTGTTTCTTCAATAGTTCAAAATCTACTTTTCCCAAGAAGGCACATTCTAAACAAGAGTTAACCATCTTTTATAGTCCATGGAGATTGATATATACTAATGTTATATCAGTTAATCACACTGTGTTGTAATTTTCTAACAATATTAATAAAAGCTAACATTTGTGTGCTATTTCATGCAAACATTCATTTGTTCATTATTTTAAAATAGCAACCCTGAGAGATAAGTTTGTTAATATCCCAGTATTACAAATCAGAAAACTGAAACACATAAAGGGCTAAGCAAGTTGCACAAGGTCTCATATCTACTACACGGCAAAAGCAGAACACTGCATGTATGAAATTTATTCCATTTTCATGTTTCTCAATAAAAAAACTCAACTCCCAGCACAAGGAGGTACTCATAGCAGACACCTGATATGTCTGTTTAATGTTGAGTGAGATAAAGGAAATACACCAACAGATGCGGGAGCATACATGTAATTCAGTTAAGTACTTATTGATGTTGTTCCATTATGTCTGCTTAATTACTGTTCATAGGAGAGGCACTGAGATTTAAAATTTAAAGGCTTATGTACAAAACTACATACAGTATACTGAACAGCTTTTTTTCCTTATGTGAGAATGAATTTAGTTTACAGACAATTGCTTAACTTAGGTGTGTAGGCAAAATTATCAGAAAGACCAAGGGAGAGCTGAGCAAAATTTTAGAGATGGTCAATGTAGTCATAAAACAAAATTCTATTATTTCCCTTCTAGAATTCTTTTATCATTCCTTTAACTTCTTAGTTTTGTGATCATGCAACCCTTAATCATTTTAATGCTTTGCGCAGACATTTTAAGTACACGATCATAAATCACTGTGCAGAGGGTAAAGCCAGAACACTCTGTTTGTGTTTGCTCTTGCCAGTGTCATTTTTAATGAGAAGATTCTTCTGTGTGTTTGATGTGAGAACAAAGATTCTGAGGGAAACATGAGCAACCTCAGTTTCAGTTACGTTATCCTACATCAAAAATCATATGCATTAGATAAAGAATATTTTAATCTACTTTTTCAAAATATTTGAAAAATAGTTTTTCATATATAAAATTTTAAGACACATCAGCTCTTGTAAACTATAATTGTTTGATGAAAAGGCACATTCTTTTCCTTCAGATTCCTCATCAAGCTTGCCTTATACTTACAGTGTTAACTGATGGCTTTATTCATCGTCCCCATTTATTGGAAATGCCACCATCTTACCATCTCATACACTACCTTTCCAGGCTTCCCTGGAAAAACAATTTTAATTGATTTCATTTTTTGAGTTTCTATAATGCATATATTATATAACACTTCCTGCTCCTCTTTGCCTTGTTTTGTGAACTGTCATTGTGCAACTACTATAAAATAAGCATGCTGGGACCTAAACATAAGTGAGCAATATAAACAAATAAATCAATCTGGATCAAGAGAGCCTGCATTCAGATATTTAGATCAGATGTGGAGACCATCACGAGGTCCTGAACTTTGCAGCTGATGTCATCCTTAAATGGGTCTCTTGAGTTGTCCACCGAGGGGAAAATAAGTTTTCTGTGTTTACAGAGGAAACTAAACATTTGCGTGGGGACAGAGTCTGTTAGATGGTATCATCAAAGATTCCCTTCTCCTTTATATCGGCTCTATCCCTGTGGGAGGATTATACTTCCTATTGAACTCCGGTTGGTCATGCGATTTGCTTTTACCAATGAAATGGGAGTGTGGATGATATGTGCCACTTCTGAGCAACAGATGTACAGATCATTATGAGATTCTGCTATCTCTGTTTTTCCATGTGTCATGTGTCTCGGTAGTCACAGACAGAGGTTGCTTCTTTAGCTCGAGTTCAGGAATAAGACTTGAAACAAAGCCGTGTTCAACCTGCAAGGGACATTAACATAAGTAAAAAATAAATATTTTTTTAAGCTAATGAGATTTTGGGTTGTTTGTCACTGCGTTAGTCTAAGCTAGATGATAAAGAAAAAAAATGCATCTGTGTCAACATGAAACTTATAGTCTATTAGTGCCTAATGCTCTTAATCTAATAATCACTGCAACAAACGATTGCAACTGAGAAGAGTATTACAAAGAAAAATATTTTAAGAGATTTGATTAAAGGAATTTGCACTAGTAGTGGGTGTCAGAGGATGTCCTCCTGAGCAGAACTTCCCTTCAATCCTGCCCACGTGGCATGCCTCAGATGACCCAAGCTTTGGAGTACTTTCCTCAAAAATGTCCAATTCCCACTCTGATGTGTGTGACAAGCTGAGGCTGGCAGTGCCATCTGAGTGAGGACTTCAAGTCTGAACAAGGATAACATGGCCACAAACCCCTTTTCTTCCCTTTAAAGTGCTTCTATAACTTGATGAGAAGAAAAATTTCATAACCAGAATAATTATGTCCGTAAGATTTCATATCTCTCAAAAATCCTTATCTAATGAAGTTGTAATTTATATTTCACTTTTGTACATATTAGAAAATTATTGGAGGTAACTTCCATCATTATCAAAATTGGCATCATAAGTAAATGATACTATATACACATTAGTATCATTATTAATGAATGATACTATATACAGCATAATGTATGTTGAAGTCAAAAATAAAATAAATTTAATGTATATAAATTAATAGATCTCAAAAACCTAACTTTGAGTGAAAATCATAAAGAGAACAAGATTTTAGTCCAGTAAAGTTTGTATATTTTTTTTTACCCTTCCTGCCCAGTCCCCAAGTCCAACAAAAATTTTAAATTGATGTTTTTCAACACATCCTGTTAAGCTGACAATTGGAAACAGCATTATTACTGTGGTAATGCACACACAGGACTTTCTTTCTATAGCAATGTTGGAAAAGGCTCCGTAATGGGCCAGTGAGATTAAAGACTGAAAATGAAAATCGATAGTGTTAGTATATGTCGTTGGAATATTGAAAAATTATGGTGCCCACACTACAATTTACAAAATAGTCTAACATTTCACCTGAATCTCAAAAATGTAAGTCATATGATTAAAATTAAATTGTAAATACATATTTGAAAGAGTATTTGGCTAAAATGTTAAGGTTTAAGAACAAATTCTCTGAGTTAGACTTACTAAAGCTCTTTATTTTTACCCTTTTTTTTTCTGGCTCCCAAAGCAGTTTGCAATAATTCCCGTATATTTCATAAGGGCAACATTAATCCACCCACCTACCCCAAAATATTTTTGCAATAAGAGTGGGTGCTTATGAGGTAGATGGGAAGGGGATAGGAGACGAAAGGAAAATGATAAAATAGCAGAACTATGAATGAATTAAAAAGTTTGATCTTAATTCCAAGCCCTTAACATCAACTATATTTTTTCTTCTTAATGTGCTCAGGAATTTCAATGTTTGCTTATCTCTTGTGTTCTTTCTTCATTTCCATTCTTAAATAGATATAAAGCATAAACATAGTTAAAACAAATTACTTCCAGGGCCTTTTTCACATGCTTCCCATCTGGTTTATAATTACTATTATATAATGGAGATAAACTACTCTCCAAAATTCACTAATTACTAATATTAAGTATAAGCTAGTACTTGGACCCTCTTGGAACATTTAACTGCAGGCAAATAAATGCATTCTACATATTTATGGCCATAAATTCTGTACCTGCCTGATTTGAAGTAAGTATTAGAAGAAAGTTGTGTTAATATATTTTCCTGAAAATCAAATATCTACCACAACTAATGTAAGAGCTGCTGCATCCAAACGAGGCACTTTGTCTTCCTGTGTGGGACATTGATCACAACTCTAAAAGATAATTTCTTTGCATAAGCAATTTGGGGCTTATGTCAATGTTTGAGGTCTTCACTAGTGTGTAACACAGAAATTATACCTTGAATATTAAAAAGAAATGCTGTAACTCAGAAAGACTGTATTTGTCTAGCTTAGTGAGAAAACGAGAGCCATGATAAGCACTTCATATTAAGGAATTTAGTATAGAAATTAAACCTTACACAAAAGTAGGGAGGACTGTGAAAGTGAAGGCCTGAAAGCAGAAATCAGATTAGTGTCAGAGTCAATAAAAATTCTGCTTGAAGGACTGACAAATGAAAACATGAACAATTTCAGACAATAGAAAAAAAGTAAAATAAGTTCATCTTACTAAGGGGCTCATGAGAAAGGTGTTCAAGAAGAGGGTCTTCTGTGCAGTGGACACCTCTGTAGTTCTACCACCAACCATTGGGATGACTATTAGCTGCATCAGCAGTTGGGAAGACAAACTGAATGCAGAACAGAGAATGGCTGGGGCTCAACTCTGTGCCCGTCACTATATCTGAACATAATGACTTTCATAGAATAATGGACACTGTTTATGTTTTGGCCATTTCTAACTTGGAATCATTGAGAGAAAGTCTGGGACACCTCATTTCCATTTTAACCAGATTACATTAGCATAATCCAGAAAACCAATCATGCATTAAGCTTAAAATTAAGGCTTAGACTATTACTTTATTTATACTATTGTTGAAATGTCAACGCTGTCTAGACTTCCCTTCCTTAGTTTGATGAGAACAAATCATTCCAACAAGATTATATTACTCTCAAGGCTCCTCATCTAATATATTGTAACTTATATTTCCATATTTAAATTTAAAAAAAAAATGAAATTTGGAAATTTAGGTTTCCAAAGCAGAATTTTAATTATAAAATTCATGTTTAATGGCCTCTGAATATAACTTTTTACCATGAGGTTGTGATGACCATCAAGTTAGTAAACTTCATCTGTTATCAGAAATTTTATATTTTTTTATTTGAGAATAACATATTTAGTACAAAAATGTACTCAATCTATAAATTAACTTAGCATACTTGTGTAGGTACTTATCTGGACTGAGACTATTTTGCTTCACTCTTTGCTATGGCTGCATTAAAAAAAATAATAAAATAGTCTCTGACAGTACAGATTCAAACCCAAGGCAAAGTTTTATATTTTTTCTTACTGGTTTTACTTAAAATTCATGACCTCAGGCCTCAAATAGGAACTTGATGCTACCAAGAAATCTAATATATCTCTCTAGTGTAATAATTTCCCACTTGGGAGACGGTTTTACACCCTTAGCTCTTTCCTCAATATCCAACTGCTATACTTCTTTCCTCTGAGCTAAAGGCCTCATCTTGGATTGCTTGAGAAAATAAAAGTATTCAGGGAGGAACTCTCTCAAATTCTTATCTCTAAATCTCAAAGCCAACATTCATCTTAAATTATGATCTTAGTCTTCCTTCCTGTTTAAATGGGAGGATTAGTCCTGCTCCCTCAATGTCCAAACACTCCACTTACCCTCTGGACTTAACACTTATAACTGCCTATTTTATCTCCTCTTGTTATTTAAAATTGAACATGACTTCAATGGACCAAATGATTCTCCCCACCTAGGTTTATTAACTTGCCAATGCTTCTGAAATTAGCACAACTGTCTCAGCTGTTCAAGCCCCAAACTCACAAATCACCCTTGAATCTTCCCTGAAATTTATTCAGCTTGACAGTAAATTCAGACAGAACTCAAAAAATATATGCCAAGTTCATCAATCTTTCTCTACATCCATTTTTACTACCCTAACCAAGTCTCACTCATTTCTTTCCTTAACTTCTGACATAGTTTTCTGACAGATCTGTTTCAGTTCATCTGCCTGGGTATTTCTCATGGCTCAAGCCTGGTGAACTTGATTATTTATTATAGCCAAGGGAATATGCAGAGTTACCTAAACCAATGACTCTTAAGAGCCATTGACTCTAGTATGGAATGATGTAACCTCATTGTTTTCAAGGCACTTTACTCCATGGTCTTTTCAAACCTTTCTTGTAGCCATGCCCCTAAAAAAACCTCTTGTTTTCAGGTGTTTCTATAACCAGAGGTGGCTACAAAGTCTGTGACAAAGTGTATCCACAAACTTAATGGGGCACATGTTAAGTATTCCACTCTTCTACGCTATGATGTAAGAAACAAAGGCTAAGGTTAATATGCCATAATCTTAGGTGGAGAGAAAGCTCTCCCAAGGATGCTCTCACCAAACTCTATACTAGTTACAGCACAAAGGCGGGTTTTGTAGCTGAATAAACATTTACCAACATGATTCATTGGTCTTCTCTTTTTGTAACAATAAAGCATATGTATGAGTGGTTCCCTAGGAGAACTTCTATTTAATACAGTGTAAGAAGGAACTCTGTTCTTTCAGTGCTCCTCTTAGAGACTGACTGATTAGTTTCTGGTATTTTTCCATATAAATATCGGGCAGTTAATTGGGTAACCCAACTACTGGTACACTAACAGCTAGGTGAACTAAAAAATGTGGTGCTCATTTGCAACTCTAGTTCCTGTTTTTATTTGTTAGCTCCAATGTTGAGACAACAGAAGTCCTTCTAAACATATCCTGTTACTTTTATTAATGTGATTGTGTGTTGTTGTTCATAGAAACTGTAAACAACATAAAGGCAGGGACTATATCTGTGTTGTCTAGCAGGTGTTTCTCATTTTTTTAAATCAGTGAATGGATATATTTTCTAAATGAGTAGTTAAATTAATTAAAGGATGAATGAATGATGAGTGAATTACATAGTAAATTACACTAGTAAAATGTGAGTTAGTGAATGGCTGAATTCTGTCTGTTGTATTACCAATTTTCCTCCTAGCGTCTGCACTACACATCTAGCTGGCATTAATCGGAAGATTTAGTTTGAATTACTGACTAGACATATTGACTTGGCAATTACAAGTGTATGAAATGTATTTGAATCTGTTTATTATCCAGAGAGGAGATATCAAATAATAAATGGGCTAAAATAGAAGTCACAGATTTATACTGGCAGCAGCTAATATTTATTGAGTATTTACTCTGTCAGGAATTATAATAAGTAATTTTCATGAATGATCTCATTTATTGTAAATTTTGCAGTTGAAAAACTAAAGATTAAAGAGGTTAAGTATCACCTCAGAGTCAATATTTCTATTTGTAGAAGCCAAAATTAGACTACAGGAAGCCTGAATTTACAGAGCTTGCCTTTTTAACTGAAGCACTCTTCTGCTTTTCTCAGAAAGAACTGGGCAAAGGAGAAGAAAGGAGAGTCCAATAAACAGGATAAAGTCAGTTAAACTTAATATCATGGGATTCAAGGACTTGCTCCATTCCACATTTTGGATAACTCTTCTCAGTAATTTCGCCAGGTTCCCTATTGTCTCTCTTAGTGGAATGTGGCTCTGAAAATTGTACAAAGGATGGGCACTAATATTTTCATTTATTTTTGCCCGGTCCTACCGCTGGAAATTCGTCCCATGACCTAGTGAAAATTGTTGGTTATTAATATTCATAGGTTATAAATCTACATAATAAACTGACTCCTGAATACAAATCTCAGAGCTAGCCATTTCCAGAATTATTAACCAAACTTACCCATCCTCTTCTGATGTATATCTACAGCATTCAAACTCTAGAAAGTTCCCCTGTTCCTCTTACTTACTTGACTATAGCTGTTCCTGTATTACTAGAAATGGAGCAAGGCTTACACCCTCCATCCAGCAAACAGGACCTGAGATAGCCAATTGTGCCAATCAGTCTCTTCCTAGAAATGTTGCAAAATAGAACCAGAAAAGAAACCCAGTATTTCTCATGGTAGCTGAAACCTTTACATATAAAAACAAGAAACTGTCAATAGCCAGGTTTGGCCATGTGAAACAAAAAGAAAAGTTGAGTTTTTGAAAAGAGAAGAAAATTAATGAGCATTCTCACAAAGAGAGGAGACCAGAGAGGGAACGAGAGACCTGTTGACAGATGAGTCTGACTCCAACTCTTTTCAGAGATCTAGAAAGATTCCCATTGAGTTCTGTGAGATGCCCCAGTATGTTCCAACAAATTCCTCTTTAAACTGAGACTAGCCCAACTTACTTTCTGCTACTTATATTTAGAAGAATGCTAACTATTACATGTTCCTTAGATATTCCCTGAGTTGCATTTCTGGAATCCGACTCTGCAGTTTCTTTTGTTCCTGGGCACAATTTGGGTCTCATGTCAGACTGAAATAAATTTTCCTTCTTTGCTTGCTCTGTATTTTAGCAAAAAGGAAGAAAAAAACAAAGTGCCATCATTTCTTATACTGGAGTCTATTGCACTATTTATCATGGCTGTTATATTGTAGTCACTTATGTGTGTTTATCTCCTGCAAGACTCAAAGTCCCTTTCCAGGAGAACAAGGCAATATTTTATCTTTCATTCTAAAACAGCTAATATCTAGAGTAGTGCTTGGCACATGGGTGGGTTCAAATAAAATATTTATTAAGTTATTCTGTATGATTTCACTATATCATTTTAATTATAAATATAGGGTGTCCCCCCAAAATGTTTACACACACTTTGAATAATTATAAAGGCAGTGTTTATTAAAATACATTTTATTTTCAAAACTGAGCTATCAGCTGTTAAAGTGTATGTACATTTTGGGGAGATATCCTGTATATTAAGCATGAAAGTGTTGATGTTACTTTGTCAAATCCAATAAAGTTTGTAGTATGTTCAATGAACAACATAACATTGTTTCCCAGAAACTGACCTGTCTATTCTGATCAGGTCACTGCTAAATGGTAAAAGAAGCTATATATTAATGTAACTTCAATTTATAATTTTAAAAATTTGAGTGTGCCTTTAACCACAGGCTATGTTCCAAGTCTCACTGTAAGAAAGTGATTCATGCATGACATGTGTTGTAATAACTTTCTTCAATTATTGAATGACTATGCTTTACAGTTTATCATGTGACCAGGCAGTTCATAAACTCTCCAGTTACTGGAAAATTATTAAAACTATGTAGTAATTCAAGATATTTCCATAACACAAGAATTTTTAAAATATAAATCATTTAAAATCATTTAAATCATTTTTCACCAATTTGGAGTAGTAATTAAACCATATTCACCCCACAGATTAATGGGTTGTGTTTTTTTTTGCAGTTTTTCAGCCCTTGGATTATAAGTGCTAGCACCATTTTGACAGCAAAATATACCATCAGAATGAATGAGAAAAAAATGCTTGACAGAAATCTATGGTATTCAACTATCTGAACTGTGAGAGAACTGAGAAGTTAGGGTAAAGAGAGATGTGAAGTTCTAGAAATCAGCAAAGTAATCAAGAGTGAAAAAAATGTCTAGCAAATAATAGCAAATAGTTATAATCATATTAAATCAGCACAAAAGTAATTCTAAGATTTCAGTAACTAGTAGATAAACAATTTAAAGACATGAGAAAAAATATTCGAGAACAAAACAACGTGGATGATCAAAATACAAGGAAACAATCAGAAATCAGGCTCTCTCATCCAGATAGAGCACCTAAGGAGTGTTTCTCAATTTGCTCTTCAGATCTCACCTATGGGAGAGCCAAAGGGCAAAAACCCAAATAAAACAATGGAGTAAGCTTGTTATACAAAGGGAGAACAGGAGGCAGGCATCATTGGCCATTGGCACACAGGACATTTTAGTATCGTATGGAACATGGAATGGAACATGGAAAGTAGCTGATAGTATCTATTTGTCTTTGTATCACTTTATCTTGATTACATTCCATAGTCTACAAAGAGAAAAAAAACAAGGAAAGCATTAGAATATCAAACTCAATTCAGAGGGAAACTGAGGCTGGTCTTTGTGGTTTGTCACCTGGCTATGTCATCGGCAGTCTCTTTCCTCCCATACCACCCCCACCCCTGTGGCCCTTCCACTTCAGCAAACTCAAGAATGGAGACTAGGTAGGACTCCATTTTTAAATTGTTAATTTATAAAAACATACCTAAAAGAGGGGGGGAAAAAGTCTATAATTTTAAAAAGGGGGCTTAAATGCTGACCACTTGTTTGGTCATTAGTCTTTAGTTCTCTAGTATTTTGTCTTCCTAGTTCCTTTTTTCCTTAGTGTATATTTTTATACTAATTGCTGAGCTATTGGTATTGGTGTCTTTCCTTGTTTCTCAAACACTGTTCCTCAAAACTATAAATCAGGTCAAATCCCTTCTATCACCATCATGTTACAAGATGGAGAGAGGGGGGAGGCAGAGAGAGAGAAGGGAAGGGAAGAGGAAGGGAGAGAGGAAAGAGGGAGAGAGGAAAGAGGGAGAGAGGAAAGAGGGAGAAAAAGGGAGGGGAGAAAAGGGGGAGAGGAATTACCGTTCTTTTGCAGCATGGTGTCATTTGAATGTTGAAATTAACACTGAAGATGGTCACTTAAAATTGGTGAGTTGTATGTAGAGTACTTCTTGCAATTTAGACTTAATTTTTTAACTTTCAGCAAGGAGAAAGATGCATTACCTATGGAGAGAGTGGTTGTATTCACTATAAACAAGAATAACAGCAGTTATTTCTGTGAAATGGAATGGGATGTAGTGAGCAGATTTTAATTTGTATATTATCTGTATCAGATCAGTTTGACTTGTGATATCTATATATTGATATACATGGCAAAAACATGTAGTACATTGAAAATTAAAAATAATAAAAAATTAGCTAGATATTAATAGCAAGGACAGTCTGTAAAGGCATATGATCAACACAACAAATCCTCCAATAAAAGTAATGACATTAAATCAGAATATATGAGACAGCATCTATTCTGCCTAAGAGGATATTTGTAGTAGACATTTTTTTCTTTGGCCTAAAGTCTTGTGTGTGGCCATCGCTGAGATAGAAGCAATAGTGTCTCTGACAAATGGAAGCAAAATTTGAAGAACTAGTTTGAGGCCACAAAAGGAAATACTATGTTCTGGAAGGTTGCTACGGAAAGTCTTCATATATTCATGATATTTTGTACTTCCACAGTAGCTAGAAGGATATTTTTTCAGTTTCATATGTTGGATATTTATATCTAATCATAAAAACATTTCTTTCACTTGTCTTCAACTTTTTGTCTGTGAACTGGGACATGTTTAAGCTCTAGTGCCAGTTTCTCATTATAAAAATCAGAATAAGAACAGCATTTAACTTATATATTAAATTAGACATTCTATGTGTATTATCAAGGATGTACGCATATTCCAGAATTTTAAAAAAATCTTACTTTAAGAAGAGAAATTAGAACTTCATTTAAATGTTAACTCAGATATATTACCAAGTAAAATGAATATGTAAAAATAAATATCAAATTCTGTTGAATCATTTTGTGATACAAATCCCAATACATGTTTACTATCCTCTATAAAGTATTAATTTAGGAAAATGTTGTAGAAGCAGTGGACTCAAGGTCTTTTTCACCACGTGGTTTCACATCCAACATTTGATTTGTAGCACACAAAAAGTGTGCTATTTTTATAAGAAAAATGAAAATCAGAACAATATTACCACCCAGTTATTATTTAGTCATGAATCAAAGCAAGTTGGTTTTCATTCTAAACTCATGATTCCATAATACCAATTTATCTCTAGACCACACTGTCTCTCAACAGGAAATGGGAAATGGGAAGACAGAAATAACTGCTTTGACCCTCGTCTCCATACTAAGCTCATTATCCATATCTAAATTCAGGTCCCTCAATTTAATATTAAATATGACTTCCAAATAATTAAGGAACAATTTTCCATACCCTCTGGTTCTTCAGAATTTGCTAGTGTTTGAAAGTTGGTCTCCTTGGTGTGCTTTGTTGCTTATCCTAGGTGATCTGCTTTCTGGTCCCCATTTATAATGAACATAAATGTAACAATAACATAACAAAAAACACTGCAGCACTTTCTTATAATGCATGTTCACACATACAGTATCTTACAACCACATGTTTGTGATATTTGGAAAAATATTAAGAACATACAAAATATGTCCCAATATAGAAGTAAGAGGTTAATCGTAAATATATAATGGTGTATAAATAGGAATTCATTAAAAAGACTGCCTATTTAAAGAATGTAGTCTATTGAAGTAAAAGATGCAGTAGTTTAGATGTTATTTCAAATTATTTTCTTTACATTAAAAAAAATTGAGATCATGCTTAATGACAATTAATTCAAAAGACCCATTTTTAAAACACATTAATAGCTTTGTTTTATTTTCTAGTGTGTTACCAAATTATTTCATAAACTGCACTCCTTTTTTGAATCTCATACATTTAGTAACTATTTATTGTTTTGTGATTGAATTATAGACACCTTTTGACAAATTATTTTAGGTTTTAGAATTATTTACTTTCTATCATCTAAATCATGAAGGTAGTTTTACAACTTTTGATAAAAAATTAAAATATTCTGATTAAAACTATTTCTATAAAAACAGGAGTTATGATCTAAAAGTATTCTGTGAGAATGCTGCCAAAGATATATTAGAAATCAGATACATAATGCAATTTAAAGTTTTAATATGATTCTCATTTTATTTAGAACTTTATACGATGAGGAGAATCTACTATGTGTATCTGTTTTAAAATGTAAACCTAAAGTTACTTTAAAAATATCCTAAATAACATAATTATGAATTTTATGAATAGACTAATACATTAGTGTGGAAATATCACTTAGTTTATAAAAGCATCATCACTTATATTTATTTTCTAAATGGTCTGCATCCTTTTATTTAATCTAAATTGGATAATGTTTGCATTTCTGTCTTGATGTAGAAAATTAACATCAATTTTTAAAATTACTATGGCCTTAACTGGTTTGGCTCAGTAGCTAGAGCATCCACCTGCGGACTGAAGGGTCCCAGGTTAGATTCCAGCCAAGGGCACATGCCTTGGCTGCAGGCTCGACCCTGGTCTATGTTTCTCTCTCTCTCTCTCCCTCCACTCTCTCTGAGAAGCAGTGGAAAAAATATCCTTAGGTGAGGATTAAAAAAATAAAAAATAAAATTACTGTGAAAATGTAGTTATGCTAAAAGGACGAAGAAAAACCTAAGTATTTTTTGGAGCAAGACATAAAAAAAAGAAAAAATATGAAGCAAAACCAAGAAAAAATTAAATCAACAAAAATTCTTCTTCAAAATACAACTATACAAATTTTGTTTTCTGCTAATTTATTTTTGCAATTTGCTAAAGATTTTTCCACAAGTCTAATTTATATATTAAAAAACAGCAACCAACAAAAACCCAACAAAAAGGAAAGCAAAAAAACCTCTTGATAAACGATGTTAAACTTATTTGCTGATATTCACGCATATTTAAAATTAAATGTTTGGTAGTCAAATAAAACGTGTTAACTGAAATGTTTAGCATGTTAAATCCTAAAATTTGTATAATGTTGATTTTTCAGGTTAGCGAGGAGCCACCAAATTTGCTTAATAGAACCTAAGAGACCACAGAGAATGAATCTATATCAAAGATTTATATAAAAATACCATACTCTAAAGGAATTTTAACAGTTCTAAGCCACATAAAGGAAGGGGAAAGTTTTGTGGTGTGGTGTGTCTGCACTCGCACAAAATGTGTTTCTTTCACGTCCCTAGGTGGGAATGCTATTACTTACTTCTGCACCAATGAGAAAAAGGAAAAAAAAGTGATTATTCTGTGCTAAAACTGACTGTCTTTGAGAATATTTTATAAACCCTGTAGTGCCTCATTGTGCATAGGTAAGATGAAACTGACGAGCTAGCAGGTGGTAGCTTGATGAAGGATGCTTTTATTAACCTGTAAAAATATTTCAGAGCATCTCTGCTGAGTGTCGTAATAATTAAATTAAATTTAATTAAATCCTATAAATTATGGTATATGTCTTAAGAGGAAGGGAGATGTGTGTGTATATAGAATAGGCAATGACATAATTATGATGAATAGTGTTACATATTTAAGGAAAATAAAAATCAAGAAAAATAGTACTTTATGTTTAAACATCCTGTGGGCAAACAATAGTCATTCAAATAACCCATTGATAAAAGGTTATTCGACAGCATGAAGTGAAAAATAGCATGACATATTAAAAAATAAAATATCTATTTAATTGATTTCATGTTAAATTATAAATGATATGATTCCTTATTGCAGTGAACCAAGTGTGTGATATAAATAAACAGGAAGGATTCAGACTTAGCATGTTAGCCAGTTTTAAATTTACTCTCATCCTGAAATTTCAAGTTCACTTGTGTGTGTGTGCGTGTGTGTGCGTGTGTGTGGTGTGGGTAGAAATTATATAATAATGATGAAATACAAAATAATGCAAAGAGTGTAAGGGCACTTGAGTACACTATTGGAAACCACAAATATTTTTACATACTTCTCTATATATGCACATATGCAACTGCATAGATAGAAAAGACAATATACACAATAACTTGGTAAAACAAATTACCAGGTTTGCTTTTAAATACAATTTGAGACTTGTAACTTTATTTTCTGTAGACTTTTACATTATTAAAGCTATTTCTTTGAAAGGAAAAAAATAAATTTATATAACTACAATTTTTAATCTCTTTTGTGGCTAAGCTACTCAATAATATAGGTAGTTCTGATACCTAGGGTCTCTTAGGTATAATGGTCTAAAATAAATCTATAGTAATCAAGCTTAACTCAAAAGTTTCTTTAAATTTCTTAGAAAGATTTCCTTGTAGATTCATACTCTTATCTGATTAATGTGCCATGAGTACCTCTAATATATGAGCTTTCCATCTTCTCTTGTTAGATTTCAAATGTGATTTATGTATCAGAGAAAATAGAATATATTTTAATATGAGTGTTTGCCAGTAAGAAGTAAAAATCACTATACTTAGATAATTTTCCAAAGAACATATCAATGAAAAAATTCACATTAAAAATATGCACAGGTTTACAGTTTACCTTATCTTTTAATGTCCCAATTTTGCTAGATACATTTAAAAACATCTGAATATATTCTACACCATAAAAATGAAAATTTATAGTTATAATCCTTTAGAAAATCACAAAGAAACCCAGTACCAACTTCCTGACTATTATTTAAATTTACTTTATGCCATTCCTGCAAATCTAAAGTAAACAGTAATCAGAATTAATCTGGAGAGTTCCTTTTAACCTATGCTCACCACTCAGACAATTGGTTTCAATGGAAATTAATTCTAGAAGCAGAGACAAGAGAATAAGATATTTTAAAAAAATCTATCTAAAATAATCTTTGTATTTGACCATCAAAATAAAATTTAGCTTAATGACCACTTCTATTAGGAGCAGAGCAGTTGAGAGGATTTATGTGATGCCTAATTCTACACTGGAGCTGTGACTACCTCAGGAAATCATGTGTTTTAATTCGAAATAAGATGAACCAGTTTAACAACAACAAAATCACATATATTCTGTTGAACATAATGTCAGATACTATAGGGAAATGCCACATCTTAAGTAGTCTCAGGAAAAGAAACTTCTACATAAGCCTCTTCAAACTTTGTAAAATGTTCTACAGCAGTGTGTTCTAACATTCTAATAATGTGAATATTAATCAACTGAGGGATCTTATTAAAACACAGATTCTGATTTAGAAATCTGGAGTGGGGTCTGAGATATCACATTTCTACCAAGATCTCAGTATAACCACAATGTTGTATATTATGAATTGCATGTTTCTTCAATACCTTCATGGTTTGGTTTTCTCCCAACATTATCAGAATATAAATTGGAATATAGAAGTACTTTGAGATTTGTATTTCCAGGGCATTATTCAATATATTTTTTCCTCTTCTTGACACATAATTTATTTAGTCTGTACAATTATAGAGGTTTAGAGTCATTTGCGACTTCCAGAAAACAGTATAAAAAATATATTACTTTGGAAAATTAAAGAAGGAGAATTATTACGGAGAATAATCCTGGGAAGGACAAAAGGAAAGAAGAGAGGGGGCAGATTGTAAATATTACCTTAATTACTTCAACACTGTTCTCTTTAAGTACCATGTTTCACCACCAATCAACCTTATTTCGCTTGAGAATCAGTCTTGGCTTTTAGCACACATAGTCTCATTTAATTTCATATAAACCCTGCAAGAGTTTTATAGACGGGAACAAAGCAGTTCAGAGAGGTTAAGTTACTTGAGCAAGCTAAAAATTGCAAGAGCTGTTGTTTGAAGCCACCTTTGGGGCTTCAAAACATACATACTATCTCCATGGCTCTATTCTGTAGGGTAAGGTGGCCAATGTCTCCAAAATAAACTTTTCCTGTTTGACAGCCTTGACTAGGCCACTTCTCTTTGAACTTCAAAAATGATGCTTTCATGTCAGTCCTAGGCTTAATTCACTTGTTTTAGACACAGGTAGCCATACAAATGGTAAAAGTACAAGTAGAAGTCTATTTGAGTGCCATGAAAGGGATTCTTCCTCTGGAGGTCTCATATAAGCTTCAAGATGGAATAGTAATGAGAGAAAGTAGCTAGACCATGGTGGGGACAGGCTTGCCAGATATCCCCCTTTTGCTTAATTTTCTAACGGTAAAAAATATGATTGTTAGAGGAAGAGAATTGTGACAGAGTAGAATTAGGTTGAGATCAATATGATCTATGAAATGGACAGTAGCAAATTGATGACACAATGCTTAGCTAAGACTTGCGATGGCTAATATTACATGTCAATTTGACTGGATCACAGTGTGACCAGATATTTGGTTAAACATGGTTCTGGGTGTGTCTGTGAGGGTGCTTCTAGATGTGATTAGTATTTGAATCCACTGACTGAGTAAAGCTGATCACCCTCTCCAATGTGGGGGCCTCATGCAAATCCTTTAAAGGCCCATAAAAACCAAAACCAGGCTGGGTTAGGGAGAATTTGTTCTCTATGCCTGTGTTTCAGCTTGAATGTCACCCTTCTTTTGCTTTTGGACTTAGACTAGAATTTACACCAAGGGCTCTCTGGGTTCTCAAGCCTTCAAATTTGGTTGAAATTATACCATTGTCTGTCCCAGTCTCCAGCTTGCCAACTGAGGATTGTGGGACTTCTCAGCTGGCAAACCCAGACTAATACAGCTTGTTTCTACACTTAGGAATTCAGTGCAACGTTTGTGTTAAAGTGTGCACATGAGAATTTATGCTTACTTCATTTTACTTCTCTCAGATCAGTACATTCTTCAGGTCTTGAGGAGGATGGAATATTTTTCCAGCTCTCAAAGGCTTCCTTGAAAATGATTGATTAAAGATATGACTGTAGGAATACAAAACACTTATAAACACATCAGCATGTATACTTCCATTAACAGTTACTTGGGCAACCGTTTTCCTTACTCTCATTTACTAGTTGTCACATCCTATGGACACTCAAGGTATCCAGGTTTGGATACCAGAATAGTTCACAGATTCTTAGAAGTTGCAATTGATGTCATGAGGCCTGAAGGCATTATGGAAATAGGCTGCAAACCATCTGTAGCTTAACTAAAAATGAGTACTAAGAACAAAATATGGTAATGCAAAAATCTTTTCTCCTATTCTCATATTTTTAAAGCTATTCCTAGTTTAAATGTCCTGCCATCATCTAATCTGCATTTATAAAATTTTAGGTGACATTATCAGGGAACATGGGAGAGGCAGGTGAGCCAGTAATGACTGCCAGGCCCAGTTTTAGCTCACTATCTTATTCTTAGAAAGCTTTCACATTCTAAGAGATGCAGCCCTTCCCATGAACACTGGATGGTTGTCAAAAATATCCAGCCCTTACTCTAATAAATTTTTCATATTGCCTAGTGAGAGAGAAAAAAAAAAGGTTAGGTATTCTAAAATTAAAAAGGAGAAAAAAAGATAGTACTGATAAATTGATGAGGAAATGCATAATCAATTAAAGAAAAGGGAATTTATCTAAATTTGAGGAAATATTTTAAACTATTCATTAAGTATATGTAATGTGGGGGCGAGAGAGAGGGTGGAGGTGGAAGAGGACATAAAGGGGATCTGTGGTGATGAAAGAATAAAAATAAATTCAATAAATAAATTAAATTAATTAAAATTTAATGCATGTAATTTACCATAGTAACAGGCTAAAAAAAAATTTGTTGTATTTAATATTGCTTCCTCTTTTTTTCAAAAATTAGAAATCAGCATTGGTAAATGTCTAGTGTCACACTGGCCCTTTAATTTCTTATACTTCCTCTGCTTCTCTAACTATCTTTGCGTGCCCTTTGCAGTAAATTCAATCTGTGTAGAATTTTATTCCTGTGGAGCCAAGAAGAGGTGGGGCAGAAGGCAGGCTCAATGGCAGACCTGTGCTCTTGCTATACCATTGTTTAATGTTTGGACAACTACCTCTATTAAGAGGTAAAAGGAAAGAAAGTGGTTTGGGGAAAGATAAAGGTAATGAAATCTCTTCAAACCATTAAATATCTTTAGAGAGCTAAAAATATGTAGGCTTCAGTCAAGTAGCTAAAAAAAGAATCACATAAGGTTATAACTTAAATGAATAAGACACAGGCTGTGGAATCAATCCATCTGAAAGATGCAGACTTGGAATCAACTGATGTTGAGAGAATAAAAAAGACACAAGGAAAGAAAAAAAAATACTAGTGAGCCTATCTCTAGCACCCCTAACTTACCATAAGATTGTAGCCCTCAGTTCCTGCATCCTCTATTTTGCCTAAAATCCCAATAACTGACACAATAAGTCATTTATCAAGTGTACGTAATTTCCTGGAGATAAATCTTTCAAATTTGGTCAGAGTTTAGAATTAAAATATAGGTGATTAAATTAACCTTGTTCATCGCATGGACATCTCTGCCTAAATGTATGGTAATAATCACTGTACGGTTTCTATTTTGAGTGTTTATGATATTTATAAGCATTAGAATATTGGCAAATATTACTATTTTTCTTATCAACATATTCTCATTAATATATTATTTCTAGGAGATTTTTAAGTATTTGGAAGATTTGCTTGTTTTGTTGTTAAAATGCTTTGTCAAGCACTTGAAATTATTGAAAATATAGTTAAAATCATTAAACACATAAATACAGTTAAATAGTTGATGGTTTAAGGGTATTCTATTAAATTTGAGATAAACAATAAACATTTTTCCAATAGTAATTTTTTTTTTATTCTATGTAAAATTTATATACTTATAAACAGGAGAACAAGGATTAAAGAACCATAGGCCTTTGGAACTTTTGATTTCAATGAAGTGATTTTAAAAAAAATGAAAACCAAGTAATTCTAAGTAATATTTTATGTATACAGACTTTTCTCAGAAACGAAAGATCTCACATTCTCAAAAGCAAATTTTTATATAATTTGTTTTATCAAGAGCATACAAACTACAGAAAGTACTGTTAGTATATTAAATAGAATAATAATAACAATAATAATCTTTGAAAGACTAAGGGACTAGAATTAAGAAATTATAGTAGGCTTTCAGAGAGAAAAACCTCATAAACATGGACAATGGTGTGGTGGGAGGAGGGGAGGGGGTTGGGGGACCTGAAGGAGGTATAGGGAGAATAAATGGTGATGAAAGGAGACTTGACTTGGGGTGGTAAACACACAACAGAGTGTATAGATAATTGTGTACATGAAACCTGTATAATGTCACCCCAATAAATTTTGGGAGGAAAAAAACTATCATAGGCTTTTTGAATCTAGATCATACAACTGCAGCTAAAATCCAGATTTAGGGAAATGGTACTGATTTGGCTGTCACCATTAAGCAACCACAGGGTACCACACCCACAAAATTAGAGACTAGGTGAAGCCTTCTGAATCTTATAAAACTGCCTGAAAGACACAACCTAGGTCACTCTCAGAACCCTGGTAACAAAGAAGAACAGGAGTGTAGATTTTTATCTTCCTTTCTTCAAGTAGAGGGAGATGGGATGGAAGTTGAGAGAGCCAGGCCATCATCTTGCACACACATGGGCAGGAAGCCCAGGAGAGTGTGTGCAGAATAAAGGGTTTTTAAGTGCCTGAACAAAATGTATTTGACATTGAAACTTTCAAAGAATAATTGAGATGGACTTGTTTTGAAACTATTAATTCGAAACAGGGCTATTTTTAAGAAGGCACTTGGTTTGAACAGTTTTACAAGCCAACATCATTAGGCAGCATAAGACACAAAACCATTTGTATTCAATAATTCTTATATTCAAGTAAAATGAGGAACAGATATTCTCATTCTAACTCCGAGTCTCACATGATACAAAAACCTCACTTTAATTTAGTCTTTACAGCATGTAATTAATGTGACTGAATTGAAAAAAGACACATTGATATGTACTCTTTCAAAACAATGGTGTCAGATAGCATGATCAGTGCTATTTTTAAGTCTTTTGCTTCAATGTTGAAAAATATAGAAGTGTAGGAATAAAGAAAGTAACAGTGAAAGAAAACAAAACTGATGATAAGAAATGATATTTTGACCCCGAGTAATGGAATTTAAATATGTGCACACCAGTTGTGAAGATAGGCTAACATATATTAATTTTAACTGCACGCCCTTGTTGTATAATTCTATAGGCAAATGGAACAAAAGATCTCATAGGCCTGGCCCTTTCAGTTGTTGGTCAGGGCACATGCCCAGGTTGCAGGCTCATCCCCTGCAGCGGACATGCAGGAGGTAGCAGATCAATGGCTCTCTCTCATCATTAATATTTCTATCTCTCTCTCTCCCTTCTCTCTGAAATTTAAAAAAATAATTAATTAAAAAATAAAAGAAATAATAAGATCTCCCAGGAGGATGAATTGCACTTAGTTGAAAATGCAGAGATTATTCAAATGATTGTACAGATATATATTGACAGTAAGTACACACTGTGGCACCATCAATATTTGATTTATTTAGGCAGTAAAATAAAGTAGATGATATAAAATAAAAAAGGGAAACACTCTATAGCCCCAAAAAACTGAATTTGGACTCTGAAGAGCAGTGCTTTGAAGTTTTCAATTTTATAGTCTCTTAAAATCCTACTTACTCTCAAATTTATGCAAATTGCTTGTGCATACAGACACTTTCATTTATAAGATCATTTGATAAATTAAGAATATTTAATCTTTATTGCCATAAATGTTTCAAGTATTTATATGTCAGATTATCCTATCATTTCAATTGATGTGGAAAAGTTTGCATTTTTGTGTATTTGAAAATATCAATCTTTCACATTTAGAAATGTTTCCTTATTACAAGTTTACATTTAAAATAATCTACATTAAATTTTATAGTTTCATTTTTACATTTAAATTTTACTCTATCTTATAACTTATTTGAATGGATGCTGTGACTGATCAATCTGATGTGAATGTGATTACCCTGCATCTAACTTTGATTTCAGATCTCTGCCATCACTTTTTTATTTTTCTGGATAATTTCCTGTGACATGATTGCATAAAGGTCATATATTTTTACATTGTATTATGGACGCAAAGCTAAAGTTATGTGATTTTTCCCCCCAATTTTCTCTAAAATAAACAATTATTTTATTTTACTTAAAAAAAAATTTATCTTTATTGTTGGAAGTATTGCAGATGTCCCCCCTCCCCCCATTGATCCCCTCCACCCAGCATCTGCCCTTACACACCCCAGGCCTTCTCCACACTACTGTTTGTGTCCATGGGTTATGCATATATGCATTTAAGTTCTTTGATTAATCACCCCCCTCAACTCCCCCAGCCCTGCCTTCCCTCTGAGATCCCTCAGTCTGTTCCATGCTTCTATGTCTCTGGGTCTATTTTGTTCATCAGTTTATTTTGTTCATTTTATTCCATATATGAGTGAGATCATGTGATACTTGTCTTTGACTGGCTTATTTCACTTAGCATAATACTCTCCAGCTCCAGTTCCAAGCTTCAGAATGTATTTCTTTCTTTTGTATTTCAGGGCTTTTTTTTTTTTTTTTTTTAATCATTATTATTTTTCCCTGAATTCCCCTGATAGAGCTTAGCCATTGACTTCACTTCACATTGTGCCCACTCAAATCATAGAGAGGGGAAGCAACTCTCTCTGGATTGGATTGAGTGCATTTTAATGGTTGGCAAGTGAGGTAAATCCATTCTATAGTGAAAGAAAATGCTGAATGTTTAAGTTAAACATAGCGAAGAAAAATATTTTCACTACTTCTTGAGAGTTGACGTCAATTTATTTCAAAGAGTAAACTGTAATTATATATTATATATATATATATATATATTCCTTCAGTAAATGAAGTTTTACCAGAGTAATCCTCAAGTTTGCCAGAAACTCTTTATATTTTGCTTTTTCTTGTGTCTCCAGAGGCATTTATGTAATAATAGGAAAGGAAAAAATGAGTGACTTTTATGTGATTTAAAAGTGAAAGTCTTAATTTTAAAATATTGCCTATTTAACCAAATAACATTCCTCAGCAGTGATCATACCAGCATAAAGTAACAGAGAGAAAACACAATCTTGTCCTATATACCATATAGCAACTAAGTCAGATGATGCCACATTAACTAATTTTGGCATTCACATTTTCAAGTTATCGCATATTATACTTACACAAACACATTTCTTTAGAGGTAAGGCAGTGAGTTCCAGATTTATGGTACTCGTTGATACTACTTTTGAAAAATTTAAAGAATAAAATTAAGAGAAGATTCAATTTGTTGGGTAGTCTATTTTCTGATATCTAAAAAACAGTTACTTTGAAAGAGTTCAGTGATAGAAAATCAATTTACTATCTATAGAGAGAATAGTCTAGTGCCTGAAAAGCCACAGGAAGGAGCACAGAATAAAGTTACTTGTGGAAAAATGACAATATGCTTTATGATTTATATCTTTCAAAAGAACATATCTTGTGCCAGAATATTATCTATTTTATCATAAATGTAATGTCTCAAATATACTTTTAAAATAATTATTTTAAAATTCAACATGCAAATTGTGGTTATAATTTTGGAGGAAAATGAAAGTATTAGCACACCTTAAATTTAATAAAAATATTCACATTTCAAAAATCTAAAAATCATTAAAAATATATAGCACATTTCAAATATAAATACTGGTAACACAAAACAGAAAGTATTGCCACATTATCTAAAATTATTTTAGCCATATATTTACTTACTAATGTAATTCATTTAATGCAGTTAAAATATATCACCTGATAAAAATTAAAAATAAAATTAATTTGACACTAAAATAAACAAAATTGAATTATCTCTCTTAAGATATGATTGTTAAAACAGCATTGGTTTTATCATCAAGTGAGGAATGGATTTTGGTGAAAAATTTCCCAAAATTTATAAAAGCCTTTTTTAAAATTTTTTTCCACTAAGAGCTTTACTGTAATATAATTTACACTTCGCTTTTAAGAGTACAATTTAGTAGCACTCCCTTTAGCAGTCACTCCCTTTTCTCCTCCCCTAGACCATGGCAACCATAATCTATTGTCTCTGTCTCTAGAGATTTGCCTATTATGGGCATTTCATATAAATGTAATCATCCAAAATATATGTAACTGGCTGCTTGCACTTAGTATGCAGTTGTAATTGGCTGCTTGTACTTACTGTGTTGTTTTCAGGTTTTCCGATGTCATAGTATGCATCACTACTTCATTCCTTTATATTTTAAAATAATATTCTACTGTATTCATGTATCATATATTTTAATTATTCATCAGTTGATGAACATATGAGTCATTTGCATTCTGGCTATTATAAATAGTGCTGCTGTGAATACTTATGCACAGTTCTTGGCATGCACAGATATTTTCAATTCTCTTCAGTTATACCTAGGAATGAAATTGCTGGGTTATATGGTAACTCTTTTTAACGATTTAAGTGTTTACCAAAGTGACTGCAACATTTTCTATTCCAGTAATGTATGAGAGTTCCAATTTCTCCATAGGCTCAACAATGCTTGTTATTGTCTGTCTTTGTTATTATAGCCACCCAAGTGGGTGTGAAGTGGTATTTTATTGTGCAAATAGATTTGCAATTTAATTTGTAATTCCCTGCTGACTGATTATATTGAACATCTTTTCATGGGCTTCTTTGCCATTTGATATCTCCTTTGAAGAAATGTCTGTTCAAATCCTTGCCTATTCCTTAATTTGGATATTTCTCTTTTTATTATTGAGTTGTAAGTTTTTTCTATATTCTGGATAATAATCTTTTATCAGATGTAGGATTTGCAAACATTTTCCCACATGCTTTGAGTTGAAAAGTTATTGTTTGATTCAGTATTATTCTTACCATTTGTGAGGAGATAATTATGAGCTAATCCAAATATTTTTATCTGGTTCTATCTTCAAATAATCTCTTCTCTAATTGATACTTCGAGATCTTTTTGAAGAACTGCTTGCCCTTGACTGGAATCAAACCTGAGACCCTCCATCTGCAGACTGATGCTCTAACCACTGAGCAAACCAGCAGGCTAGATCAATCTTCACTGATATTCCTAAATGACTTAAGTGTGTGATTAACTTTGCAAATTTGATATATATAGATCTTTTAGTTAGTATTTATTATTGCTGCTAATAGTACAACTAAACAAATTCTCTATTAGTTACAATAGACTTTCATTCACCTTCTAAGAAAGCTTAATACATTAATAAATAACTTCTTCCTTAAATCATCTGTTATTTTGAGTTGTTGTAGACGAGCCATGTATACAGCTATATTAAAGGGTTTAATATAGTTAAAAGCTGGTTTAATTGATCTGGTTTGAAATACATTGATTTAAAATAAATGTGTATGATTTTGGAAAGTTGAATCATTTGCCAGTACTTTATTAAAGTATTAAATTCAGCCAGAATTTATTATATATAGTAAATCAGGATATATATAAATTTCATACCTACATATTTCAACTAAATTAACAAATTAGGGCTCAAAATTTTCTACCTATTAATTCTACCCGATCTTCTTTTGGTGTTTTCCTTCTACTAGATGATTTCCACATAATTTATCTACTTCCTCAATCTAAAAATGGGGGATTACTCTCAATTTTCCCTATGTATTCCATCCATATAAGGTGTTACTCAGTTCTGACAAATCTCCTTTGATAGCTCTAGAATCTTTTCATTTATACCCTTCTCCACTAACACCATTTTAATAAGAATTACCCTCTTCATTCCTTTAAATGACTATCAATGGATTAACAGACACCAGCACCCATACCTCCTTCCACCAACCCATTCCCATCTGTAGTTGAAATTAATGTTTAAAATGCATTTCTGATCTCATCACCTACTCCATTCCTTCAATGGTTTATCATTATTTTTTGAATATGGTTCTAACTCCTTAACCTTACTCTTAAAGCCCATTCATAATATTCTTTCTCTTGTCTTTCTTGCCAGTCTTATTTGTATCTGTTTCTTTCAACTTCTACAAAATGCCATCTATCTTTACCATGAGACATTACTGTGTTCTCTCTGCCTGGAGCACTCTTTGCCTTTCTCTTCACTTAATTAAATCTCTCAGCTTCAAATGTCACTTTTTCAGGAAAGCTTTTCATCAGCACCCACTGTTGAGGCTAATACTACATATATATCCATCTATAATACTTATTAGAGTTATAGTTTTCCACTTAACTGTAGTTTTCTCTGTACCCTTTCCTCAAAGGGAACATAGAACATGCCTGTTTTGTTTGTCATACCTCGTGGCACCTACCACTGGTGTTGGCACATGTTATAGACTCAAAAACTTTTTGAATGAATGAATGAAAGAATGAATGTATAAGTTTGAGTTAGGGTGTATGTTTAAATAGACCTATTTGTGTGTATGTGTGTGATTCCTTAGCATACAAACATTCAACAAACTCCCAACTCTATGGATTTACCAACTTCTCATCCTTACAATTTGAAAAAGTACAACTGATATATAATTTAACAGCTCATTTTTTATATTATTACTTAAATAAAAAATAAATTGCATTTTTCCTAATTAACTCTGTAATTATATGTAATATCTGTAAAACATTTAATTAAATGTTTATACTAAATAAAAATAGCTTTAGATGTACGCATGAGTATTTAGCCTTTTCTCTCCTTATTTAAGCAGTGTCATTAAAAAGAAGTTCCAGAATTCAGAATTACTGTTTTTCCTCCCTAAAAAATCTATGTAGAAAGAAATATCAGTGTAATGAAATAACTAATAAGAACTTATTTTTACTTTATCATGCAAATTAGCTATCAAAATTTTAAATCACAACCCAGTCTCTGACACACAGCTAGTCCTAAATTGGAACATGCCAACTCCTTTGAAATATTTTTATTGGTTAGCTTCTCCTTCTGTTTTTCATTACTACCAAAATATACAGAGGGAACACAATTGATAAATCAATTGTCAATGTTATATAATTAGTTCCATTATTCCTAAATTTAAGTATTAAAGTTTAATATATCCATTACAAAATCACAGAATTGTAAGAATACTAAGAGAATGGATTCTCATAAATATAGTGCTTAACTGAAAGTTATAATTAAATTTTTGAGAAATAATTCAAGACACTTGAAAAGGTCTCAGATGCTTTGGGTTTAAAGATTTTGATTATTGCCCTGGCCGCTTTGGCTCAGTGGTTAGAGTGTCAGCCCATGGACTGAAGTGTCCCGGGTTGGATTCTGGCCAAGGGCTTGTGCCTCCCTCAGTTGCAGACTCGATCCCTGGCCCCAGTGGGGCACATGCAGGAGGCAACCAATCAATGTGTCTCTCCCACACTGATGTTTCTCTCCCTGTCACTCTGAAAAGCAATGGGAAAAATATCCTCAGGTGAGGATTAAAAAAAAAAAAGAAAGATTTTGATTATTGTTCACACATTGTATGCATTTAAAAATATAAATTATTTTGAAAGTTGTTTTCATATAAAGTATGTAGAAATTTTCTCCATATAAAGTATATCTTATTTCATGAAAACAAACCTTTCTATTAAATGAATTTTCAATGTGTTATTAGGTCAAAGGATTAATTACTTTGAAATAAAGCACTAAGCAAATGAAAAATAAACATTTTTTACAAAGTTACCAGAAGTATTTCTTTAAAATCTAAACAAGGTTGTATTCTGTTATTGTGTACTTTTTTTTTCAAATATAATATTTTAAAATTAATTTTCAATATATTCTTGTTTTCTTCAGTTTCTTGACTTCTCTATACATCTTGATCATTCTTTACGAACATTAAGAAAGTGACAAAAGATGGACTCTGCTATTATGGGTATTGAATTCAAACCCTGCTTCTTTGTTCTTTGAGCCAAGTGACCCCTGGTAATTCGTTTAACATCTGTTCTTCATTATTTGCACCTGTGAACTGGGACAAATAATAGTATCTACCAAAAGAGCTGTTAATAGCATTAAATAAATTAATAGAAAGAACAGTGCCTAGAATATAATGAACATCCAATTCTTAGCCCTTATTACTGTTTTAATTTCATTACATTGTTAAAGGAAGTAGAAAATATAATAAATAGGATAAGATAAAAGTTATAATTAATCAATTTGCAAAACACTTTAACCAAGGTTAGGCTGTTGCTCAATATTGGATAGTTATTCTTCATTAAGCATACAAGTAATGAATGCACAATCAACTAAGTTGACTAGTAGAATTAATGTTTTATAAAATATAAATAAACCACAGATTTAATCTAAAAATACATTAGATTTTTAGCTGTGGCTCAGTGGTTGAGCATCGATCTATAAATAAATAGAAAGAAGTCACCGGATCAATTCCCTGTCAGGGCACATGTCCAGGTTGAGTTCTCAGTCCCCAGTCGGCGGTGTGCAGAAGGCAGCCGATCAATGTTTCTCATCATTGATGTTTCTATCTCTTTATCCCTTCCCCTTCCTCTCTCTCTCAAATCAATAAAAATATATTTAAAAATACATTAGATATTTTAAAATAGCATTCTTATGAAAGCCAATCATTAATTTGTTAATGAGTAGGAAAGAGGCACAGATTTGGGCATTAAACAAGAAGAAAGCCTGGGGAAGCAGTTCAGAGTGCTCCCTCTGAAACAGTGCTAGCGCTAAGCATCCCATTTCTGTCACTTCCTAGTTTTATGCTCTTGGCCTCTGTCTTCCATTGTAAACTCTAAATAAACAGTTACTATTTCATATGGTGTTAAGAAAGTATGTTTTGATAGTAAACACAAAAGTAATGCTCAAAATTATTACAACTATTTCTATGTTTATGATGAAAACCACCAGATGGGTATCACCACAATAGTCCACCAAAATAGAATGGTTTTGATTTCCAGGTTGAAGTGTTTATTAAATTGTAGAGCTTAACCTATTTAATATAAACAGCTAAACCAAACATAATAGACAAAATAACCCAATTGTTAAGTGTTCTTACCACAAAAGTAAAATAAAACACACAAAAAACAAAGGATTAAGATAATATATTTGGAAGTTTGGCGATGTTTATTACATTAATTGTCATGATGGTTTTATGGGTGTATGCAGATCTCTAAATTCATCAAATCATATAAAACAAATAAGTCCAATTCTTTTGTAATCAGTTATACCTCAATAAACTGTTTTAAAATAAGGAATAGAATTCTCTGACTTGGTAATATTATTTACTTAAATAATAATAAATCTTCCATTTTACTTGAGTGCTTGTTATCACATACTATAAAAGAGTGAAGGAATAATTCTTTATTAGGACATGCTGTTTCTTACTTTGGTAAAAATTTGGGTTTTGAAAGGAAGATGTTAAACTGGCCTAATAGCACTATAGAATCCATTCCATGAATTTGAATTGTCTGTCATACATTTGAAAATAAGTAAATTAGAAAATTACCTGGTGCCTAACTTAGTAAATTAAAATTACATTAAAGGACATAATAATGAGCTGAATGTAAATTCTTCAAATGTGGACAGATCGTTGTGACTAATGAATTTAGGAAAAATTTACGTTAGCACAGTTGTAAATTAGAATTTATAGAAAATAATCTTTAATTGTTGAGAGATACTGACATTAACTGCTTTTCTAGAAATAATTTCTTATTAAGAAAGTAGGACAAAGTTTGTGCTGATCATGCTTTGAGAACTGCATTCCAGATAAAACATGACATCTGCACAGAGGAAGCAGTCACACAGGTACTGCCACTTATGAATTACTACCTTTGTTGCTGTATGTGTGACCACTTGGGCCTATTATTCAACATAAAACCTATAGAACAACATTGAAATAGTTTCCCACAAAATGTACCAATACTTGCTGCTTCTGGGTTTTGTTCCCTATTTCCTTTAAGAAAATTTATCGTCAAAATGAGGAGCAACAATTAAGACCAGGCTGACAGGAAGAAATAATTTTCTAAAATATAGCGCTATGAGTCATAGCGTTTCTCTGAAGTCAACCTTATTACCAAGCAGATGGAAAAAGTGAAGTACAAAGAGGTTAATTGTCTGACACATGCAGTCACTAGCTGAAGAGGAAAGAAGACCATGATCACCCACCCAACTCGCTAGTTCTTCAGGCTGATAAATTAAAAGGGAACTACTGAGTGCTTTTGCTATTTGACATATTTATTGCAACTAATTAGCAATAATTAGCACTCTTCTTCCACTTTGCAAGACTTAAGCCATTTCTGAATGCTTTGTCACTTAGAAAATTATCTAGTGCTTAGTATTATTTGAAGATATAGCTTCTAGGAAACTCAGGACAAAAATACTCATCTGGAAATTACTCTTCCTATTCTTGCAGTTACCAATGAGTTTTACATAGGAGAGAAAATAGTAGAATTGAATAAAAATAATTTTCTAGTCTCTCTCCAAGGACCCTTTTATCTTCCAGCACACAGCCCAGATAAAAGCCTGATTGGTGTGTATGATTTATGCTTCAGGCCTAAGGAAAACTTTTTCACTACACATAGATACAAAATGTAGTCGCAAGGGATAAGTTTGACAAAGAAAGGAAACTTACCGGTGTGAGGAGACAGGTTTAGATCAGCTCATCTACCCTGCTGCATTGAGGAGAAGAGAAAAATATTTGCCAGCCAGACTTTTCTGCACTCACTCACTGCATGGACTAAAAAAAGCAGAAAGCACAAGAAACAAGAGAAAATCATTTGAGGATAAATTGTGAATTTAAAGTTGAGGGTTATGCTACTTTAATAGTGACATAGAAAAAGAGTCCATCAATATTCAAATCCTGTTGTCTTAGGAGTTCCTGATTTTATCCATACACTCAATGGATCACCCAAAATCAGAAGACTCGAAAAAGCTGCTGTATCCTATTATGGTACATTACAGTAAAATAAAACAAATTGAAATCATCAAAGGGAACATGTACCAGGGATAAAGTCCAGTAGAAACCAGGTGCAAGCTTCCAGTGTTCTCTCCCAGTGAGAAGTCACACAGATATGCTCAATTTTCCTACCAGTTATGTGCAGCAAAATTTATAAAGTAGTGCCAACCAGGTAAGTTCACCTGCACCTTGCTGTCCATGGCTTTTTTAGTTGAGCCATGAAATTTACTGAAATTAACTGCAATTTATACTTAAGCCTTCCTCTGGAATTTGATGACTATTGAAGTCATCAGTAGTTTCCAGAGTCCCCAAATAGTTGCATCAGACATATTGCTGCCTAGGTGGGGAGAGGTGTTTTTGATGCTTTTTACTCTGCTATTTGCCCAGAATCCTTTATCCTATTATTTTCACTTCCTACAGATTTGACTTTCCCTATTACACTGTAGCTATTTGTTGGCATGTTAGCAGCTTTTTGAAATGATGAATATATATCAAGAGGATTTTATTCTTTAGAGTTAATTTGCCCTGTTCATTTTTCTTTATAACTATATATTTTTTAAAAATTATCATATGCATGAGGCTAGGGAGGCTGCTACAGTGTGTGAAGCTATTGAAGAAAAACGTATGAGTGGCAAGCAGTGACACACCAAAGCGAAGCTGTCAGATAGTAAGTCAAAAGCCAAAATTAAGTAAATAGAGACTGGGAGAAAAGCTATAACCAACTTTAGAAACATCCAAAAAAAGAAAATACAAAATCAAAAAGTTGAGAACAATGTTTTTGCTCTTGCTGTTGAAAATGCTATCTTCACACCAACATTCAATTAACAGCATGATGACAGCAGTTGGAGGGTATCTAAGTCTGGAAATAGAAACTGGAGTTCTGTGAGTTCAATTTAATAAACCCCTCAGAGTTTTAAAATAATATTTCAAAGATAAGAGAGTTAACAGAAAAATCAAATTATGCAAACAGGGCTTACTCTCAATTTGAATATTTTTCATATTATTTTTTCTCCTTGAAAACTTACAATGTATCTCAATACTCATTTTCAAACACAGAGAAGAAAAAAATAATATTTTAAAGGAATAAGTAATATTATCTTATGACAGTTAACATTTGACAATCTTTTACCTTGAAGAATATAAAACACTAGTCAATAGGTAAAATTATAGCATTTTTCTTAAAGTTAAATGATATAGCAAATGACATAATATAAAATTTTTAAAAAGAATCTTTTATGCATGGATCATATACTATATAATTGCCATTTAACCAGAAGTATTACATACATATTTTTAGTGGATAATCTGAACTACAGGACACATGGCTTTTAGAGACTGATAGTCCTTTGTTAAAATATTACTTCAAATACTAATAGATGTTTGACATTTGATGATTACTTAAGTTTTAATCTTCTGTGTTTATTCTGAAGAATAGGAGAAAATAATATCAACGTTTCAAAGTTGTTATAAGGATAAAAATAGACAATCTATGTAAAGTAGTTATTAAAGTAGCCAGCTTAAAGGAGGTTCTCAAAAACTGGTAGATGTGATAGAACACATTTAATGACCATGTACTGTGTAGTAAAAAGTATTCTAAGTAATTCATAGATATTAACTCAACTATCACAACAACTTGCAACTCCTGACACTTCACTGCATTCTGAATATACCTTAAGTAAAAATAAAAACCATCAACTCTTGCCCCAACCTGGGGGTGTTCAGATACTTCAGTCATCTAGTCAATAATTATTTAATTGGACCTTAGCAAGGGAGGTAGTTATAAGTTCTGGAGCCAGTATGCCTCAGTTCAGCTTCTGGCACTGATATTCAATGAAGGAGCTTAATTAATTTATTTAACCTCTACTTGTCTCATATATTATGTGTAATGGAACCATGAATTAATGTAGTTACAATTCCTCCACATTTCCTGATGCATTGTAGGTACTTAATAATAAATGGTATTGATTGCTATCAGTAGATGCTGGGACCTGAGTTCATTTAGCAGCATATTAACATAAGGGTATCTAATGTGGTAGAGCAAGGTAAGTATATTAGCAATATAAAGTACAATAAGTTGTTATGGAAAAGGACATGTGAGATGGAAATAAAGGTAAGAGAGTGAGAAGTTTTACTGAAAGGGCTGGGTTAGAAGTTAAGATCTCAGGAAAATTTTAGAGACAAGAAAAAATAGAGTATTTGACAGAATCTGAAGTGGAGAAATTTGCACAGTTGGAAACAGCAAAGTAAGATGGACATTTGGCAAGATATGAAAAGGTAGACACAGGCAAGAGCTAGATCCATATAGGAGTATATTGAATAACATATATGGGAATCCCTATAGGATATATTGAAGAACATATCCTCCTAGGCATTTATGTGCCATTGCTGTATTTTTAAGAGATTACATAATCCATATTTATGCTTTTAAAAATTTATGTCTTGAGTAAAAAAGATATATTTCCAGAAAGGTGAATGAAGGAAGACTAATAATAGAGGCAGGAAAAAGTTTGACTGAGTAAGAGAAAAGGACCTGGAATTTTCCATATTTTTAAAATGGTGTGGGAGTGAAAAGTACTTGGTCAACAATCTATGGTTGTTATAGGGAGTAGTTCTCTAAAATGAACCCAAACTTTCTGGTGTTGATAGATGGGAGCAGGTTGTATCACACACTGCCTAACTAATTTAGGAGAAGCTGGTAAGAAGATAAATATGTGCCTAGGCACACAGGTGTGGAGGTAGCTAGTTGCAGTTGACTGTGTGCCTGTAACTCAGGGACGCAGGCTGGCCTGAAAACACGGGTTTGTGAGTCATCTGAAAATAGAAAAGCAAAACCAATACAAAATAAAATTGGAAAAAAAGAGAATGCATTCTCCTTGGATATAGATGAGAAGAGAGGGAAGATAATTTAGTATAATTAAGAGGTATTGAGATGGTGCTAAAATGCCATTGAAAGTTTATCTAAACCTAAGTCTTCTGAATGAAGAATTCCATCTCTTATACTCTTGTATTGCACCCTTGTTAAATCTACCTGGCCTGTGAAAATACAGCTCTTTGGAAAAATAAATGGAATATTTTTCTTTTTCTTTAATTTGCCACTGGTACTTTATATTTTGGCTTTAAATATTAACTTTATACAGAACATGTTTTTATATTATCTCTCTAACATTGCCTTGAAAATGAGATGCCCTTTCCTAATATAATCCCCAAGTACATTTTTAACAATTAGGTATATCTGAAGAGTAAGTTTTACTCAACTGACTCAATATGCTTGATTTGGACCTCAAATTGAGAGACTCAATTATTGAAATTAAAAAATTAATGCCAAAGAAAATTTGGGAAGATTTGAATAATCTAGAAATAAGTGATGAATAGCAGTCTGCTTGTTTTTAGTTTAAAACCAGTTTAAATAAAAGATGCTGAGGTTAGGTCTATTTTCCTATACAGAATGATGAGCTATTTTAGGGGAACTTCTCATGACTTAGTCATATTTTTATTATATTCATGTTCACAATTGCTGGGGCATTGATCGCCTTTGCATATACAGCAATAAAGTTAATATTTCCAGATCCCAAATGTGTATATCTGCTGGAGGCTACAAAATGACTCCTAACACAGAAATTGTTTTTAAATCCAAACAAGCGTCTTAAAATTCAATTAAAGTGATGGGGATAGTTTTTCTCATCACCTATTACTTGTGAAGTGCCTACTATGTGCCAGGCACTGCACAATATGTGTATAATTCTCACTACGATGTTATCACATTTCTTTCCTACATTATACAGTGTAAGAAGTGAAACTAAGTTGCTTAGGGTTCCCATTTAGTAAGAGCCAGACCAAAGTACAAGCCCTGTTTCAAAGTTCAAACTATTTCCATAATGCCTCTATATACTTCAAATGGAACTTATTTTAAATAAAGCTGATCTTTCTCAGTAGACTAAATAAAAGACACTGTTCTCCATTCAGTTATGAATCAGAAAGCTGAGGCATCCTAGATACCTACTTTTCTCTGTACTCTCAAATCCTCTTTATGAACGTTATGATATTTTTACCTTCCTAGTCACTCTAAAACATGCCCCCTCCTTTTCATTCCTGCTGTTTTAGGGTTAGAGTCCCATGCCTTGCTTATTTTATTACTATTATCAACTAATTTCTTTCTCTCCCTCTAATAAGACACTAAATTCACTCCATCACTCACATTTACATTAAAATTGTCTTTATTAAAAAATACCACTTCATTTCTTAAAATAATGTGTTCTTAAGTTATCTCTAAGCTACTGTGTCTGATAACCAAGTGATCTCTCACCTGCACCCCCACACACTCCTTACTATACTGTTTTGGGTCCCTTTTTTTGTGAACAAACTGTGTCTATGTTAATGGGGAGATAATGAGACCATAGTTCCTGTCTTGTTGAGGAAAATATTCAATCAAGGGACAAAGTATAGAAAACCAAGCAAGAATTAATTGACTGCAGCAAAAATATACTTAGGCAGTAAAACAAGGAAAAGCATAGAGGGAACAACAGCAGAGCTCAGGCTGGGCTGCTTTGGCTCACTGAGAAGTCAGAGAAAAGGGGGCCTTGGGGACAGGTTCAGGGCATAAGTCTGGGACCAGCTACCACTGCCCATTGCTCCCCTTGTTGCAAGTCTATGGGGTCCCCTCGGAAGGGAGAAGGAGGAAGGAGATGGCACTGGAGTGCTTCCCTAGGGGAGAGCATTCCGGGTCCTTTGTCCTGAGCATATCTATCTTTCTTAGAGGCAGGAATCTTAGGGGAGGCCTCAGGGGAGGTTCTCATTAGAATATTCATTAGCTTTCCAGGTGTGCTTTCAGGGTCCTGGTCTCCACTGATTGGCCCATGCCAGGGCAGGGGGTCATTAGTCAATGTAGCTGGTCCTGAGGCAGCCACAGCATCACTTGTCTGGTTTTGCTACATTTCTGGGCCTGGAGCTGAAATACAATTGAGGCCTAGATGTTATCTTTATGGAGGAAAAGGTCAGGGGGGTCCAAACTACATGACCAGTGATATGTTAGGGAAGGAAAGGTTATCCTGGGGGTGAGGTTTTTGTTTTCCAGTTTTGCCCTTTGGTAGGCACCCAGGGCTTTTTGCCTTGGTGAGTTTCAGGACCCATCACCCTTGCTCTGTTTGTGTCTGTCTAACTGCCTGTATAACATCTATAATATATGTTATCTCTTCTAAATATCAGTCTGTCATTACTTTTGCTACTAGAAATAAAACTTTCTATGTGTTTGTCTGTTTTATTGTATTTTTATTTGCTCCATGACCCTACATAATGAAAAGTGTTGATATGAAAATAAGGGAACAAAAGACATTCCACTTTTGGGTCACTTGACTCTACAGGTGAACTACACACATGTAAGTATCATGTAAGTAGCTGAAATTCCATGTGGAATTCCATATTTTGACATATTAACTGATATGTTTTTATGCATAATAATTTCTACAAATAATATTCTAGCTCTCCATCTATTAACTCAGAATATCCATTATTTCAATGGGAAAAAAAGCACAGGGTAGAACGAGACCACTACACTTTTATTCTGAGATCTAAAATATAAGACATTAGTCCATTACAGTCATAAGCAGCTGGAATTCAAAGCTTTTCTTACTTTCAAGAGCTATGCTCACTCTAGGTTTAGAAAAAAAAAAGTGATGGGGTTTTTAAGATTTGATATTGGGACACCATGGGCAAGTTGATGATAGATGAAGAAAGGTGCAGGTACACAATGAGAGGGGGCATTTTGCCTGTGCGTATCACAACAATTTCCAGCCTTTACAAGCAAAACAATGAAAACAATACCTAAAGAAAAAGAAAAACAAAAATGAGCACAGCTTAAACTGTACTGAGGGGAGAAGTTTGAGAAAGAGAACATGAAAAATAAGATGTTAGTTTGAAACTCCTTTCTCTATAGTGCCTAGGTTTCCAGAGGATCAAGGTAGAAGCTAGAAAAACATATTTCAAGAGCTGTCCAAGAGATGTCAGGAGACGTTTGTCTTTTCTCCACTTTTTGTTTAAAATATTACAGGTGTCCCTTTTTCTCTCCAGTGACCCATTCCACCCCATCCCACCCTCCCACCCCAGTCCCTCTCCCCACCATCGTCGGAGTCCTTGGGTTGAATAAAATTCTAGGGATATAGTTGTATTCATGTGTGTGCTTATGAAAAGAATGAAGTAAAAATTGGGATATTATGGCAACTTTGACTTAAGGGGCTGGAAGTAATATTTGGCATTTTCAGGTCATTAAGGCTGAAAGGAGGATGCTTGTACTCTCACATGATAAAATTTTAAAGTTAATTCAGTTGAGAGAAAATTAAGGAATAGAATATCAACACAACAATCCTGACAAACTTTGTTCTCTGAAAAATAACTCCTTTAAATATTTAGCTGTTTTAAGTCACATCATAAACCACAAACCCAGAATATACTAACTAGTGAGAATGCTAAAGCATCTCTCTCTGGCCCATAAGTCAATCAGAATTATTCCTGCTTCTTTGGTAGCCTATCAGAATTCTGTTTCCATGTTCTGCAGTGTATATAAGACCAGTTCCAGCACTGAGAGAGACAGTGTTGTCAAAGTCAGGGCCCTCGCCCAACAAGTTTAATAAAATCTGCTTTGCTTTAATTTGTTTCAGTATCTTGAAGTCTTTTTTTTTTTGAAGCCATTTCTGACTCGCTCAAACTCAGTCACATATTTTTCTAGATTGGCTACATTTTTGAAATGCAATAGAGTGAGGTACTTAACACATCTAGCAGCCTCTGATTAAGCTTTCTGAAGGTCTGCCTTCTTCCTGAAAAAGGACTTTCTTGTCTTTTGTTTAAGGCTTTGCCTTCCTGGAAGTTATTTCTTGACCACTGTCCTCTGCGGTCACATCTGAGGTAGATTTTGGGAAGTATATGCTTCCTGGACAGGACTGGGCAGTCTAGACATTGCTTTGTGAGTTGTGCCAACTCTATACAAGTTCCTTTGGCAATGTAGCTTCCTTGTTACCTAAAAGCCCAAGAGTTCCTTTCTATTGGCTTCAATCAATTCCATGGGGAAATTATCACATCAAAAGTCTTCAAGCTTGACTGCTCTTGTCTTTCAAATGCTGTCTCTGCATTCTTCTCACTTCCATTATTTTCAACTGGGTGGCAGCTTTCACAGAGCAAACACAAACCCAACAGCAAAATATAACTGTACCTATGGTCTTGACTTCTACCTAAGTGCAATTCTGCAGTCACTTGTCCTTACTGCTTCACTACTTTAGAGTTTAGCTGCAACTGGCTGTTATGCTCCAAATAACAGCCAATTGGGCAACTTAGGTTGCAGTCATCAGGACTTTTGTAGCTGTGTACTCTTCCATCTCTGCTTAAGACAAAATACCCCTAACTTTTTAAACATATCTCTTTCTTTGGGATGTTTATGAAAACCGCAGGAAACAGCCTAAGCATGCCAATATTATTAATTTTTTTTTCTATTTCCCTAACAGCCTGAGCACATGGTCTGCCTTCCAACTTACAGCAGGAGACAATCTGATTATTTAGCCACCTCATAGTGTGCAATAGACATTTTCTAGACATCAATATCTGAACCCTTGCCATACACTTCCTGCTAACCTCCACCAAACCATATTTTATTTCTTGCTTTTTGTTGTTATGTGTATTTATTCATTTGTATTTTAGGTAGAAATTTTAATGAGCAAACAGATCATGAGGGGAGCCTTTTGAAATGCAGATTCTGCATCATAAGGTCCAGTGTGGGGCCTAAGAGCTATAATTTCTAACAAACTCCCAGCTGATATTGGTGCTGCTAGAACCACACTTTGATCAGCAAGAGAAGTGTGTCATGCTACTTCTATCTATTAACTTCTGTCTTTATCGGTATCCCCAATTTAAGATAGCCAAATTTACTCTGGCTAATTTAAATAAAAGGGAATTCATGGTTGAAGCACACTCCCAGGATGTTTTGAGGACTGAATCTGCATACAATAGTCTGAAGCTCCAAGAACAAATATTCAAGCCATCCATAGGACTTGGCCATTGAAGGAGTCGCTGCTTTTACCAAAATAAGGCAGAATGTTAAATTTGCCACCTTAAACACTGACTGCTTCCAAACCTTGCACCTCTTCAAAAATTAAGAAAGTGTTACCTTAGCTCCTGGCTTCTAAGCAATATTACATCTGCTATAATCCATAACAGCAAAATGGATTTTTCCTCCCTGTGCCTTTCAGTGCATAACTAATAAGGAATCCAAGTTCCATGATAGTGCATCTGATTGGCAAAATCTAAATAGCTCATGCCTCTAAATAGCCACAGCCTTAATTGCAGAAAAATTATGAAATATCATTTTTTCCATTCTCCTTTCTTCCTACCAGGAAATTGGCATGAACTTGTGATGCACAGTCCACAGTATTTATCTATCACAGTCAAGTTTTCTGAAATAGATGATGTTCTAAAAGTGCCTCAATGGCTAAGATAAAAAATGAGAAAAAAAAAATTCAAGTAGATTGATATACAGATATTTCATGAGATACAAAAGAGTAGGTAGTTTTTAAGTCAAAAAAAAAGGAAAAAAATTAAATATTTTAATCAAAGAAAGTATTTAATCCAAAAGGAGTAGTAAATACACTTCTTATCTAAATATGTAATGATAAAGGATTTTTCCTCTATGAAAGCATAATACTAAAGTTTTATAACTGTATATTAGTAAATCAGTCTCCAGATTTATAATAAGCTTGTTTCAAATAAATGATCTACTTTCAAATCTTGTGAACTCTAAAAATGTTAAGTTGATTTATTTCACATACCTGACATTAGCAGCTAAAATTTGCATGGCTTTACCCAGAGTAGGGGATCCATGAAAAGATAATAGTTTGTTTTATGACAGTTATTCATGAGCATATGCCATTAGATTTGTTGTCCAAAAAGATAATATACACAGAACAGACATATATCCGAAAACTCAACATTTTAGAGTGTTTTCTTCTCATGTTTTTCTTTTTGTTTTGTTTCGGTCTTTGATTTTGCAAATATACATCACTTCATTTGATAAAGGAGATGTTATTGAAACTGAATGAAGTAAAACCCAACAAAATGTTAATTGCTCTGATTTGCTACTGATTAACATATTTATCAAATAATATAGTTGATGAAAATTTGGACAGCAGTTTTGAGATTTAAACATTTTGTAAATTCCCTTTATGTCATAGTCATATTTTATTTTTATAGAACCAGCTGCATACTGTTTATTACCTAAGCTGAATACTTCAACTGTTAGGTTTGTGCATATTTTACTAATTGAAATGAATATATTAGTAGTTATATTTGCATACTCTGATTGCCCTGAATATTATACAAATATATATATTGTTAAGTACAAAAACTGTCTAGCCCAGCCAGTGTGGCTCAGAAGTTGAGCATCAATCTATGATCCAGGAGGTCAAGGTTCAATTCCCAGTCAGGGCACACTGAGGGTTTGATCCCCAGTGAGGGGAGGGGGTGCAAGACACAGCTGATCAATGATTCTTATCATTGATGTTTCTATCTCTCTCTCTTCTTTCTTCTATCTGAAATCAATAAAATCAGATTAAAAAAAAATGTCTAAATAGTTACATTTATTAAGGATATTTAAAACCCATGACATGAAATTAACTGGGCAAGAAGATCAGATGAGATCCCTGGTTACTGTTCTCTTAATCTGTTGTTAATATGAAAGATTTCTTTGTTAAGTGTTTGAGTGAGTTTATTGGTCACTTTGAAATAAAACTATTGTTTGAATTATCTGGTGTTTTTGTTTTGTGATGAGTGCCTGATAGCCTATAATGAAAAAACAAAAATGAAAAATGAAAAAACCCATTAGCAATACATCTTCTTTTGTGATTAATGTTGATACAATGGAGATATAGGTCTACTACTTTATATCTTTTTTAATACCTAAATTAAATGTAACAATTTAATTCATGTAATTTCTATGAGCATATAACTTGGAGGAATGGAAATATTAATTGGGTTTCTGTGATTATAAAAATATGTTTTCCTTTAATTGTCTCAGTGGCTGCCATCATTTCACAGATAAGAAGACAAACTCAGAGATGTTTGTGTAACTAGAGGTTACACACCATGTAAGTAGTAAAGCTTGGACTCTAATCTGGAACCATCCAATTTCCAATCCTCTAGTTTCTTGGTCAATTGCTAGGTTTATAGGATTGAACAGAGAACGCTTACCTCTGTGTCTATTTCTGAAATTAAGATAATACCTTTCACACCTCATTTAATTTTTGTAAGGGGTAGGGATAGAACAAATTTAGGCTTTTTGAAAATTGTAAAGCACTCTATTATTTTAAAGTATCTTGAATATATTTACTAGTCAACTGCTTTATGTCATAATATAAAAACATTTTGAGAGGAAATACCTATTGAGAGTGAGTAGAGGAGATCCAAGACGGAGGTGGCCTGAGTGGAAGCTACACTGACACTCTCCCAGGACCAAACAGGAATTACAACTGAAATACAGAAAAACCACCCTGAATAATCACCTGCAACTGAAGATGAGCTGAAGAGCACCCTCAAAACCAAGGACAAAAAGTGGAGGCCAAATAGAGACTGATAAGAAGTACGGAGGCACCAGAGGGTTGGCAGGGCTCCCACAGTCAGCAGCTGAAGGTTCTGAGGGATCTCTTAGCTGAGGGGTGTTCCTACTGAGAACTCTGGGATCTAAACCCCAAACTGGTCTCCCCAGCCCAGAGCACCAGAACTGAGAAAGGTGCCCATATAACATCTAGCTGTAAAAATTAGTGGGGTTTCTGTCTGCCAGGGAGAGAAGGCTGGAAATGCAGGCACCCTCTTAAAGGGTCAAGGCACAAAGTTCCATGTGCAGCAATTTACCTTAGGCTCCAGTGGAGGCAGAGTGGACCAGCGCAGTGTGAGGAGAATCCAGGGGGACTGGATGGGAGAATAGATCTCAGGGGGCACCAATCTGGACCCTAGTGCTGAGTTATTCCCCCATACAGACGACATCTTTCTCAGGCAGATATTTACCTTCCAAGTAGCTTTTGCCTGGGGGGAAAGCAATTGCCCTACCCTGATGGAAAGCCTCTGGCCCCACCCCCTGGAGTTTCTACAGCCTGAGGCTTTTTAAGAGACTGATAATAATCAGCACCCCACCCTGTGGAGTTTCTACAGCCTGAGGTTCATGAAGAAACTGAATAACAGCCTCTGGGTTCTTTGAGTCTTTGCCTGATTTGCTTCTTGTCTCAGGATTTGGAAAAGCAGACCTTGGTGGGCATCTTGATCCTTTCCAAATGCACTCAGCCCCAGCAGAAGGAACCACAAGCTGTGGAGTGTGGAAAGTTTCAAACAGGGTACTCAAGGCCAGTCACAAACAGTGTCTGACATTGGCCTCCACCAGAGACCACCCAAAAGACTGGGAGTCCTAGCAGATCTACCTAATACATAGAAACAAACCCAAATAGACAGCCAAAATGGGGAGATAAAAAACAAGACCCAAATGAAAGAAAAAGTCTGCAGAAAAAGAGCTAAATGAAATGGAAATAAGCAACCTATCAGATATAGAGTTCAGAATACTGATCATAAAGATGCTCAACTGCATGAAAAAAGATATAGAAACTATGGAGGAAATTAAGAATAACATAGTAGAAAAAAAAACAAACATTAGAAGAAATGAATAGCAGATTAGGGGAAGCCGAGGATCAGATCAGCAAATTAGAAGACAGGGTAGAAAAAAATCACTCAGTCAGAGAACCAAAAAGAAAAAAATGATTAAAAAACAGGACAGTCTAGGAGCTGTGGAACATAAAACATAACAATATTTGCATCATAGGAGTGCCAGAAGAGGTCAAAAGTAAGCAAGGGCTAGAGAACCTGCTTGAAAAAACGATGGCAGAAAACTTCCCTAACCTGCTGAAGGAAAAAGTCACACAAGTTCAGTAGGCACAGAGAGGCCAGAGCAAGAAGAACCCAAAAAAGAGGCCCACGCCCAGACATATCATAATTAAAATGCCAAAAATTCAAGAGAAAGAGAGAATATTAAAGGCAGCAAGAGAAAAGCAATCTGTTACCTACAAAGGAGCTCCCATAAGGCTGTCAGCTGAGTTCTCATCAGAAACTCTTCAGGCCAGAAGGGAATGGCATGATATGTTTAAGGTAATGAAAAGCAAGGATCTGAAACCAAGACTATTCTATCCATCAAGGCTATCATCCAAAATAAATGGTGAAATAAAAAGCTTTCCAGACAAAAAAGGCTAAAGTTGTTTATCACCACCAAAGCAGCATCTCAGGAAATGTTAAAGGAACTGTTGTAATAAGGAGTTGAAATAGAGAGAATGAGAAACATAGGCATAAAGAAATAAAATAGCAGTAGATAAGTACCTATCAATAATAACCTTCTTCTTTACAGCTGCATAGTATTCCATGGTATAAATGTCCCACAGCTTTTTTATCCACTCACCTACTGATGGGCACTTGGTCTGTTTCCAGATCTTAGCTATTGTAAACTGTGCTGCTATCAACACAGAAGTGCATATATTCTTTCTGATTAGTGTTTCAGGATTCTTAGGATATATTCCTAGGAGTGGAATCACTGGGTCAAAAGGCAGCTCCATTTCTAATTTTTTGAGGAACCTCCATGCTGTTTTCAATAGTGGCTGCACCAGTCTGCATTCCCAACAGCAGTATACTAGGGTTCCCCTTTCTCCACAACCTCGCAAGCAGGAGTCATTTGTTGATTTGTTGATGGTAGCCATTCTTACAGGAATATAATAATTACAGGAAATGATAAAGATCAGAGCAGAAATTAATGATATAGAGACTGAAAAAACAATACAAAAATCAATGAAACCAAGAGCTGGTTCTTTGAAAAGATAAATAAGATTGATGCACCTTTAGCCAGACTCACTAAGAAACAAAGAGAGAGGACCCAAATAAAATCAGAAATGAAAATAGGCGATATAACAACTGACCCAACAGAAATACAAAGGACTGTAAAAAAAATATGAGCAACTATATGCCAACAAATTGGACAACATGGTGAAATGGACAAATTCCTAGAAGTATACAACCTTCCAAAGCTGAATCAAGAAGAGGCAGAAAACCTGAATAGGCTGATAACAACTAATGAAATTGAAGCAGTAATAAAAAAAACTCCCAGCAAACAAAAGTCCTAGACCAGGCGAGTTTTACCAAACATTCAAAGAAGAATTAACACCTATTCTATTCAAACTACTCCAGAAAATTCAAGATGAGGGAAAACTCCCAAACTCTTTTTATGAGGCCAGCATCATTCTAATCCCAAAACCAGATAAAGATACTACAAAGAAAGAAAATTACAGGCCAATATCCCTGATGAACATAGATGCTAAAATCCTAACAAAATATAAAAAATGGGATCCAGCAATACATTAAAAAGATCAAACACCACAACCAAGTGGGATTTATTCTGGGGATGCAAGTCTGGTACAACATCCACAAATCAATAAATCTGATCAATTCTTAACCTGACTTGCATCCCTGTTCCTGAAGCTATTGTGCATATCCCATGATGGCATTTATAAAACTATCATGTGATTGTTACTCTGTAACTCTTGCCAGTCTTAGCATCTCTGACATAGTAAAAGCTCCAAAGTATTACTGGAGTGAGTGTTACTATTTCCATGGTAATGTAGTTACAGTTAGGTTGAATGTATTTTTTATGTTTACTTTTAATTTTTTTTTGTGGCAAAAAAACACATAACATGATATCTATTGTCTTAATAAAAGTGTTCAGTAAAGTATTTTAACTATAAGTACAATGTTGTAGAGCAGATATCTAGAACTAAGTATATGTCACAAATCAATTATATGTATATATATTTGTATATGCTTATAATAAGATAGATAATTCATACATACTATCAACTATCTATTTCATACATAGTATGTATGAATTATCTATTTCATTTCCATAGGAAAGATAGATTTTACAATATGTTGAGAATTATAAAAATGTATTTAGTAGGTAAGAAAATAGAAAATTAAAAACTTCACAAAAATATATTTAAATAAATGTGTTTGTTTTATAATTTAAAATAATTTTATTTTATTTTAAAAGTTAATTTTATTTCTATTATATGTTATATTTATACTTATAAAGGAATTCTATTTTACAAAGTAGTTAATATATGGCATACCATGAATTTGGCACTGAAAATTCCTTCTAAAATTTATATTAACTTCAAATGTGAGGCAATGGGATTAGAAAATGAGAAATCTATAGTTAAACATTCAATTTCTGTCAATAATGACTAGTCATGATTAATAAATTGTACTATATTTAGAGCTCAGTTATTAAAGCAGACAACCTAATCAGAAAATTAAACTACACAACCTGTAGTGCAGTTTAAAACTCAGCAACTGTAACTTCAAAGTGTTCAGCTGTATCAGTGGAATTGGCAGTTGAATCATCAAATGTGCAATGCAATTAGTTGAGTATGAAAATCCCACAGTGTTACAATGTGAAAATGAATCAGCAGTGCTTCCATGTGATTGCTAAATACCTGACTACTTCCTCAGTAACTATAGTTCTTGAGTAATTCCCTAAATAAATATGGAAATGAAGTTAATGAAACGAAATCATGAATATGAGGTAGTCTTTGATAAACTTGGTAAAATCCACACAACTTAAAAGTAACTGAATAATTTTCTTTCCCTTATGTCCACTGAGTTACAGTGCCAACTGGTATTTACTTCATGTTATTCTTAAAATTATTTTGTGGTGGTTTTTTTTTGTCATTAAATGTCTCCCACCAGAAGCTAATTCAAAGGTGAAAGTTCCTTCATCTGGAAGAAGTAACCCATTGGAAAGCAGTATTTGCATTCCTCATCTTAATACCCAGTATAATTTATATTAAAATGTATATATATGAACATTATAAGACCTTCCTATATGAAGGGGAAACCATTTGACCTGTTACAGAGATTCAAAAGAGAATTCCTGAAGATGGGAAGTCACAGACACAGAAAACTTCATTAGTGTGGCAGTTTGGAAGACTACAACATTGTTTCTAAAATTTTAGATAGGAAATATAGGAACTACATTTGTGGATATGTACAAATTCAAAAATCTATACATTGGGACTGATGTTTTCCTTCACATCAAAAATTTGTTTCCAAGTTCAAGTTCTTCACTTATAGAAACTGTTACCAATATATTTAATCTTCAGATTATGTAGATATTAGCTGTCAGTGTCCTCTCAGTTGACATTCCGTGTCCTAAAAAAGAATTAGAAAATCATCTTAATATGACCAAATTATAGATAAGTACACTTCAAATTTTTTTAAAATAAATCTAACATTTTGAAATAATTAAGTAACCATACAGTTCAAGTACAATGCATCTAATGTCTATCAATTTACAAACATTTCTCTAAATGGAACTCTAATATAGACATCATCTTCCATTGATGCAGTTCCAGGGATGGGGTACTGATTACTTTGTGAGTCAGTTCCCTTAATAAATACCCAATTCTATTAGAAGCTTTTCCTTACCAAGAACTAGGAATTCTAAAGTAGAAAGATTGTTTAATTCACCCTTTAATTTTAATGGGAAAACAGAGATCTAGGAAGTTCAAATCATACAAGTCTTCAATAAGACATCCAGAAAAGAAGGCAACTAAAGTGCACTAAAAACCTACCTTGTGTGAAATCTCATCGTGGATGGCCTCATATTTGTTATAGTATTTAATCTTCAAAAAATTCTTGTGATGTAGATACTCTTAGCAGTACTTTTCAAATGAATAAAGAGCTTCAGGTCAATTGTGCATTATTCCGCAGCTACTGAGTAGCAGACTAATGATTGGAACTATGTCCCTTAATTCCCATGCTAGCTTTTTCCATATTATGCTAATTTTTGTTGCATTTTAAAAAGGTAATAATTCCTAACCTATGAGGAATAAAAATGCTCTTTGGAAAAAGCCTCAGATTAGGAATCTTCATTTTATTTTCCCTTCCATAACGTATTGATTGTTCCTTATAGTAGACACAATGGATTTAACACTGTAGGTTGTGAAGGGCTTGTGTATATTTGAATCATTATCTGACAGAGGGCTGTAGTACTGATCTTTGGTTAAACCTGAAAAGATATCACTGCTATTTCCTGCTGAGCACAAAGAAGCAAGATAGTCATTTAAATCTAGTTTCTCCAAAGCAATTAGGCCTCAGCATGTATTGCCGCCAAATGTCGTTTTAGTCAGTACAGCACATCCTAGCTGGGCTGCACACCCGAGAGCCTCAGCTGACAGCAGACACCCGGTGGGAATGTGCCTACCAGTGCAGAGCCAGGCAGCTTTCCCGCATTCAGGAATTGCTCACTGATATGACAGAAGGCGCCCAAGGTGAATTGATTTTGACACTGTACTTAGGGTTGCAGTCCCTCGGGCTAAATAAAATTAAGACACCATGGGAGTTAGTATGTTTTCGGTAATAGTGCCTATTGTTCAAATTAAGGAGATAGAAAGAGGAACCAAAATAAATATAAATGAAAGTAGCATTAAAATTTATTATACTCAAATTTACGACATGCTTTTAATAAGAGTTAAGAATATAATTAATATGCCAGTGGTATACAATGTGCTAAAATTTAGTTTTAACACATTTCAATAGCTACATTTATGAGAAACATCTAAATTTGGTCACCCTACTTACTTTTTATCACACTTATTATTTATTTCCTTCCATAGACATAACAATTTCCAATGCTTTATTTATTTTATATTTCTTTATGTTTTCATTGATCTTTATTGTTGAAAGTATTACAGATGTCCCCTTTTTTCCTCCCATTGATCCACTCCACCCTGCAAGCCAACCCCTGCCCTCCCACCAGGCATTCACCACAATATTGTCTGTATCCACGGGTTATGCATTTATGCATATAAGTTCTTAGGCTAATCTCTTCCCCCCACCTACCTCCCTCACATGCACCCCTACTTCCCCAACCTCCCACTCCCTCATACCCCAACCCCCACTTTCCCTCTGAGATTCATCAGTCTCTTACATGCTTCTATGTCTCTGGATCTATTTTGTTCATTAGTTTATTTTGTTCATTATATTCTACAAATGAGTGAGATCATATGATACTTGTCATTCTCTGACTGGCTTATTTCAGGTCCATCCATACTGTCCCAAAGGGTCAGAGATCCTTCTTTTTTACAGCTACACAGTATTCCATGGTGTAAATGTTACCACAGTTTTTTTATCCATTCATCAACTGATGGGTACTTGGGCTGTTTTCGCAACCCAGCTATTGTAAATAATGCCGCTATGAACTTAGGGGTGCATATATTCTTTTTGATTGGTGTTTTGGGATTCTTCGAATATTTTCCTAGAAGAAGAGGAGGACCGAATTAGTAAACAAGAAAGAAAAAAACACACATATTCAGAGAAGCAATTGGAAAAAAACACCCTTAAAAACCAGGAGGAGAGTTTAAGGGAGCTTTGGGATAACATGAAACATAACAACATCCATATCACAGGGGTGCCAGAAGGAGAAGATTCTGAACAAGGAAAAGAGAACCTGTTTGAGGAAATAATGACAGAACATTTCCCTAACCTGGTGAAGGAAAAAGTCACTCAAATTCAGGAAACACAGAGAGTCCCAATCAAGATTAACCCCAAAAGAGCCACACATCATAATTAAAAGAGCAAACTTTTAAGACAAAGAAAGAATCTTAAAGGCTGCAAGAAAGACAGAAAGTTACCTACAAGGGAGCTCTCATTAGACTGTCAGGTGATTTCTCAATAGAAACATTTCAGGCCAGAAGGTAGTGGCATGAAGTATACAAAATAATGAAAAGCAAGGGACTGAATCCAATATCACTATATCCAGCAAGGCTATCATTCAAAAAATGTCCTGAATAGCCACAGAAATCTTGAGAAAGGAAAACAAAGTTGGAGGGATCACTGTGGAAAACAGTGTGGAGTTTCCTAAAAAAATTAACAATGGAACTGCCATTTGAGCCCAGTCATCCCACTTCTAGGAATATATCCTAAGAAACTGGAAACACCAATCAGAAAGGATATATGCACCCCTATGTTCATGGCAGTGTTATTTACAATAGCTAAGATCTGGAAACAGCCCAAGTACCCATCAGTAGGTGAATGGATTAAAAAACGGTGGTACATTTATACCATGGAATACTACACAGCTCTGAAAAATAATGATATCTTACCCTTTGAGATGGCATGGAGGGACCTGGAGAACCCAGGTCAGAGAACCCAGTCAGAGAAAGAAAGTAGTACCTTATCTCACTTATATGTGGAATCTACTGAACAAATTAAACTGATGAATATAAAAGATCCAGAGACATTGAAGCATGCAACAGATTGATGTATTTCAGAGGGAAGTGGGGAAGGCAGGAAGAGATTAACCAAAGAATTTATATGCATATAAGCATAGCCCATGGACAGGCAATAGTGTGGGGAAAGCCTGAGGAGGGGGTGAGAGTGGGGTCAGGAAGCCAATGGGGGGTTGGGGGATATCTGTAATACTTTCAACAATAAAGATAACTTAAGAAAAAAAGAAACCTGGTACAAAATCTTTTAAGCAAATTCATATGCACTATCATCTTTGCAAAGGCATGCCTAAAAAAAATAAATAAAACCATAAAGCATTCCGAAATCTATAGCAATTGAATAGAAGACAATCATATACAAGTGATACCATTATAATTAACTAGGTGTTAATAACAGAAATGGAGCAAAGGGAAGGCCAGATATAAGAGGCATGTTCCCTGCAAAACACTGGGGAAGGGAACCACATAGGGAATATAGACGCATGGCCAATAAAGTTGAGGTGATATAAGGAAGATACTTAGCTGTCAGTCACACCTGGGAACAAAAATGGTTGACCAGAATGGGTGTGGCCACTGCAAGCAAGCAAAGATTTGGGATACTTAATCCCCTGAACAAAGAAGTTCACACTCTTATGTTCTTGGTTCTTCTTGGCACACTTGGCTCATGGCTCACACTTGGCTTCCTGGCATTCTCCTGTGTGACCCACAGCCATTTGGACCCCCACCCACAATGGACTAAAGAAATACAATTAGCCTGATGCTATACTGGACCTGTGTCCAACATGGAAAGGAAACTCTAGACACTGGCTTTGCTTTTACCCCTAATAAAACCCCAGCTGTACTTCTTCTATGACTGGACTAAGGGAAATGGGACTTTGGAAACCAGGGGAGTCATTCCACAGAAATAAAGCTTTCTACCATATCTCACCCTCCTTTTGGGGCCTCTGGAAATGCTTCTTCCATCGGTACCCCAAGGACCCCACTTCCACTAGCAAGAGGGGAAAATGAGGCATGTTTTTCTCTGGTAACACAAGTGCATAGTGAATGACAAGGTAACAATAGTTGAGAAATGTCACAAACCATTAGGAATTAGAAAGCAGTTGGGGGAGTGGTAAATTAATTAACAGAGTGCAGTAATCTGTGAAGTTTCAGGAGTGATGTCAGTGAAAAGCAGCCACTTTACTATTGGGTTTCTGTCTATAATAGAGAGTTGATGATAGTGCCTATTTCTTTCTGTTATTTATAGCAGGAAGTGAGCTAATGCATTAGAGTCACTTGGAAATTAGAACATTTAGCTCACAGTAAATTTTCACTAAATATTAACTGCTATTAAGCTATTTTTATTATATCCAATTAAAAATATCTAGTTTCTCTGCCAGAATAAATGACAATTAAATATATAAAGTCGCAGAAAATGATTTAGAAAGCACCAGGGAAATAGAAGGTGCATACATCCTTGGAAGGCTAAGAACTCTACAATGCAATGATTTAAAGTTTGGTATTTTTACAAATTTTCTATCTAGATCTAGGTATCTACATCTATATATCTAAACCTTGATCTATTTCAACTGTGCAACAAATACAGAATTATAAAGATAACTATAAAGCAGTAGAATATTTCGTTTTCTTTACAAATGAGTTATTTTTAGTAACCAAGAATAAAACCTAAGAGTTACTACTTCTTGTAGAGAGAAGCTTGTGAGCAATGTCTGAAGTCTGAATGTGGGAAGTTGATCCCCATAACTTATATGAATATATGCATAGTCCATGGACAGAAGCAATAGGGTGGTAAAGGCCTGGGGTGGGGCAGGGGCTCGGTGAAGGTAGACAAAGGGGTGGAAAATGGAGGGCATCTGTAATACTGTGAACAATAAAAAATAAATTAAAATGATTAAAAAAAAATAAAGCATATTGTGAAATTTTGCAGTGTTTTACATGCAGGTCTGGAAAGTCTTTCATCTGCCTATTTTTACCCCAGTCATTTTCCAAAATTGTTATTCCTGATATCCTAAAATTATCTTCATTCATTATTCCCTTCATTTGTTACAATACCATTGATTCCTAGAAAAGCTTCTCATTTTGTCTGCTAGACTGAAAGGACAAGAAAAGGGAAACAGTAGTAACTGGCCAGTGATGGCAAGGAGCAGCCGTGAGCTATCTGGGTGATTGGGTGGCAGTGTTGATGGGGGAGGAGGGGCTGAGGCAGTGCTGCAGAAGTAACGCTCATGGCTAAGGCCGCCCTTCAGTTCTCATTCAGGCTCAAGTGACCTGGAAAGTATGAAAAGAAAAAATATCAATCTAAGTTTATAATTTATTAATTTACAAAAAACCATTGCTGAAATCACTCATAGTAACAAAAACAGGACTGGTATATTTTCTTACTAGAAGGAAAAACAATGACTGTCATTAGCAACCTATGGTCTGTGCCCAATTACTTGATAGCAGTGAATATACCTTTGTTAATTGGCAGCTAGTTAGGTATTAACAACAGAGAAGGGAGAAAGCTGGCTAAGCTTAATTAAGTCCGCTGTCCCCAGACACCCCAGGGGACAGCTGCACCCTCTGCCAAAGAGACTTTAGGAAAGTTGGGCTTTCCAGTCTCCCCAGGAACAACTGGCCTGTTCACCGGGATGACCAGGGGGCGAGAGAAACAGTGATGGAGGGGGAAATTCCTTTGCTGGACATTAAAATCCAGATGACAAGGCAGAACTATGAGGCATGCTCAATAGGAGTCAAACTGGTGACATAAAGAGGGGGAGCCTAGCCTGGGAAAAACTGGGAAAAGGACCCCATGGGTTAAAAGCACAAAACCCCCGCAGGTTCAGGAAAGAGACTGGAAAGGTGGAGGGCCCAGTAGAGCCACAGGAAAAACCCAGGAAACAGGTTGGACAGTTTGAAAGACAACCTGTGTGTTCCCCAAACCAGGGAAATACATGGAGGATTAGCAAGGGCCTTGGGGCAGTTGCTACAAGAGCCTGCCCACCTTCTACATCCCCAAGGGCATGTGATTTTTTTTCACTCCAAGAAAATCTTGTCACTGTGCTTAAACTTCTCCCACTCACGAGTTCTTGAAATTCGTTTTTCCTCACTTCGTCCCATTTTCCTTGGCGACAGCTCCAGTAACATTTCAGAGTAAGAATGTTTAATTCTCAATTGTGAAAAAACCAAATGGTTACATATATATATATATGATCTTATAAGCATCCAAAACTGCACTTTGTATTGTCTTCAAGGAATTCATCTGATCAAACCTGTTCTTTGTTTATAACCCATTTGGACTTGTGGATTGCCAGTTCAGCCAGAAGCTTTTACAGAGCTTCTAAACCATTTTCTTACTCTCCCTTCCCACATAATGAGGAACTAAGTCCTATTATTCCTGCTTTCATGGCTCCAGTTCATTCTCTTTTCACTTTTTGGCTCCTCATGAGCACTAGAATGCATCAATAAAATAGCTGTGCAAGCATTTCCTTGTAAGGGCATATATAGGCCACAGGGAGAGATCTGAGAGCTAATAAACTGCAGACTTTGAAAAACTACCCATCTCATCATTTTACACACACACACACACACACACACGATGTTCCGCACAGATCTTGGCACAAATATTCAATAAATTTTAAGCGAACAAATTAGCCAATTTAATTGGTCTCTCTTACTTTAGCTTCTATCCTCCTTTGTGTTATCTGTACTGCTGTCCAAATAGTCTCTAAAACACAATTAGAACCAAGCTTCTTTACAGCTTAATAGCACCCATAAACTCCTGTTTTCCAAACAATGGTATGTCTTCAAATAACCTGTAAGACTTGGTGAAAATTCAGAATACTGGATTTTAAGCAGACTTGCTAAATCAGGGTTTTTGGATGTGATTTCCAGGATTTGCATTTTTAACAAACTCTCTTAAGCTTATATTTGCATGCTGAATTATGGGAGCCGCTAACTCACAGGAAAGACACGAGCTGGTTAACATGTTATGTGAGTCATGTTGTTGTTTAGCCCTTAAATTTCTAGACTCAACTCCCACATTGCTGACCTGTCTTACTGATTTTATGCCAGTAGCACTCTACAGCTTTTATTTTCTCCCCAAGCAAGTCACGCTTTCTTCCTGTTTCTGAATTTGTTTTTTCTTCTGCCCAGACTTTCTTTCCCCTCTTATACTCTTAAAAACTCAAATTTCACATTCCCAAATCTAGCTCAGGCATAATCTCTTTCAGAAAGCTCACCGAGTGTCCTATAAACCCTGACAGAATTGATTGCTCCTTTGTATAACACCCTTGTGTTTTATTATAGCTGCTTGGGGTTCTCACAGGTTATTATAATTTGCTTATATCTCCCCTCCTAGAGTTTGAATGCCTGACATCCAGGGTCTATGTTGTATTCTTTCATTCAACATCATTCTCTAATAGATCAGGATTTTAGTGCATTGTCCATAGATATTTAGTGGATAATTACATGCAAACAAAGTGTGTTTAGTTATTCATGCAGTGTTTTTCTTTCCTTTTTTCTTTCATAATTATCTCTGAAATATAGATCTGTTCATGGAGAGCTCGTCTAAAATGCTTCTTAAATCACATCTGCTCATCAGAAAGGTAGAATCCATATTGAAGTAGCTACTGGGTTTTGCTCACTAATTCACTGGTGGTAACAAATTAAAAATTAAATTAGAAATAAAAAAAATAATATAGAGAAGCAAATCAAGATGTGCCAGTCATGTGTTTTCCCTCTTTCAGAGAGAAACTGCTTAAGCTGGTACTAGACTACAATTTAATCTTTAATATAGTTCTTATAAAAATAATTTAAGGCTTATAAGGGAAACTTATGTGTTTCTTTATTCATCTATCCTCTTAAACTCTTAATACAAAGTATTTCCAACTTCCTTTTACAGAGAAAATATGTCAAATGCCTTAGCATTTTTAGTACCAGATTAGCACCTGCTTTAAGAAGTTAGGAGGCACTAATTGACCTGAAAACAACCCAACATGAGCAGCAGGCATGGGGCTATGTTTGCTTCAAAATCTTAGTTTTGTTGCCAACATTTACCTAATGTAAATGTAAGAGAAGCAAACTGAACAGTACTGTTGCTTGTGTGCTAAAGCCATCTCTCACTGAGCCAAATTCTCCCTGGGGCATCCCATTCCTTGGAACCTAGATACGCATCCAGTGAGATGGATTAACACTTTGAAGTCACTAGGGTATCATCAAGACTATTTTGTTGATGATACTGTGTCTTTGGCACTGGAGAAAATCTGGCTCATCTTGTTAGTAGCAGAAAAAATGTAATTTCAGTGAGCTGCCAGGATAATTAGAGCAGGTGAACGAACAGTAGACGGAAAGAATGCCCTGAAGAGATGACAGAAAATGCTTAGATTCTTTTTCACTTTATTTCAGTGCTACGAAATGCTATTGGTATCTGTTTGCCTCTGTGTCTCTGTCAATCTTGAGTAGCAAATTAAGCATTTAGGGAAACATTAACTCTTCCAAACCACTTGGAGACTATTTAATGCACTTCTGAGCAGAGCTAATTGACAGAGTTGTAAATGAAAACATCACAAAAATGTGATATTTATCTATAATGATTTAAGAATGTTAGAAATTCACAGGAGGATGACTCATTGTCATCTATTTCAGGAAGAAATACAATTCCAGATTCCTGTCAGTATTTAATTATATTAATTAGTTGATTTATATATTTGGGGAATTTAGATTAAGTATATCCTAAAGGTTTCATAGACGAAAGAGTATAATTTCCAAAACTTTAATAGCTCTGAAATCCATAAGAATAAATTTTAAAAGGATTCTGGTTGGTTTCTAAGGGGATTGGATTAGAACCTATTTGATCAGTATTATTTTCCAATAACCCTTCTATGTAAAATGAACAAATTGCTGCACAAAGTTTAGCCTATAAACTCCTCCCTAAATACTCTTTTGCATTTATGTCCCTATACATTTGTGTGTGTGCCATTGCCCTTAACTGGAATGTTCATTTCTTCTTTCTCAATAAAAATTTAATTCCACACTGTCTCTTATGTTTGGCTCATGGTGACTAGACAAAAAAATCATTTGAACAATGAAACATAGGAAATATTTTTAGAGCCGTGAGGCTATTTTGTATAACATAATAATGGTGAATAAATGATGCTATGCATTTGTTATAGTCCACAGAACTTTACAGAAAAAAAGTGTAAAATTTAATACATGCGAATAAAAACAAAATTAGGAAACTGGGGGATCCTCCACAGAATGTGACAAAATAATTTATTTCTATTGTAATTTTATGAAACAAGCCCACTGAAGAAATAGAGGAAAGTGTGCTGATCTAAGTCACTTTGGAGATTAATACAGTCTGATGCAAGCCTCAGTGAACTTTATATAAGCACTGTACTCTAGTTGGGAAAGCTGTTTCCATTGGGAGCACGAGTTAACAAATGCAATACCATGTACACGTTTACTAGAAAGTAAGGAAATGGATGGTAGATGGTGGGAACATCTCACTGATGGAGGGAGAGTACAAATAATCGAGGGGAAAAGACTGGATCCGTGTAGTAATGGACTAGCATTGGTCAGTTTGAACTCATGATTGACTCTTTATACACAGTTAAATATGAAAATACTTATATATAATATACACAAATACATCTTCTTGTTTTGCCAGCTGAAAAGATCTAAAAGCAATAATATTCCTGCAGCAATGAACACAGCTAGTCCCTAGATCTTGCTTTCTAATATCATATTCTAATGAAAGGAATTAAGTTTTTTTTTTGAGAAATAGCTGATTGTAGCAAGAAATATATAAGCTGGGCTTGCAATACCCTTTAGTTCCATAATGTTAGGAACTGTTCATAAAGAAAATATGCAAGGATAGTAATATTTTAAAAAACACACAAACACTAGAGCCCACTGATAGAGCCCCCAGAAACCAGAACTGAAACAACTTGTTCAAAAGAATAAGTGAAGTAGCCTGGCCGGTGTTGCTCAGTGGTTGAGCATTGACCCATGAACCAAGAGGTCACAGGATGGATTCCCTGTGACCAGGGGGCATGCAAGAAGTCTAGGGGGCATGCAAGAAGCAGCCAATTGATGTTTCTCTCTCATCGGTATTTCTCTCTCTCTCTCCTTTCCTCTCTAACATCAATAAAAAATATTTAAAAAAAAAATGAAGTAGTTATAACCCAAATTATAAAATATTCATGATTCTATATAGATTTAAACCAACGTTATAAAAAAATAAATAAATGGGGAAAAAGACAAATCTTCCATGCAGAAAAAATTTCAAAAATTGATGTAGATACTTTACTTTCAAGGAGGGAGAATATAATTCCCAAGTCTTTAAGCATGGGCTGTGCACAGTGACTTTCTTTAATAGACCATAATATGGAAAAGAGTGAAAGAAGAATTATACAGTGGAGAAACCTGACAAAGGCCATCTCAACAAGACATCAAGGTAAACAGCAACAGTGATAAGTAATGTTGATAGTATATATCTTTAGTATAATAAGATGAAAATGGCAGTTTAACTGGTGTCTTCCCTCCAAAATCCCTTAACATCAGCCTAATCATGAGTTAAACATCAGATAGTTTCAAATAAAGAAACGTCTTATATAATACGCCCCCAAAACTGTCAAGGTCATAACAACAAGAAGCTGTCATAGCCAAGAGTAGCCTAAAGAACATGACAAATGAAGGTATGTGGTATCCTGAAAAAAGATTCTGTGACAATAAAAGCACATGAGAAAAAAATTAAGAAAATAGGAATAAGCATTGCCTTAGTCAGTTTGGGCTACTATGACAAAATACCATACACTGTGTGGCTTATATATAGCAAAAATTTATTTATACAGTCTGGAGGGTGGGAAGTCCAAGAGCATAGTGAAAGCAGATTCAGTTATAGGTGAAGATCCACTTTCTGGTTCATAGATGGTCATCTTTTTGCCGTGAACTTACATAGCGGAAACTTTTTTTTTCTTTAAATGCTTTACATAATAATCATAGTGAGACATAAACTCTTTGCATTCTTATTCATTTGCCTTTTAATGAGTCCTTGATAAATGTTTACATTAGAGAGATTTTCCATACAAGTTCCATACTTTTTGGGATACTGCTCCATGTTTTCACAGCAACTGAAGTATTAGAAACTTTCTAAATAACCTCACTTGTTGCTTCATATTCAAGTTGCACTTTAGTGTATTCAATTGACACAGTTATATAATCTGGTCATTATTAACAGGAAAGGAATAAAGGGGAGGCTAAATATATGCACGCCATTTATACAGCTTTGCTAGAAATCTAGAGATTAACATTCTTCAAATCTGTTCCCCAAAGATGGATGGGGGAAGGGACTGGACAACAGACACATCCCAGCAAGGTCTGGGTGATGTGGGAAGATGCTTACCTGTCGGTCACACCTGGGAATAAGTCAGTGGCCAGAATAGGCGTGGCCAGTGCTAGCCAGGGAAGATTTGATATTTAAACTCCTAAACAAAGGAGCCCCCATCTCTCTCTCTATGATCTAGAAATTCCACTTCTGAGTACTTATCAGAAGGAAAAAACAAACACAAACTTAAAAATATATATGCACCTCCATGTTTATTTCATCATTATTTACAATAATCAATATATTGAGCCCACAGCCCAGGCGTGTGCCCTCACAGGGAATCGAACTGTGACCTTCTGTCTCCTAGGTCGATGCTCAACCACCGAGCCACGCCCAGCCGCGTCACTTCTTTGGAGACATGTTAATTCAGGTCCTTAGCTCATTTATAATTCTGTTTTGTTTTGTTTGTTTTTGCCATTGAGTTGTAGGAGTTCCTTATGTATTTTGGATATAAATTTCTAATTAGATATGTAGTTTGTAAATTGTTTTTCATTCTGTAGGTTGCCTTTTCACTTTATTGAAGTGCAGAAGACTTTTAGTTTGAGGTAGCTACAGTTGTTTATTTTTTCTTTTGTTTTCTGTGCTATTGGTGTCATTTTCAAGAAATCTTTGCCAAGACTAATGTCAAAAAGGTTTTGTACTATATTTTTCTTTAGATGTTTTACAGTGTTAGGTCTTATTTTAAAAATATTTTATCCATTTTTATTTGATTTTTTATATGGTATAAGGTAGGAGTATAATTTAATTCTTTTGCATGTGGATATCCAGTTTTCCCACCACAATTTATTGAAGAGCCTTACCTTTTCCCATTGAGCATTCTTTATACCCTTGTTGAATGTCAGTTAATTGTGCATGAGGGTTTGTTTCTGGCCTCTCTATTCTATATGTGTGTCTTTATGAAGTGCCATACTGTTTTAATTTCTGTAGTTTTGTAATATATTTTGAAACCAGGAAACATTAGGCCTCCAGTTTTGTTATCCTTTCTAACATTGTTTTGCAGTTGTTGATTTATAGTTGTTGTTTTTGAAATTCCACATATATTTTAGTATTGTTTTCTCCATTTCTGTGTAAAATGCCCTTGGAATTTTGAAGGGGGAAAACAATAAAATATGTAAGTTGCTTTGGCATATTAAAAATATAGGCATATTAAAAATATTAAATGTTCCAATCAGTGAGCATGGAGCACCTTTCATTTATGTGGGTCTTCTTCAATTTTTTTTATCACTTTATTGTAATAATCAGTGTTTAAGATTATCACTTCCTTGGTTATGTTTATTCCCAAGTATTTCCTTATTTGTGCTGCTGTTGTAAATGGGAATATTTTATTTATTTTCTTTTCACATAATTCAGTTAGAGTATAGAAATAAAACTAATATTTCTATGTTGATTTTCTATCTTGGAAGTCCCTAAAACTGCTCAAACAGTTTTATTACTTGTAGATGATGAATGCGTAAAGAAAATGTGCTATACACATGCAATGAAATATTATTCAGGCTTAAAAAAAGGACAACATAGATGAATCTGGAGGACATTATACTAAGGGAATTAAGTCAGTCACAAAATGACAAATACTGCATATATGATCCTATTTAAATGAAGTAGGTAAAATAATCAAACTCCTATAAACAGAGAAAAGAATGATTACCAGGGGATAAGGTGAGGGGGAAATGGGGATTTGTTTTTAACAAATATTGTTTCAGTTATTCAAAATAAATAATATTTAGAGATCTGTACAGCACAGTGCCAATAATTAATGATGTATTGTACACTTAGAACATGTTTTAAGATGGTGGATCTCAAGTTAATTCTTCTTAGCAAACACAAATACACACACTCACACACACAAACAAATGGGCAGGAGGAAATTTTTGGAAATAAGGAATATGCTTATTACCTTGATTGTCATGATGCTTTCACAAATGAATGCATATGTTCACATCCATGAAATTTATACATCAATGCGTGTAGTTTTGTGTAACAATTATATTTTAATAAAGCTGTTTAAAAATGAGAAATGAGCTCATGACTGAGCACATTTCTTTGAAACTTTATAATATAAAAAACAAAAGTTCTAAAATATTACTGAAAGAATAGCAGTTCTCATACAAAAGAACTAAGCTTAGGTTGACAAATGACTTCCACATCATCAATGACAAGTGGAGGAACACTTCGAAATAAAATCTTCAAAATGCCAAGTGATCTAAACATCAAACCTAGCCTTTGTAACCAATAGAAGTCTCATTTAATTGAAACGGGAAATTATTCTGAAAAATACTAGATCTCAAAATGTTTGATTTATTATTGTCTTTAAAAATTCTTACATAGGGTAATCATATAATTTATCATCCAAGCTATGATGTGACACTTCCCAGTACACATTTTTAACAAATTATAAATAATTATTAATTGTCCAATTAATATTTATAATAGTACTGTTGAAAGGGTAAACTAGGTTTGTTCCATGAAAACTCAGACAAAAGATCAGCCTATTCTTGAAATGCATACTCCTTCAAGGAGAGAAAATTGAGATAAAGGTCCAGATGAGGAAAAGTAATACGCAAATAGCATGGTAAAATATTGCTTTCTATAAGAGTCTAAGTCCCTAAATAATATATTATATTCCAAAGTTGAAATTCCAGACAATAGTAATGCAACAGCAGTGATGGTAGCGAGAAAATGGGAAACAGGATGTGAGAGTGTTTTGAAGTAGTTTCATTTCAGTATATCTATATTTAAATTCATAAATTTAAGTACTTTATAGAGATATGAAAACATAAGGATGAGTTTTAGGAATTTAGAGACACTACAAGAAAAATTAAAACAGTATGTCTGATTTTCAAAGCAACAGAATAGTGAGCCCATCCAATGAAAGCCAGGAAAGAAAAGAAAAAAAGGCTAAATAATTCATTATTCACAGAAAGCATATGTGAAGGAAAAAAATGTTACATCACAATCATTATAATAAACTGATAAGAGATTTACTATCAAATCAAGAAAGAAATCACATGCTCACAAATCCACCAAGTTGTCAACAAGAAACCTAGGGAAGCCAACATAGAACAAAATATGGGGAAAGACTAAGGAGTTGAAAAGTTAGGAAGGAAAGCATAAACCAAAAAACGTAGGGGAGTAATTTTATCATCAAACAATATAAAATAATCCAGTCACATAAAGAAGAAATAAAGGATGTTATGTATGATTGAAAAGGTTTACTGTCATGTACACACACACATGCATCTCAGGTGTATCAGGCAACAACTGCTAGAGTTGTGAAACAAACAGTAATAGGGATAGGTAAGTAGTATATGAAAATTTTATCAAATTCTCAGAAAATATCGGGCAAGAGATATAAAAATACTGAAAAGTTTAATAGCTGAATTAATAAAAGTTAAGTAGAATCATATTCAAGACCTTTACAAGCATGAGAAGAAAACATTGAGTAATCTTTATTCTCAATAAAAATAGAATATACTCAGCCACAGAAAAGCTTTAATGTTTCAAACTCATGCATTAAAAATTTTTTTTAATGTTTTTATTGTTTTCAGAGAGAGGAAGGGAGAGCGAGAGACAGAAACATCAATGATGAAAGAGAGTTGTTGATCAGCTGCCTCCTGCACACCCCCTCCTGGGGATCAGCCCGCAACCCGAGCATATGCCCTGACTGGGAATCAACTGGGATCTTCTGAATCATAGGTTGAGGCTCAACCACTGAGCAACACCAGCTGGGCTTAAATTTTATGAACATAAAGCAATAAAATTCTGCCAATAAGAAAATAATTGATAGGTAGAGAGCTATAGTTACACAAATTTATAGTTTAAATATCATATTGCTGCCTTTAATTTAAAAAACAAAACAAAAAAACTACAAGTCAAATGCTATTTTAAGTGAAATCATATATTGTTCAAAAAATAACTACTCATATAATACTGTGCATTTAAAAACAGTATCCACTTATTAATTAGGTAGTTTGCTATTTTTTGTATAGTGAAGTAACTGAAATTATTATAAAATCTCTATTAACAAAAACAGCTTATACCAATTTATGATTCTTTCATGATTGCTTCTTATAAACTTCATCAATGATTTCTCCCCCCTTTTATTTCTGAGAGAGGAAGAGAGAGAGAGAGATAGAAACACCAATGATGAGAGAGTTGTCACTGATCGGCTGCCTCCTACATGTGCCCTGCTGGGGATCGAGGCCGCAACCTGGGTATGTGCCCTGGTGGGGAATCAAACGCTGAACTATTGGTTCGTAGGTCGATGCTGGCTGGGCTCATCAATGATTTTTTTATTGCCAAATACAACAGACATTTTGTCTTCTTTCCTTAATTTGAATTCTCAGACCATTTAAACAATCGACAATAGAAATGTGATCTTCACTGCCTTAGTGACACTGCCTGATTCTACTTTTTCTCAAAGAGTAAAGGTGATTATTTTATGTTTATTTTATTGAATATTTTCCAACCTCTACTTATCCTTTAAATATTAAATTGCTTCAGTGCTCTCCTCTAGACCTGCCCCCATCACCCTGTATATGGTATAGTTATATACCATCCAGCACAAGGCCTTGTCCTGGCCTTCATTCCCTTTACCAGGAACAGGCTTCTGGGTTTGGTCCTATTTCCTTCCCACCTTTGGAGATAATCTCAGTAACCCCAGTGATGCCATGCCTCCTTTTCACTCAGTTCATAACTTTTAAATTCATTCCTCCTTCCAGGCCAATCCTGTGAATTCCAAACTCACAATCCAAGTTTACTTGATTTATCTACTTTGATGTCTCTGAGCTATTTCAAATTTAATATTTTCATAATGAAGTTCTCATGTTTACTTCAAACTGGTTCGCACCAATTTTTCCTTAGTGAAGGAAAACAAAATCCACCCAAATACCAAATTCAGGAGGAACAGTCATGCTTTGCACCACTCTCCGACTCTCACATCCAGTTCACTGGCAAATCCCATCCTTTCTGACTCCACAACCTATTCTGACTCGTTGCACTTCTCTCATCTCTGCCGATACCACCCTTGTTCAAGCCACATCGATTCTTGGACTATTGCCATCATCTCCTAACTGCTTTCTCCAGTGACTTTCCAATAAATTCTTTGCTAGAGAATGCGTTTCGAAAAAATGTAATTTACATCATGTTGGTCATCTTCCTAAAATCTAATAATAGCTTTCCATTAGATTTTGAAAACAATCCAAATTACTTAACGTGGCCTAGTGACCCAGGTCCAGCTTTCGTCAGACTTCATGTCTGGCAGCTTCCCCTTTCTTTCTCACTCTGCCGCAGCCACGGCCCTCAGTGTCAGCCCCTAGAGCCTGCCAGGCCACATCCAGCACAAGGCCTTGTCCTGGCCTTCATTCCCTTTACCAGGAACAGGCTTCTGGGTTTGGTCCTATTTCCTTCCCACCTTTGGAGATAATCTCAGTAACCCCAGTGATGCCATGCCTCCTTTTCACTCAGGAGTCCCTTGCCGCACTCACTTCCTTTTCACTTAATACAATTTGCTGCTTCTCTGTCTAGTTTTATGTTCATTTTGTTTCGTTTTGTCTTTTAATTTGCTCAGTATTTATTTTTTCTTTTCCTATGACACAAGGCCACTGGAATAGAGATTCTATCTACCTTACCTTATCTCATTTCCTTCTTCCACAAATACATGTGAGCAAGTCTTTACTATTTACTGTGGTGGATGGCAGAAACTGTATGCTTTTATTATTAAATATGATAACTATATGATAGACCTTTTGTGGATATTAAACAATGAATATTTGAAAAATATTCGTCTTATAAATTCCACTGTAAAAATTAAGTAGTAGGATGAAGGGAATAAACATAGCTGCTTAGTTTTTGTTTTTACAAAACTGTGCTTGAACATTTTTAGTATTTTTAAAGATTTTTATGGCTTTACCGAGATACAAATGACATATAAAATTGTAAGATATTTAAAGTGTACCTTGTGATGATTTGATATATGTACACATTATAAAAAAATCCTCCCACTTTATAAATTAACACATCTATCATCACCTCACATATTTATCTTTTTTATTCTGTTCTTTCTTTTTTTTGTAAGGACATTTATGTTCTACTCTCTTAGCAAATTGCAGTTATACAGCAGTGTTATCAACATAGAACCTCAGGCCTAATTCATTTTATTAGATGGAGTTTGTGCCCCTTTACCAACCTCTCCCTATTTCCCCCACTCCCTCATCCAGGAAACCACTTTTGCACACTTTTTTACTCTATTTCTAAGAGTTTGACTCACCCCCCTTTTTTAGATTCCACATATATGTGATACTATGCAGTATTTGTCATTCTCTGTCTGGCTTATTCCACTTAGCATTATATCCTCAAGGAACATCCATGTTGCCACAGGTAATAGGATTTCCTTCTTCCTCGTGGCTGAATAATATTCCATTGTGTAGACAGTGGTACCTGGGTTTTTTAATGTAATCTGTTCCAGAAGTCTGTTCGAGTTCTGAAATGTTAGAAAACCGAGGGATCAACAGCCCACAGCTGGGCCTCAGGATCTTGCCCTCAGCGGAGGCTGTGAGGCATGTTCTACTTCCGAGGCACGTTTGAGAACCAAAGTGTTTACTTCTGAGTTTATGGCGTTCATAAACCAAAATGTTTGTCAACGGGGATGTTCAAAAACCGAGGTACCACTGTATATATAAATACATATATATATATATATTTTACACATTCTTTATTCATCTGTCTGTTGACAGAGACTTAGATTGTTTCTATGTGTTGGCTATTGTGAGTAATGCTGCAAGGAACATGTGACGGCAGATATCTCTTAGATTGTGGAGAAAAAGAAACTTTCATTCACTGCTGGTGGGAGTGTAAACTGGTACAGCCACTATGGGAAACAATATGGAGTTTCCTAAAAAATTAAGAATAGAGTTACCATATGATCCAGTAATTCCTCTTCTGGGTATCTACCTGAAAAATTTGAAAACATTTATTCTCAAAGACATGTGCACCCCTGTGTTCACTGCAGCATTATTCACGGTGGCCACAACATGGAAACGATGAAAATGCCCTCCACTTGATGATTGGATAGAGAAGATGTGGCACATATATGCTATGGAACCCTACTCAGCCGTAAGAAAAGATGAAATACTGCCACTTGCAACAACATGGATGGACCTTGAGGATATTATGCTAAGCAAAATAAGTCAGTCAGAAAAAGTCCAGAACCATATGATCTCACTTATATGAGGGATATAAAACTGAAACTCATAGACACAGACAACAGTGTGGTGGTTACCAGCGGGAAGGGGGTGGGGGTGGTAAAGGGTAAAGGGGGTCACGTATATGGTAACAGGAGATGATTTGGGTGGTGGGCACACAATGCAATATACAGATCAGGTATCATCAAAATGTAACTTAAAAGTGAATATAATCTTATTAACCAATGTTACCCCAATAAACTTAATAAAAACTAAAATAAAAGTGACTAAAAAGTAAAGTGGATTCTATAAGGAAAGGGGGTACAGATATATAATGGGCATGGCAAAGTTAATTTGTCTGAGCCATATTTTTGATAGGTTACCTTTTATCTGACCAGCTCAGACTCTAGACAGGTTTTGTGATTATTTTCCCCAGCACTTATTTATAGAGGCCTCTGTGAACTGCCATACTGAATTTTAGTGAAACTGTCTTGAATACAATTGGCCACTTAAAGGCAGTTTGGGAGAAAAATGTCACAGATTTCTTGTAAGTGCTAAGAAATATATTCCCTATTAGACATATTTTATAGTAATATTGTGATCCATTTTATCACATTAAGAGGTAAAGTGTCTTTCAGATGTAAAAGACTTACTTAAAATGAACACTTACTATGTAATGTATTTTGATGCTACATTAGGAAGGCCTGTCTGAAACTGTCAGGAAATCTAATATTAGTGAAACGGAATGCTTGCAGGAATTATGAGTGTGGATATTAAGTGCTAAGAACAATTCTGTTTAATGAGTAGAAGAATTATCTTGTCACCATGAGGATAAATTCAAGCCAATAACCACAATACAGTTTAAGTATGAGTGAAAACAATTATTTCCTTTGAGAAAAATCAAAACAGAACCTTTTCTACTGTAATCTGTGTTAGATTTTTTCCAAATCACACATGGATTTTTAAACATCCTCCCAGAGTAGTATACAATTTACTTTTTATAAAGTTATAACACAGGTCATTACATCAACCATCATTTCTGCCAATACACTCATCCAGCAAACTGAATTAAACTCTTCTGCCAATACTGGAGAAATGTGTCCTCTTCTGGAACTTTTTAAACTTTTCACTCAGAAGATGATTGAGGTTTAATTTCCCCATAGATAATAATTCAGAGCAATGGAAACTGTGTCTATGAGTCACAAGAGTCCACCTTTGTAAGGTTATAGGTGTTTCTTGTTATGTGTCATTTTGTGAAATGTATTATCAGCAAAATATATTAAAATCTGATTATAAATATAACTGTTCAAGGAGATGGTAGTAGTCATAAGTTGGTGGTACTTTTGTAAAATGATGCTTAGATTTAGAAGAGGACCACTTGGCGAAACATTCTCCCAGATGGGCACCAAAGTGCAAAGGGACCTCAAGGGACTGTATCAGAGGATGTCAGGAAAAAACACACTTGCTCATACTAATGGAATTTCTTGTTTTTATATTACTAGTCAACCCACAATAACGATTTTTGTTACCTTAAAAATGACCCTGGCCCGCGGTCCAGTTGCTTGGAGCATCGTTCTGCACAACAGAGGGGTTGCAGGTTCGATTCCTGATCAGGACACCTGCCTAGGTTTCTGGTTGGATCCTCGATTGGGGGCGTATGGGACACAACCAAATGGTCTCTCTCTCTCTCTCTCTCTCAAATTAATAAACATATCCTCAGTTGAGGATTTTTAAAAAATGGGCTGTTGATGCCCCGCTGGGCATGGCTCTGTGGCTGAGCATCGACCTAGGATCCAGGAGATCGCGGTTCAATTCCTGGTCAGGGCACATGCCTGGGTTGTGGGCTTGATCCCCAGTAGGGAAAGTGCAGGAGGCAGCCAGTCAATGACTCTCTGATCATTGATGTTTCTGTCTCTCTCTCTCTCCCTCTCCCTTCCTCTCTCTGAAATCAATAAACATATATATATATATTTAAAAAGTGGGCTATTGTTATTGATGTATGTCTTATTCACTTTAGAAATATCAAAAGGCAGCAGATATTTCAGAAGGTGGGGAGGGGGTGGTTGGCCCTACGCAGACACCTTGATATAGGCTTCTGGATTTCCAGCTACTTACCATCCAACTATTGAATGCAATGGGTCTTACAGAAAATTCCTTCCAGATTGGGAGAATTTGGTTAATGACACATAAAGAGCTGTAAAATGAAAGTAGCATATTTGATTTATGCAAGTTTAAGAGAAAAAAAGGCAGGGAGCAGAGACAAATAGCCTGAATTAGACATAAGAATTAGATACAGGAGGACCAATGAGAGACTACTTTACATTTGCATTAATCAAGAGAAAAAATAAAGAGACTGACTTGGGTGAAAGTAATTGGGTAAAGCAGACATTTCAATTGTTAAAAGGAATGAAGATAGAATTTAGATAAGTCCAAAGTTTCACTTACCTATATCTCCTGGTAGAAATGGCCTCAGGTAGAACTTAATATACAGAGAAGAAATTATTAGTTTTTTTATGTCTGCATAAGAGACACCATGGTACAGTGGTATGCGTCGGGTGATTCAAAAGCAGCCCAGTAGGGTAGGATGCCTTTTTCTGCTTCTAAATGTTCATGTAGCCTTAGGCTGCTCACCTACTCCTGGTGCCTCAGTTTCCTCATCTGTAGAATGAAGATAATTATGCTATCTAGCTCAGAGAGTTGTTGGAAGCAATTTGTTTCATTCGAAATGCTTAGACAGAGTCTGATGTCTAGAAACTATGCAAATAATAATTGGCAATATGAACGATTATATTCATTGTATGTAATTACTTTTAACTAATTATTTTAATATTCAAAGCTAATATTCAGGTAGTGCTAAATAATATTACATCAAAGAAGGGAAGAAAGAGAGAAAAGACTGGTAAGCTTGTAGGACTTCTAATTTTAGGTCTTTTTTGAACACTTAGAAAAAGGTGATATTTGAGTAGATGACTGGAGTGAGCCTGCATATACACTGAATATTGAAAGAAGGAGAAATATTAGGTAGAAAGAGTTAGGGCAGAATGTGCTTGGTAAAGACAAGGAATAGGGTAAATTAGGATAGTGTTGGTAGAAGGAAAGGTCTAGGAAGTGAGCTAGATTGTGTCCAGCGTTTTAGTTTAGGGGAGGGAGGTGGAATTTTATTCTTAGTGTGAAAGGAAGACATCGGGGGATTGAGGCAAAATAGTAACATGATATTTTAAAAAGGTATCATGAACCATTAAGTGTTGGAAAATAATAGACATAGGAAAAGTTGTTAGGCAGCTATTGAGTAATCGAGACCCCGCCACCCCCCAAAGATCTATTAAGAGTCTAAAAATTAGAATGTAGACATTCTAATCTACGTTTACAAAGAGTAAATGTTTTGAGAAGTGATTCCTCTTAGCAAAGAAAGGTTAAACAGTATAAAGAAAATTCCACGTTAACCCATTATTCAAATTATTATATGGTAAAGTAGGAGAATATTGGATAGCTTTCTTGCGTGTATTCTCAGGATGTCATGAGCGTCAGTGTGGCTGGGATATTGCACTGGAGGATGCTTTGTAGGAGACGGGAATTGTGAATGGCTGTGACTACGACTTGAGATTTATTTTACACAAAATTTCAAACCAGACATTTTTGAGCAAGTGCCTGGCTTAACTACTGTACATAAAACGTGCTGTAGAACAATAGTGGAAACACTGGCAAAATGCAAATAAATCCTGGATTCTAGTTAACAGTAATATGCCTATGTGATTGCCTTAGTTTCGACAAAGATATCATTGTTATGTTGTAGGCCGAATCATGACACCCCCACCCCGAAAAAGAGGTCTACATTCCAATCTTTAGAACCTGTAAGTATGTTATTTTGCATGGCAACAGAAGATTAAGGTTACAGGTGGTGTTATGGTTTGCAAATAAACTGACCCTAAATTAGAGGGAGCGGCCTGGATTAATCAGGTGGACCCAATGTAAAACTGACCTTAAGTTAGGGGGAGTGGCCTGAGTCAACCAGGTGGACCCGATACAGGTACAAGTTCCTTAAGTGTGGAAACATAATGTGGAAGACTAAGTATCAGAGCGATGCCACGTGAGAAAGGCTCAGCTGGCTAACGCTGCCTTTAAAGGCGAAAGGGACACAACCAAGGAATGCAGGCTGCCTCTAGAAGTTAGGCAAGGCAAGAAACTGGAGTGTCCCCTGAATCCCCAGGATGGATACTGCTGACACCTTGAGACGTGTTTTGGACTGCTGGCCTCCAGAATTGTACGTTGATAAGTTTGTGTTGGTTTAAACCACTATTTTTATGGTAATTTGTTACTAAATTAATAAGACTAATACAAATATGTTTGAAAAAATAGTTCTTTCTCTCTCCCTCCCCCTTCTCTAGCTCCCCTCTCCCCGTTGACCCTGTCTTACTAGGTTCTTAAGTATGTTTTGCTCTTGACTTTATAGTTATCCTGAGTGGGGACCCTCTACATTTCTCCTATAGCCTTGCCAATACTGCATATCATTAACTTCTTGTTTTTTATTTTAATTTTTAAAATTTTAATTGAGTTTATTGTGGTGATTTTGATTAATAAAATTATATAGGCTTCAGGTGTATATTGTATTGTGTGTTCACCACCCCAAGTCATGTTTCCTTCCATCACCATTTATCCCCCCTTCACCCTCTTCTTACCTCCCCCAAACCCTTTCCCTCTGGTAATCACCACACTGTTACCTGTGTCTGTGAGGGTTTTTTGTTTGCATGTTTTGTTTTTGCTTACGCCTTCGCCTTTTTCACCAAGCCCCCCAACCCTCCTCCCTTCTGACAACTGTCAGTCTGTTCTCTGTATCTATGAGTCTGTTTCTATTTTGCTTATTAGCTTATTTTGTTCATTAGATTCCAAATATAAGTGAAATCATAGGATACTTGTCTTTCTCTGAATGTATTATTTCACTTAGCATAATACTTTCCAGGTCCATCCATGCTGTTGCAAAAGGTAAGATTTCCTTCTCTCTTTTTTTTTATGGCTGAATAACATTCCATTGTGTAAATAAATGTATCATTAGCTTCTTATGTTCATATTCTTATATTCTTAAATGCATTCCCAATCAGCTTCCATACTCTCTTGCACTCCAATATTTTAAGCTGTATTTTCGATAATGGACCTTGTGATTATTTCCCTAACCTTCACTTTCTACAACTCAAAACCAAACTGGAGAATACTTTCTCTCACATGTCTTAAGTATCACAATCCTAACAATTATTCCAAAAACAATAGCATAATTCTTTTTTCCTTATTCTTGCACCTTACCTCTCAACTATTACTAGAGACCCCTCTGCCGTTTATTTGCTTTCACTATCTCTCTGCACATCTGTGTTCTCTTTATCACTGCCAGTGTCTCCATTTAATATATATAATTGTTCATGATATTCCATTACATTAATCTGTAATGATAGTCCTCTACCAATAGTAATCTGTTCTTTCAGGATCTCATCCTTGCTTTTTATACTTTGGTTTTCCTTTCTCTTTATCTATGCAAGCTCTAGATACATTGAATTCATCTATTCTCCTTGAATATGGCACACTTCTAACACTGCCTAATATTTAACATACACTTTTTATAACTTCCTAATATATTTCATCACCCCTGCATTCTGTTGTTGTTTATCACTGCATTTCCAATGAATGCAAATAAACTCGATCACCAGCTGTGCTTAGGGTTCACTAAAGGGAGAAAAATTGGCCCAAAGGAGAATATTTGAAGCTGGTAATGGACTGATTCTCTCTGTTGATCTGCACATATTACAGTGTCACCAGTTACATAAACTACTTAGAATACGACCACATGATTCCACAGTTTACTAACTTTATGACACAAAAGCTGGACTTCATGGAAGGCATGTCTTTGTTATGACAATTCCCGCGTTTCTCCAAGTCTTGGAGATCTTTAAAGGAAGGGTTCCCGGTTCTCCTACTTTGCGTTGGGCCTGTGGGAGGCACAGGTGGTATTTGTTGTCTTATCAGGACACATCTGAACACATTAAAGCTAATGGGACACTCATTCAACTTAACAGGAAGCACATTTAGATAAGAGGATACACATCAACCTAGCAGAATGCATCTGCAATGTATTTATACCTCTTGACGACTTTCCGGGTGTGAATCCCCCCTGCAGAGGCTGATGTTCCAATAGTAGTGCAAAGCTGTAATGTGAGTTAAATGAAAGCAATGGGAATTGAAAGTTTGGAACTAATTCAGTTGGTGTTGGTGGTATAATTGAGGGGGAAAACTGAGCATGAACAGTATTAGTAAAGGAATCATCTGAGACTTTCAGCTTGAATGGCTAAGAGAATATTCCCATTATTGCCAAAGAATATTAGTCATTAATACATCCAAGTGCTATTTGCTTCTGTCTTTTGTTGTACTCAAAACTCTACTTTGTGCTAATATAAAAACCCTGTGATGTACTAAAAAATAACTATAAGATTGCTCATTTTGTTGTAAAGTAGATGAGATGCAATGAGGCAAGGAATGTACTAAACAGAACAAATCATGGAAATAAAAGGTGGATTTAATTTTGCTTTCCATTTACTTTCAGTATAATTTGTAGAAAGACTCTTTCCTGAGACAATTTTTTTAAAGTATATCTTTATAAATACTTAATGGTATTTCATGTGATACTTAACATGTGTATTAACATCAAAATTATGAACTTATATATGCATTATACATATATAAAATCTCTAAATCACGATCTATATAAGATTTGGAATTACTATCACTAAAGCAATGTGAAAATTCCTGTTTGTCTGCTTTCTATACACAGGGGGACTCTAAATGCTTACATGCTAATTTCCTTTGTCTTTTTGACTAAAGCAGTTTGGAATCATTAATGTATAAACTATAAACATAGAAACTTTAACTTTTTTCAATATTATTTACCAACTGTATTCATGATATATTAAATGTGTTGCTTCTTTTTTATTATATAAAAAGTGAGCATACCTAGAAGCCAAAACAACAGCAATTCTGGAGGAATTAATATTGTACACAGATTGTATCCCTTTTTAATGGATGATCATTAATTGATAGATTTTTAAGATCACAGAACATCTTAAAACATTATACTTGGAGACATTAGTTCATTCAATTGAAGATTAAACAGCACCAGTCCTTAGGAACAAAATCCAGCACATCCTATTTAGTAGATGCATTCTTAGCATATAAAAGATATTAGCCTCAGGTCTTCTTATCTTGAAATTGTGTTCATAGTTCATGAGCAAAGAAAATTAAGGGGAAAGAAAACAATTCTGGCCCTGGCCAGGTGGCTCAGTTGGTTAGAGCATTTTCCCTGCACCAAAATGTTGTAGGTTCTGTTCCCAGTCAGGTCACATACTTAGATTGTGGGTTCGATTCCTGATCAGGTTGCATATGGGAGGCAACCTATCCATGTTTCTCTCTCTGTCACTCTTTCCCTTCACCTCTCTATAAAGATGAATAAAAATATATCCTCAAGGTGAGGATTAAAAAAATTAAAATAAAACATAATTCTAGGATTACAGCATTTTGTATGCAAATTATTTTAAACTGGATTCTTCAACAAAACTTGCTTAGGAAGGAAAGAAAAAGAAAGATAGTTTTGTAACAACAGAAGGAAATTAAAAAAAGGGAATGAAAAAAAATATGTTGAATACAAGGAGGTCTTTGGTTATATCTGTACAAGTCAGACTGTCTGGCTTAATTTTATCGACTAACAATAAGGGGTTTGGATTAGAACATTAGGTCCTTTTTGTACTTGACTATTCTTCATTCTGTGCTTTTCCATCCCCTTCTTAAAGTTATAACTCTGTTATACTTGCTCTGTCTGTCTCCTTTAATGGTTGATATGTGGATGTGGGGAAACAGTAGATAAGAAATCTCAGATTGCAAATAAAAATAATATTTGTCAACTACTCATCTTTTCGCTTGGATCCCTGAGCCATGAAAACAGGAAGCATAGGTCAGGTTAGGCATTTAATTCTTGGTAGTGTAATATCTTTATTCAGAGTTAACTCTTTTGTATGAAACTGTAATTATCTCTTGACTCCTGATTTTTTTGTTTTGTTTTGTTTTTTGTTTTTCTTTTCTTCTTTCTGCTTCTAATATAAATGAAAATGGTGCATGGCTAACCATGTCAAAGAATAAAGGATGATTTATTGTTTCAAAAATAAAAATCTCATTTCAAACAGTTTCATTGACTAGATATCTATTTTGAGGTATCCTTCCTTATGTTCAGAGCATTTCATAAGGCAGGGTTGATGAGTATCTTTAAAGTTAGTTAAATCTATTTTTAAGTGAATCTGAACTATAGACAGTAGTTTAAAATACTAAATCAGTCATTCACTTTTTAAGTCATATTTGTCTTATTAATATAATTTAAAATTTTTTATATATAAATTAAACCCCTAAGTCAATGCCTTAGTTTCACAGTTTAACCATAAAGATGTTTAGTGACCATATGCTAATAGAATTGTAATAATGCTATTTTAATTTTTTATTAAGTCTATTTGGCATATAATATGATATTCCTTTCAGGTGTACAACATTGTGATTTCACATTTATATTCCTTAAAATGTGATCTCCACGATAAATCTAGTAGCTACCTGTCAACAAAGTTATAAGATAATATTGACTATTTTATCTATGCTATATATTACATCCTTGTGACTTATTTATCTATAACTGGTGGTGTGTATCTCATCCCATGACTTATTTATTTATTTATTTACAACTGGATGCTTGTAGCTCTTATTTCCCTGCACTCTTTTTGACCCGATCTCCCAGCCCCTGCCTCTGGCAACCATCAATTTGTTCTCCGTATTTATGAGTCTGCTTCTGTTCCTGTTTTATTCATTTATTTTTTTAGATTTCACATGTAAGTAAAATCATATGATAATTGTCTTTCTCTGTCTGACTTATTTTATTTGACATAATACCCTCTAGGTTCATCCATGTTGTTGCAAATGTTACAATTTCATTCTTTTTTATGGCTGACTAGTATTTCATTGTATATATGTATGACAGCTTCTTTATCCAGTCATCTATTGATGGACACTTAGGTTGCTCCCATATGTGGCTATTGTAAATAATACTGCAATGAACATAGGGGCTCATACATCTCTTTGAGTTAGTGTTTTTGGGTTTTTTGGATAGATGCTCAAAAGTGGAATTGTTGGGTTGTATGGGAGTTTTATTTTTAATTTTTTGAGGAATCTCCATATTGTTTTCCATAGTGGCTGGACTATTTTACAATGCCACCAACAGTGTCTGAGGGTTCCCTTTCTCTACATCCTTGCCATCACTTATTTTTTGTAATTTTTTTTACAATTACCCTTCTCACAGGTGTGAAGTGATAGTTCTTTGTAATTTTGATTTGCTTTTCCTGATGATTAGTGATGTTGGGAATTTTTTCATATGCCTGTTTTCCATCTGTATGCTTCTTTGGAGAAATATCCTTTCAGGTCTTCTGCACATTTTTTAAATTGGATTGTTTATTTTTTTTGATGTTGAGTTTTATGAGTTCTTTATATTATTTTAGATATTAACCATTTTATCAAATATATCATTTGCATATATCTTCTCCCATTCAGTAGTTTGTCTTTTCATTTTGATGATAGTTTTTATTACTGTGCAAAATATTTTTTAGTTTGATATAGTCCTATTTTGTTGTCCTTGCCTGAGGAGACATATCCAGAAAATTATTACTAAGACTGATATCAGATAGTTTATTGCTTATGTTTTGTTTTAGGAGTTTATGATTTCAGGTCTTACATTTAAGCCTTTAATCCATTTGGAGTTAATTTTTTTATATGATGTATGAAAGTGTTCTAAATTCATTTACATGCATCTGTCCAGTTTTCTCGACACTATTTATTGAAGAGACTTCCCCCCATTGTATGTTCTTGCCTCCTTTGTTGTAGATTAACTGACCATGTTACCATGGGTTAATTTCTGGATTTGGATTTTGTAGTCTATTCCTTTGATCTCTGTGCCTCCTTTTGTGCCAGTGCCATACTGTTTTGATTCCTATAGCTTTGCAGCATAGTTTGAAGTTAGGGAATATGTTATACCTTCAGCATAGTTCTTTCTCAAGATTGTTTTGGCTAATTGGGGTCATTTGTGGCTTCATATAAATTTTAGGATTTATATAATTTAATTTCCACACTATATCTATATACCATGACTTAGTATGATTGTGAGGTAGCTAAGTCTTAGTATAGGAAACCTACATTTTATTTTCTTTATATACACTAACATAGGTAATAAAATCTAGTTAAACACATTCTGCTGATTGTTTTCCATACTTTAAAATATTTAGGCAAAAACTCAGTTAATATGCACTTATAATTTATTATATACATATTTTAGACCCTGTTCTTAATGCTATTTAAAAAATTTTGACTAAGTAAAACAATAAAACAAGTCATCCATTTTTATGATCTCTACTTTTGATAGGTACTATGAAAACTGGGCAAAGTGAATGAAATACAAAAAAAAACCCAACTATGTGCCATTAAAAAATGCATAACAAAATAGTATCTATTGTAAAAATAACTGTACAGGCATATGCACAAAGTATATACTTTCAGAGGCTTGCTTCATGGCAAAGGAAATGTGCTAAAAATATGAGGCATAATTTCTAGTTAAGTCTAGGGATGTAAACAAAACAAAAGAGAAATGAAAAAAGGTTAGATTATATAGGGTAAGCTTGAAAAGGGAGATACAATGATATCTAAATTGCTAGCATGCTAAAAATTCATGTGTGTCTTGAGTTGAAGTAACAATAAAAAAAACTTACTTAAAACTATGTTGTTATTTTACATTAGAACATGCTAGCTATTTAGCACAAATGATACCTAAACCTCCTTATAGCCTCTTGTGTTCTTTCTCCCTTTCTTCCTCCCCTACTCTCTTTTCCTTCCCTCCCTTTCTCACATTATGTACCTAGCGTCCTAACATATCCTCTTCTGCCTGTCGGGAGTCTAAAATATGACCCCTCTATATATAGGACCTCGAGGCATCCAAGAAAATTCCTGCAGAATAGGCTGGTGTCACTTTAAAAAAAGTTATCTTCTCCCAGAAGCCTTTCTTAATCTCCCTGTACCAGGTTAGGCACAAAACTAGGAATAGTATGTGTCCCTAATCATCCTGAACTTTTCCTATGGCAGCCCTTAGACTTTACTGCTGTTTCATGTTTAACAGTTTATCTTACACAGCAAGGCAATGTATTATTAATCTGCTGCTTACAAACAGAGTCAGCCAGTCACTCAGCCACTTGGGACCTCTCTAGAGAGGCTATAGAGAAATCATGATTGGAAGAGTCTCTTGGAGATAAAAAGGGAGACTAGTTTTCTCTTCTGGTTTCTCTCATTTCTCATATGCCATTGACTCAAAGTGTATCAATAAGAAATCAACTCCTTCATCTTATATGGGGTTGCATATCCCTGCATTTTTTGGCAACCTGATGCTTCATTTAAGGCCTGAGGTGGTGGCAGGAGGCAGTAGCAGTGTGTTGGGGCTATAAGTTGAGGCTCTGGGACACAGGTATGCTCCAGAGAAGCTTAGGGAAAGAAAAGATCACTAAGGCATGGAAAAGAAGCCAAAGCACTAGCACTATCATCTCATCTGCAACTGTTTCTCACATAAGCCCTCGACATATTTAATATATTGAATATAATTCCCATTTTTGAAATGAGTTAACATGCACAAAGTGATTAAATTATTTTAAAGTTTATTAAACTATTGATAGACTTGGTGCTAAAACTCAGTTCTCCTGATACCCTGTCACCCCATTTTTTTCTGTTCTAAAAACAATGATGGTTTGAGACTATTATTATTGAAAGAAAATCATCTGATACTTTAATTCTAGCCATCTGTATTGGTTGATTATATAACTTGCTTTATTAAAATATAAGCATTTTATTTTGAGAAACTGTCAATGATGTTCCTTTCTTTCAAGATGCATTTTGAAAAGCTTTTTCTCTAGCTTGATAGGTTGTGTTTTTTCTCATCAAACAAATGAGGCCACCACACTTATGAACATATAATATTTCTGAGAACACTGTAGATAACTCTTGGAAGCATGAAATAGTTACTGAACAACTGACTGTTTTTTAAGTCCTTCTGATGAAATACTTATGAAACACTAAAAGCCTGTTCTTTCAAAAGGTAAGAGTATACCAATTTTCCAATAAAGCACTAGAATCCCATCATATTGGCCCTGATACAAAACAAGCTCTTTAATTGTATAGGAAACATTTCTGATACTTCAGATTAAACAGCAATTTGTTTATGTACTAGTATGCTCTCATTAAAACAAACATGTCACACAAGCAAAATTTCATTCCACTTGAAATAACCGATTTGAAGCATGATACCATAATTCCAAATAGCCGAGGTGGTCTTAGAGTGCATAGAAACACAGAAGAGTTAACTGAGTATTTGCTGGAAGAGAAGATAGTGGGTTTTGTGTTCTTCAAATAACCTATTTAATGAAAGTCAGGGATTCCACCTCTGATCTTTTCTTATTTCAGTTTTATGGACCCCAAAGCCCTGTGGTAATATATCAGAGTACAATGGAGTTTGTAATATGATTAATGTCTTTTACTTTCACTCTTCAAGCAGTCCGTTTGCTGAAAGGAGTGGATGAAAGTTAGGTTTCCCTCCTAATTTTGTTTGTTTATTTATTTATTTCAAATATATCATTATTGATTTGAGAGAGCGGAAAGGAGAGGGAGAGGGAGAGACAGAAACATCAATGATGAGAGTCATTGATCGGCTGCAGCCCGCAACCCGGGCATGTGCCCTGACCGGGCATCAAACCCCCATTGCCTGGATCCTAGGTCCACATCCTAGGTCCACGCTCAACCGCTGAGCCACGCCCGGCCGGGCTCCCTCCTAATTTTAAAGATGAGGGTGGGGAAGGAATCAGAGCCAGCTCCAGGTTCCAGAGATGACCTCAAAGCTCTTTATTAAAATGCTCCTTTTTACTGATTTGGAATAACTGCACAGCTAAAAAAAAAAAAAGTGTTACTGTTATGTTGGGGTCAGGTCTCTGAAAAAAATAGTGACCTCAGGATCTTTTCTGTCTACCGACCCAATATCACTGCTGGTTTTGCTCATATTTCAGAAACTGCATAAAGATTTATATTACTCACTTTAAAATCATGATGAGAAGAATTAAATTATATTCAATATCCTGCCCTTCCTCTGTTAATAACTTTTATATCTTTTGATGAGGAGTATGTATTAACCACTATTTGTGCATATAAAAATAAGATTTAATTTTATCCAACATTTATGTTTTTGTCCTATGGATCCTATATAGGGGATGATCTTCTAGATATAAATGGAAAGCAGTTTTGCTCCACTTAATAGACACTGATTACAAGACATAGATACTGATTACAAGGCTTATAATAGAATGGGAAAAGTAAATCAGATTTAGGGAAACAATGTGCTCATTATGTCTATGGTATTTAATATATTCTTTGTAAACTCCAAAAATCTGTCTAGGTGGAAGCATAATTCTAATAAGATTTAACTCCTAAGTTTAATGTATCATTCTTTGTCTTGTCCTTTTGTGCCACATTAAGACGTATTGTGGAAGGAAACTAGGAAGGAAAATGCAAATATGATTACCTTTATTACTTCGAAGTAAATACTGGCAGTAATATCCTATGAATCAATGTGGAGGGTATATGCTTTATTCACAAACCCTATTAAAATTGAAGTTGCCCTATTAAAGGAAAGACTCAAATTTTCAGGAAGCCACTCACTTCAGTGTTTATTTGGGACAATAGCCTTGCTTAGGTTGTATAATATATGGAAAGCATAGCAAATTCAGTTATATATATTTGCTCACCTTGGTTGCCTTGGGGTAATTTTTAAAATTATTTTATTGTAAAATACATATAATATAAAATGTATCCTTTTGTGCCTGCCTTACTTTACTTCCTATAATGTCCTCAAGGTTAATCCATTCTGTAGTATGTGTCAGAATTTCATTTGTATTAAAGGCCAAATAATATTCCATTGTATGTTTAGACCACTTTTATTTATCCACTTATCCATGGATAAGTATTGGGTTGTTTCTATCTGTTGGCTACTGTGACTAAGTTGCTATGAAAAGGGTGTGCAGTTCTCTGAGTGCCTGCTTTTGATCTTTTGGATATATACATAAAAGTGGAATTACTGGATCAAAAATAATTTTTTAAAGAATTTTATTATTACTTTGAATTTATTGGGGTGACATTGGATAATAAAATTATATAGGTTTCAGTTATACATTCTGCAATACATCATCTTTATATTGTATTGTGTGTTTACCACCCCAAGTCAAGTGTGTTTCCATCACCATTTATCCGCCCTTTACCTTCTTCTACCTCCCCTCACTGTCCCTTCCTTCGGGCAATCACCATACTGTGGTCTGTGTCCATGAGCACTTTTTTTTCACTTTGCTTAACCCCTTCACCCATCTCATCCAGCTCTTAATCCACTTTCCTCTGACAACTGTCAGTCTGTTCTCTGTATCCATGAGTCTGTCTCCACTCTGTTATTTTATTTTGTTCATTAGGTTTCACATATAAGTGAAATCATATGGTACTTGTCTTTCTCTGACTAGATATGATTTCACTTATATGTGGAATCTAATGAAAAAAATATTTTTTTTAGTAACTGCCATAATTGATAATAAAATTATCTCATTTTCTATTCTAGGGCAATTTATTGTCAGTTATTTTCATATTTTTTAATTACATGGTAATTATATAATTAATATAGTTAAATTTATATAGTTCTATAGTTTATAATTAATATAGTTATATAGTTAAATTTTAAATGATAAAATTTAAAAGGAGAGAAAGGTGTACCTCTTCATGGCTAATATGTGTGTACAATAGGCTAAACAGGCATACTATTATCTGTCTGTGTTAAATTCATAATGATACAGTGAAAATGATTACTACTTAGCTCTTGCAGTGTGAACATTGCCAGACAATTGCAAATATCTAACCAGAGAACTAACCCAACTCTTCACCCAAAACTGGTTTGAAAATGTAGAGTGCTGGTGCCACTCATGCGTCAAGAGGGTTTAAAAAGTTTTATTACTCATGCAAAGGGATTTCCTGGGGAAGGTAGGACAGGTACCTAAGCCAGCCTGGAATGGCTTGAGCAAGGAGATGGGAGTAATTATTGTGGTAGTGGGTAGAGTTAGGCAAGGTTCCAGCACTTGGGCCAGGGCTTGCATAGTTTGCTTTCCTATGAAAACCTAAGAAGGCCTGGACATGGGGCCTTATCCTATCCAAATATGAGTCTAACAAGCATGAGACAGAAGTGGGAACTAATAGCCATCAGCAGTTAGACATAAAAATGAGTCAGACTCTACTCCAGTGCTATCAGAATTTATAGTACCTGTTTTCTCCTCCTAGTTCCAAAATGTAGTGATTATGTGATGATAAAAAGCCCATTAACCAAGCTAATTGTTGTGATACCTAAGAGGGTTTTGAGAAGACATTTTGAGGTAAAGACCTTAGAATCTTTTGACGTATTACAATAGTTGATCCCTGGCAGTCTGTGCCCTAGAATCTATGTGATTAAGTTACGTTTGCTGCCTGATGGTGGTATTCTGCTTAGACACATACAAGCCTGGGGCCAGCACACACTCCATCCCTTTCTGTGTGATCTTGAGCAGCACCTGTAGCCTCTTTTGTCCTTAGGCTCCATATCCTTACAATGAGAATAGTCAGACCCTGCCTCATAGAGATATTGTGAAAATTAAATTAGTTTTATGTACAACACTTAGAACTGTGCTCACATATCATAAGCAACCTACATGCCATAGATATTTATTTGTAGAGAGGTTAAGAAAAAAACCAAAAACCATAGTGTTCATTTTTATGAAGATATCTTCTTAGGAACAAAGAAATATTTGTGTTTTGTTCTTTCAGGAAAACAGTTCTTTAGTTCAATTTTATCTACATTTTCTCAATCTTATTTTATAATACACTTAAGTAAACGTAACTCAGAATGAAAATTAAGAGCTTCAAAGGAAAACTTAGAGCATCTTTTATATTCTTTTTTGAAAATAAATAATTCATCAAAGGGATTCTATTGATTCTCTTCATAAATCTCACTTATTATTCCACCCCCTGTTGTTCCGAAGTTGACAGCAGGTTCTTTAAACCTAGCAAATCTCTGTCAAAGTAATAATCAGGAAAACTGCTTCAATAGTAATTTCAACATACAGAAGTCATGGGCCCATTTTAAAAAATGTGAATAACAGATTTTTGCCTTGGAGTTGCCTAAATTGCTATCATAACTGGACATATCACCCTCATGTCACTGAGGCAAAGTCCTGGCTCTCACTTCAAAACTCACACTCGCATTTTCACACCATAGCCACCAACACAGAGCTTCTTCCAAGCTTTGAATTTTGCCTTCTGGAGATAGTTTTTACTATGTATTAGTGACTTCTTTTCTTCCATTGGTATAGACCTATCACTAAGGTATATCTTGGCTTGGGTTTGAGAGTGCAAAGGAGATACAGCAGAGCTCTGAGCACTCAAAGGGCACATATGTGCTTATTTATATAATTATATTGCAAACTAGTTTCTTTATGATACTCACTGACATGTCATGTGAGATGTGATTCTCTGTTGAGTATCCTTCAAATTTCCAGCCCCTGTTCTCTCTCCTTTAACAATTTCACTAAGATAAAGTTGTAATCTTGGAGCTATCCTTCTACCCCTTCTCTCAGACTCCTCATCTTTAAACTGGCTCGATCTATAAAAGTCAACTAGAAAACTCCTGAGACATAAGGTGATATAAACTATGAGAGGACATAAGCTATCTGGGTCAATACCATGAATAGCTGGTGTATGATTTCCTATATTCTCTATCTATGGTCATGATGATGGGTAACATTGAGCTTGATGGAAAATATATTATGGGTCTCTGAGAGAGGACACTCCAGAGAAAACTGCTACTTTCCTGAGATTGGCTGGTCGCATGAAAAATAAGTTGTAATTTTCAAGCTATTGAGAATTTTCAGGTAGGTTTTAAGTGCTATAACTTCACCTAACCTGACTGCAATCTTTCAAGTATTTAAAGATAATTATAATGTCTCTTCTCTTCCTCAGGTTAAATAATTCTAATAACTTCAACACTTACCTGTTTGAATGTTGTCCAAATTGATAATGGTTTTTAATTCAGGGGCATTAAAACCTATAAATCACCAAACACTCCTGGTTTGCTTATACATCACATTTGAAATTTTCTTTTTTGGATTTCTTGTGACTATTTACATGCCATGTTTAAGTTTGGTGCTTTTATTTGTGAATACATTTTTATGTAGATCAAAAGAGATTCATAAAATGAAACTGTCAATCATCCATATGTTATTATTTCCAGATTTTAGGGATTAGTAATTTCATCAGTAAGTGCATTAATCCTGGAACAAATAAAAACATGGACTATTTTGAAACTTTGAATATTTTCCATAATAAAATTTAAAATCATACTCAGCAGCTTGAGTCATCACCATGGACATAAAACACATTAAACACTAAGAGGATCTCAAAGTAGCCAAGTGATGGGGTCTCAAATGAAATAGATTGGACTCTCTACCAACAATTTTCATAATAATAACATTGAAGCAGGCCCCTGACTTTTTAAAATTAAAATCATTAGAAATTAAAAACTGACCCCTAGTTGTACTTTGAAGCTTTGCCACTTGAGTGAACTCTTAGTAGGCTTTCAAAGGGCAGCCTGATTTTCCACTGAGGAGACTGAACAGAAGTAGTCTCTATTCTAGACTTGGACATGACATGAATGAAATAAAAAAATATTTCAGAAGAGGGGTATTTTCTCCTCATCATATAAAGGAAGTTTACAATTAATAATTCCTTCTAACTTTTACTAGAAATGTGCCAATGCAACCAGATGATCGCTATGAATCCACAAACATAAAAATCCATGAATATAAGGTAATGTGTAGGATATATTTTCTAAAATCAGTTGCCATGGAGTTCAGTGTGGAAATGTGGTACTCTGTCCAACAGATTCAAGCAGAAGAATTTTACTGTTTCAAATTCTGAAGGCAAATGGGGTATGGCGAGTCAATGTGTTTTCTATGAGTATGCTACAAAGGCAAATGATGGTGAGTACTTGTATTTTGGTTATAAAAAAAGGAAATATCAAGTATTTTCAATAGGTTACCCTTCAGGTATTTTGAAGAGTAGAATAAGTTATACACATGAGAACATCTGTTCCCAAATATGATGGCACTAGCTTAATTCATTATTACTTTCTCAAACCTAGTTTATCCTAACTTTGTATGAAGGTAAAATCAAACCATTCCCTAAAGAGTAGAATTTGATTCTATCAAGCTCCTCAATAAATGTAGCCTAGTATCTAGTTACTTTCTTTCTCTTTCTTTCCCCAGCCCCCTCCCCTCAATGAGAAACCAATCTTGTAAATTACAAAGTGTGGAGAACCTGTTCTTCCCCATCTTCTGACTGTAGACCTAGATTTGTAGGCAGTACCACCATGCTTCTAATCCCCATCACCAGGGGGCAGTGTGACAGAAGAGCAGAGCAAATGTGACAGGAAAAGTACAAAAATTAATATAAATTTTTACTTAGTGAAAGTTATATATTCTAAAAAGTCACTTTTCTTTTATGCCTACATGTAAATTTAAATGTTATGCATTATTTTGGTGGCTTAATTCAATTGCTGAACATCAGTGTAAGTGATGGGGTAAAATGTCCTTTACCAGGTGGTTGAAATGGCTTTACAATAGTTTTTAGTTTATTTTCCTGAAAGTGTAAAAGAGATAAGCCAGTACTTTGATTAAAATATACCAAAAAAAAAAAAAAAGTACAAGGGCCTAGCTTAGGAAATAATAGGGATTTTATTATTCTTAATAAATTGTAATGAGGATAACCAACCAGTGAAATGAATGTTTATTTACATCTGTACTTTCAGCATATTTTAATAAGTTTTATTGTTTAATTTTGAATTTAAAGAAATGTAGCTATAATATTAGTTCTCTGATATACTTACATGGTTTTCTGTCTTATCTTCTTTAAATTTGGGAATTTTTAGGATTATGGTAGCAATATTAGTTAGGTGACCAACGTGTAAGGCCAAAAGATTAGGGCATTTTGTCCTTTGTCTCTTTCAGATAGTTCTGCACAAATAAAACAGCAAATCACAAGGGAGTAAATTGTTTTGTTTGTAGGACATCTGTCCTAGGGCAATAAATTGTTGAAATGGTAGCTAAACATGTGCCATCTGCGAAGGAGTGTGCTCAGTAGAATCAACAATGTTGCATTTAATAAAATTCTAGTAGCTTTGGGTGTTTCTTCTTGCAGGTAAAATATTTTCAAAGGTTGCCAAATTGCTGTAGTTCCAAGTTTCTGATTTGTCCTCATTTGCTGTATTATAAATCATTATTTTAATGAATCATTATTTTACATATAATATAAAGAATGATTTGGTGATTTATCTGTTGGAAATGTCTATTTATGCACAAACAGATGGTAGCACAAGGTTAGTGTGCATTAGATGATATTTTTATTAGTTTAATAAATAACAACAAGACATGCCAAATATATTTCTGTCTGGCTAACACAGTGTTACACACACAAAAAGCAACAACTAAAATGTGCATAAGATTTTAAAAAATTGCTTATTGAGAATAAAACTTCCCCCAAATGATGAACTTTCTAATTGCTGATTTTTTTTAATGTTTTTTTATTTTTTATGGAGAGAGAGGAAGGGAGAGGGATAGAGAGATAGAAACATCGATGAGAGAGAAACATCTATCGGCTGCCTCCTGCACTCCCTCTACTTGGGATCAAGCCCACAACCGGGGCTAGGAATCAAACCTGTGACCTCTTCGTTCATGGGTCTATGCTCAATCCCTGAGCCACACCGGCCAGGCCTAATTGCTAATTTTTATTTTCTTCAATATAATTTTTATCTATTTAAAAATATTGGATATAAAATATAATCAAATCTAAAATAAATACTTTTAAACTTTACATGTAATTTAATCTCAATGCCTTTTTTAATTATAAATGGGTAAATTGAATTTATATATAACTATTTTGCAGATAGACAGAAAATGCAGTCATTTGATTTTATAACATCTTTCACCAAATGAGTCGATGGACTATTAACCAAGATAAACAAAGTGTATATCAACTACTTTTGATATATTTTATTTTGAAATATTTTTAAAACACACAGAATACTTACAAAAATAATAGAGTTTACATACACTCTTTGCCCATCTTCCCCTAATGTTAACAATATGTATATAACCATGCTTCAATGATCAAGTCTAGCAAATTAACATTGATATAATTATAGAGTTTATTTAATTTTATGAGATTTCCTCCTAATTATCTTTTTCTGTTCCAGAATGCAGTGAAAAATCTCATGTTGTCTTCACTTATTTGTTCTTAGTTTCCTGTAACTTGTGAAAAATTTCTTATTCTTGTCCTTCACGATTCTCCTTGATAGCTTTTTGTTGTTATTATTCCTCACCCAAGGATATATTTTCCACTGATTCTTTTTTTAGAGAGAGGGGAAGGGAAGGAGAGAGGGGGCAGAGAGAGAGAGAGGGAGGGAGAGAGAGAGGGAGGGAGAGAGAGAGGGAGACACATGGATCACTTGCCTCCTGCACCCGCCTCTGCCAGACCAGGGATTGAGCCTACAACCCAGGTATGTGCCTTTGACTGCGAATTGAACCTGTGACCTTTGGTGCACAGACTACCTCTCTAACCAGTGAGCACAGTGGGCAGGCCCTTAATATTTTTGATAACAACTAGACAGTTACTCTGTAGAGTGTCTCTCAATGTGAGTTTGCCTAATGTTTTTTTTTCCTATAGAGTAATGTTATGCATTTTTTGGCAACAATACCATAGAATTGCTGTTGTATCATTCTCATATATATTCAAGATATCAGTATGTCTTATTATTTATTGTGTTATCCTTGATTACTTGATTAAGCTGAAGTCTTCCAGGTTTCTCTACTTCAATGCATCTATTTTTTTAAGTTTTTAATTTTGCAATTGACAAATATCTTGGGACAGAATATTGAGATTATGTTAATATCCTCTTCTCAAATTTTGCCAACTTATTTATTTTAAATTATAATATTAAATTTAAAATGTGTATATTTAAGGTATACAACACATTGATTTGTTATAATTATAGTGAAATAATTATTAGTCTATCTAATTAACTTATCTTTTTATGTTATCATTTTTTTTGTGTGGATGAGAGCACCTAATTTTATTCTCTCAGAAAATTTCCAGTATTCAATACATTCTTTTAAACTATTGTCATCATGCTGTACATTAGATCTTTAAACTTATTCATCCCCACTGGAAGACTATTCCTTGAAAAATTATTACTGTGGTGTTTGTCTAATGATGATTTGGGGTATCCTTAATCACTTCTACATACATTAGTTTAAATTTTTATTTAATGAAATCTATCTCTTCTTCACATATTTACTGATTGAATTATGTATTCATATCCACATGTACTCATGCATGTTTATGTTATGTTTTCTAACCAATATTGTGATTTAAATTATTTTTTAGCTTAAGTTTTACCAGTTTTGGCTGTGGGATATTTCTTCTAACTGAATTTTGTTTCTTTTTGATCTATTCCCATCTTATTTCCACTCACTTCTTTATTTCCTGGAACTATGAAATATTTCAGGTTTATCTTATATTTAAAGTAGTTTTTAGTGTTTTAAAATAATTAGGGAAAGAGAGGTTATTCAATATTAATTTTGGATCAATACAAAAAAAGTGACTTAACAAAACAGAGTTTTTACCTTCTTGATGTGTATGTTTAACATCTACAAGGTTAAATAATGAAAGATTTAGAGTTGAGTACAATAGTAGAAGAATACTTGTTCAGGAAGTTAACGTAGAAAATAGATATTAAAGTTATATAGTAATGACTTACTGGTATATTCTCATTCTTAGGTCAAACTGTTTGTCCATTCAGTTGCATAAACGTGTGTGGATCACCTACTATATTTAAAATATTGTACTGGATGCAGTAAGAGCTCTTCTTCCTCAAAAAGCTTATGATCATGTCCAGCATAATGACTGTGTGTATATGTATCTAAGAGTTAGTGAATATCTATTACATAAGGTGTTATACTAACCACTGAGGCCCCAAAAGTGAATAAGAAATGTGTACTCATAATTTTAATAGTATACATGGAATGATTGTGATAGAAATATAAGCATGGTATTACAGGACACAGAAAAAAGAATCTTCAACACATGTTATAAAACAATTATTTTAAAAGAACATATACTTATAATCCATAGACAGAGACAAAAGTATGGTGGTGATGGCCAGAGGGAAGTGGAGAGGGGGCTGGGTGGAGGTGGAGGTGGACAATTGGGGGGAATGAGGGCATCTGTAATAAAGTCAACAATAAAAATAAAGTTAAAGAGACATTTCAGACAGAAAAAAAGACAGTCTATATTAGTTCTATAACAGGATTACAAAATCATGTAAGAGTCCAGATAAAGTAGGGTTCCCATGCCCCCCAGTTGGGAGGGATCATGGATGGCAATTAAGGCAGATAAGCATTAAGAATAACAGTGCAAGTCATTCATAATGGAATGATTATTGGCAGATACTGGGAAAATAGTGGTAAGCTATGCCGAGAAGTTTGCAGATTTTTGTTAGCAGGCCATGTGTACCCGGACTAAAATATCAGACCTGTAAAGATGATTTTAAAAATCAAGCTGTGACATTTTGACTTAGCTTGGTAGACAACAGGGAAATACTGAATGTTTTTTAGCACTAAATAGCATGATTGAAGTTTTCTCTGAAGATGGTCAGGCATTGATGTGAGAGATGAATTGCTTAAATGTTGTTGGGGACTCTAGGAAGATGTCAGAATGAGTGAAAAGCAAAGACCTTTCCTGTTTCCATTTATTTAAGAAGAATTTTTTGATCATCCACTAAATGATAAAAACTAATGTAACAAAAATGACATCATCTGCATTCTGGAGGAATTTAGTGTGAGAGACAAACACTGGTTACTGAGAATAGAGGTGTGTTGAGAATGTTGTACTGTACCATGAAAATGGGGCAAGGATGCCTTACCCAGGTTGGAAGGGTGTTGAGAGCAAGGCCTATCTCATTAAGGTTTGAACAATTGGTAGTGATTTTGGAGTTGAAGTGGACCATGTGGGGAAAATGCATTCTCTAGAGAAGAAACAGGCTGGAAAAAGACAAAAAAGCAAGATTATGACATATATGGGATAATTGCTCCTTGATGCCTACGGCTAGAGGTTAGGAGACAAAAGGTGAGAAATAATTTTAAAGTTAGCTAAACATGGGAATCTTAAAAAGTGTCTACTTTTTCCCTGTGGACCACTTAAAAATGTTTAGGGGAACCCATTTGAGTCCACTAGGAAGTATGTGGGCAGGCTAGAGGCAAGGTCACTTATCTTTGGGCCACTTCAGCTACACTAGGTCTCCGACGTTATTTATTTTTATCCTCAAGGCATAATATTTTGTTTGCACAACTTATTTTTGCTGCAGAAAAAGTTTCTAAATGATTGTGCAATAATGAGTGGCTACTGGGAGTAGTAAGCATAAGGGTGAGAGTAAAGAGTCAGAGTAAAATAATTGATCAATCTATCATCACTGGAGCACTCGAACAGAAACTAGAAACAGAGAAACACAAAATTGCTCCACCTGGTCACCTACATTACTATTCAGGGAAATAACAAAAGAACAAACTTCCCATTTTTATTGAATTAGTAAAAAATAAAGTAATAAACAATATTGACTTTCATTTAACAAGTTGAGCAATATTATATATTTCTAGAAACAATATATATTATTACATGCATTCTAAAAAGCAGAACAGCATTGGTTACTCAGTCATTATAAATATTAAATTTTGACATAGTAATTCTACATTTAAATGTCTGCTCCTCAGAAAATATTAGAAATGTGAATGTCTTATACTAGATATGCTGTCATCCATTTATATGATAAAAAGTTAACCTGAAATTTAAAAAGTAAAGGTCTAGTTAAATAGAATTTTCTATAAATACAGAGGAATACTGTAAAACTATTAGAATTGTAATAATATGGTGCTCCCAATATTTACATCTCTGCACTTGCATCATACTCTCAAGAGACCTTCCTCAGCAGTGCTAACATGGAGCACCCTGCCCCCAGGGCCAACTACTATCCTTCCCATTACCATGGTTTTATTTATTTTGCATTTTGTTTTGGTGCAGTCATTTATTTACTGTTTTTGCCTGTCTCTCAAGTACTGGAATACAAGCTCCATGAGAGCAGAAAGTTTGTTTCCTCAATAATACTATATCCTTGGTGTAAAGGACAATGCCTAGCATACTCTGAGAGCTACATAAATATTTGCAGAATAAATAGTGCATAATTATATATAGTCAGATATTACCTATGCAAAATATTATATAACACAAAATAAATATACAAAGTGCTATAACTGTACCAAACTTTTGAAAGTTTTAACTTTTATTCTGTTTACTTCATCTTATATATTTAGACATAAAAATTTCCATCAAAAGAACAGATGTCTTTGCAGGAAAAAAATAAAAATTACTACTAAAAATTATTTTAATCTAGTGTCATGAGGAACTTCAGAGTCCATTATGTTAGCTTTTATAGTGAATCTGATTAAAAAATGTTAATATGAGCTAAGGAATAGCAGAGGTAAAATGGAGGCCGAAAGTACTGTTTTATCTTGTCAAAATATCCATGGTATTATCCAAATTCATAGGTCAGGGCACTGTTGTTTCTTGTCTTCCAGAATGTTTCGCTTGCACTTTTTGGATGCTTTCCCCTATCCTAGCGTAGAGTGGGGGAACAGGCAGGCAGTGGCTCTGCCCGAGCTGGGCCCATAATCTGTGGTATCACTGCTTTTGTTTCTTCATCGCTCCTCTTCCTCTGGATCTGACAAATATAATATTTCCTCACAATGGTTTGTACAAGCCTAGAATTGTTATTTTTTTTCCTCCGAGCCTACTTTGATTCATGGAATCTTAGAACTTTCTTACTCCCTTGCATGGGAAGAAAAAAAAAAAAAAAAGACCTTTCCTAATTCTCTGCTGCATCCAGAGATTTCACACAGAAACACAGGGCCCAGGCCCAGTAGGGCTACGGGGATGAGTGAGCCTGTTATTTTCTTGTTTTACCATCTGTGTACATTACTCCGTCATGGAGCTGTCAGGAGGGTAGAGTTCAAATGTGCATGTGTTGGCCAGATTCTATAGTAATAATAGTCTTTAACCTCACAGTCATCATATCCTCCTACTCTAATAAGAAAAAAACTCAATCATTTAAAAATGTATTTTTTATATATTCATATCAAAGTCTTAGTTTGCTATGACTTAGTTGTTAATTTATATCAGGTCATTTCTCATGCGGGAGCTTTAATTTATGGTGTAGAAGATACAGAGGAAGTGATGGATAAAGATTGTTCATAGATACAGATAGAGGTAGGATCTTGTTTATTATTTCAACAATTTTATTCATTACCTACACACTATGCAACAAGAATAGATGAAGTAAAGATTTGAGTCGCAAAATTGGGCACATTTGGAGAAAATCTGAAAGCCGTGGAAAATCACTGCACTGACCAACACCCACCCAATAGCCATGTCATAATTTACCTATAGCTAAGCTTAATTATAAATTCCTCCCTACTTTAATACATAGATATTAACATAACATACTTTAATAAGGTAATTAGGTTAATCAAAATCTACCCATTTAATTTAAAATTTTAACCAGTAAATGATCATTTGAAACCCACTATCAAAAGTTCAACTTGAAAGCCAAGGTCTTCATTAGCATGATTCTGGTTTAAGATTGCTATAGCTAAAAAGCTCTAAGATTTGTACTAGCACATTGGATTTTTGTTACAGAAATCCATAGTGAGGTGAAAAATTATTTTCCTTTGCAGAATATAACCTTCAACTTCGTGAAAGTGTTAAACTTACCCTTAGATGATTAAGATGGAAATTATTTGTGTGAAAGTTGTACCACCTGGAGGTATCAGTTACCACTTGGAATACATCTCTATTTGAGTGTCTTATTAGAATCGCATCTGACAGATACTTTTCCACAAATGAAATGTTAGTGTGAAATGTTAGTTAGGAACCTTATATCCATTACCTGGAGATTCTTAAGGCAATGAAGGAAGAGAGAACTGTCAGCACAGCCATCATTTTTAGAGAACAAAATATTTAAAGCATGAAGCAGGAATCCAAAACTTCCTGAGGTGCACCAGAGTAGGGAAGTGTCTTCTTCCAAAGATTTCAGTAACTTCCACTGCAAATAATATATTTCATTACTAGAAATATTTTACTTTCAAATGTAATTGATACAGCTCATGGTTTACTGCCAGCTACCCTTTCATTGTGTCATAGCTGCTGCTCATAATGACATTCTGCAAGGATACCACTGACACCAGTACTCTGTCTTCTATAACAGCACTCAGAGGCATATTTTTAACACAGAATGAGTCAGGGAATCACAACCAAATGGTGAGAATGTGGTGCTAAAAATTGATTCCACTGAGTTATAACCAGATGTTTTCTCACTCATAACCTAGAATAATTTATTTTTAAAAAGTCATTCACATTTATAAACTGATTATTATTTATGTTGAGTCATAAATTAACATGACTATATAACATAGGTGAGCTTAGAAATCGAGGTCATTCTTCTTCTACAAGGAATTAAAACAGAATTAAAGCAAAAAATATTAATGAGGTGATAAGACATCCAATTACCTGGAGCAATTAGAGAGATACATATGAGGTAATATACCAAAAAAAACAAAACAAAAAAAAACAACTTAAAAGTAGGGAAAAGTCCTCTCAAGAAAGATTCTGGCGTGAATAAACTTTGACTATGGCTGTGAAGAGTATATGAGATGACCGAGTGTTTGCCTTTGCAGAGGGGAATAAAGAAACAATTCAATATGAATAAGGTAGTAAGATGTACACAAGACTTGAATTTCTAGGGTATTTAAGCATTCTTATTTTTTGCGCAAATTGGGAATGTTAAAGTAGCAGCTTAATGTCATGAACAATGTGGAGTATAACATTTTGCTGCAGTCTAATCTCAGGCTGCATAATTTGAAATAAATTGGAAATCTGTTCATTCATAAAAAAATAGTCATTATACACCTGCAAGCTGCTAAGCACTTGACCAGGCACTTGAACAAAACAAGGTCATAGCTACTGTTACGTAGTTGGACTTCAATAGCTTCAATTTTAGTGGAGGTAGACAAAAAGAAAATTAAAATAAAACAGGTATACAAAGGCTAATGCAATATTGGAAGGTGATGTGTGCTGTGAAAAGAACCACATAAGGATCAAGAGTATGTAACTAGTCAAGAGGGAAGGCCCGAAGGAGAGAGGTATGGGAACATGTCCTTATCAAATAGCGCGGTCAGGGTACACCGGGCTGAGGAAAAGAGATGGGGCTTTTGACCACATGCATATCCGGGGAAAGAGTGGTCCACACAGAGGGAATGGCCAGGGCAAAGTCCCTAGGTCAGTCCAAAGCCTGGCAGGTGCCAAGAGTATCAAGGAAACCTATGCTTGCGTGCTTGAGGGAGGGATGGGATGGGTGGTAAGAAAGCAGGGATCTTGTTCAGTAGGGCCCTGTAGGCAATATAATGCTAAGTGAAGTGGAGAACCACTTCAGGATTTTGAGTGAAAGAGTGACATGCCATAACTTGCATTTCAAAAGGTCATTTGGCTGGCTTATAAAGAATAGAAGGTAGGAGCAATAGTAGAAGCAGGGAAATCTCTTTGAAGGTTATTTCATTGATTCGTATGGGAGTGTTAGTGGTAGGAGTGGAAGTGCTGAAAATGTCAGAGAATTTTAAAATTTGAATAAACTTTTTTTTTTTTTTTCTGAGACGGGATGTACAGTGTGAGAGGAGGAATGCAGTCGCAGATGATATCAATTTCAGCCTAAGCAGCTGGAAGTATTGCCATTGCCTGAAATGAGACAGATTAAAAGTGGAGGAAGTTTGGCAAGAAAAGCAGGAGTTCAGATTAGACACAGAGTTTGAGATGTGCAATAGGCATGTGAGCAAAGGACAGTGAATATTATGCTTCAGTTTAACTCTGGGTTTTGGGAGCAAAATCTGGACTAATGATTTAAATTATAGTGTTCACAGCACATGGGTTAATTTTTGCATTTAATTACGGGAGATGGGATGAGGTCACCAAGGGAGACATTCAAATAAGTATAGAAGATAAAAGGTCCAATTTCACTGAAGGGATATTTCCACACCATGTTTCCATTTCTTGTGTTTCTGGATTAGATACTATTAAGAAACCCAGATAAATGTGGGCGGAGAGATTCTAATTGATTATACTAAAAAAAATCCCTGATATTGAATAAACAATGTCGCCATGCCATATGGAAAGTATTGTACAAAAGTCGAGTTCTGGCACAAAGTTCCATGATTCAAGAAGCATGATATTAATGAGGTTAACTACAAAAATGTCAGGAGTAAGGTAAGATCATTGTAGGAGTATAATATAGTTTAACTATGTTGGAGCAGAATGCTGCTTTAAATTTGAAAGAACATTGTAGAAAGTGAGAGGTCTTTAGAATTATGATTAAAATGATCTAAAATGAAATGTAATCTTTGTATTATGGCAAAATAATAAATGCAGTGATGGTAAATGCTAAAAGTTAATATGTGGAAGAATTAGTTCTCATTTTTATATTCAATTCACAATAAAACACTATATAAATACCAACAAATGTGCTAATAAAATAAAATGTGAATATTACCTGAATCAATATATAATACATCTCCACGCCGTGTCATATAGCTTTTAAATTTAAACAAAAATGATATAAAATAGTCAACAGCTCTTTCCTAAATGGGGGAGACCAGATGCAGAGGACTTAGTGTTCTGTACTTGGCTTATGGAGTTCAGTGCTGCAGCGGGCATAGATGTTGATTGAGGAACTCATATCTCTCAGTATCTACTTGCCTAGAAATGTGTTTCGGTGCTCTACAAGATTTAGGTAACATCCAAGTGAACTGCCACTATTAGACAATAGGACAAGGGACTTTGTTTTAATCAAAGTTATGTCCAGAATATAAAAAGAATTGAGCTCTGAAATATTCTAGTCCCTATGACTTTCCTTGTTAGCTAGGGAAACAGTTGTATTTATGTTTTAGTATTACATTTGACCTATTGAAGAATTTAAATTGACTTTTTAACCCCAAATTGTTAGATAAATCTATGGCATTTTACTCTACTTTCCAAACTATTAATGTAGAAGTAACTTGAATTTATTTTTCTGAGAAACATGGATTTCTTTGCTCATAAGAATGTAGTCTTATCCTACAAGCAATTGTGAAGATATATTTGCTGTAAGTCACAAGAATTATTACTGTGATACATGCGGTGAGAAACCAGGTGCAGAGTAAACATCCTCCATGGCTGTAGTAGAACCAAATAGAAGAACAATTAGCTATTACAGGAGACCTTTAGGGAAACTTTCCAAATAAAAACCCAGTGTCTGAATAACTTAATTAACTTCCTGTGGGATCAAATCCATCACTGTTAAGCACCTGTCACATATAAGATTGCCTATAGTGAGGCTCAATAAATGTTTTGTATTAATGCCAAAATTATTTATGTCTCCATATTACAATATCTAGAGAAATAAAACATATTTGCTATATTAAAAAGGAGCTTTTGTAATTGAACTAGCACTACTGTGATATTAAAAGAAAACCAATATTGAAAATGAACAATGGGGGAGATGTATTGAATAGTTTATTAGGGGTTAGAAACAAAGACTTTTTTTTCTATGATACTGTTGTTATTGCCCTATATCACTATGAGGTGGAAAATTCTGTCACATTACATAAACGCCTACACAATCATCTTATGACTATGCTTGAAGCTATGCCGGAAAAAAACATAAAGGATAGTTGTTTCACAATTATTCATGAAATACATCCATTTATTCATTGAATAAGAATTGGATTTCTATGATGTACTCAAGTTACATGGCCAGGTACATATCACCACCCTGTCTTTCATGATGAAGTGTGTCAATTTAGTTTTTCAAAACTGAAGAGATACAAAGTATTAAAATAATAATACAAACCCGGGTTATTTGACTCTAAGCTCCATACTCTTAAACACTGAATTTTAAAGGGAATAAAAAAATGGAAAAGAATGATTTTGTATTCTAGGAGTGTACTCAGGTCTGCTCTCATAGCTGATTTTTTATATTACGGAATTAATACATAGCTAGAGAGTACTTTGAGAGTGATAGAGTCCAGATTTAGGAATTATAGTTACTATGGTAGAAATTCTCCTTAGAACTTATTTTTTCCTAAACTGTGCTCAGAACAATAAGTTGATACATGAGAAATGTTGGCAGTGTTGTGCTAAAAGAGACATAACTGCCACTTCTACTGTCTTTTCAAGAGTGGGCATTCTATGTCCATACGCAGAAGTCTGGAGCTCTCTGGACAAATGTATATGTTTATTAGTTGTATATGTCAAGCATTCCATTTTTTGTGGTTTGTGTTTTTATTATGTTATCCCAATTACTTTACAAATAGTGAAAAAGAGCACCATTTCCAACTTGCATTTTTCAGCACCTAAATTATATCTATGATTTATGTATATTTCAATTAATAATAAAAACATATCTAGACATCTTCATCCCAATAGTAATTAAAAGAGCAAAGCTTAAAGTTTATTTAAGTTGCTCAGGGCCCCATCTGTGCTCAGTAGTAGAGTCAAAGTCAAACTCTTATTTATGTGGTTCAAAAACCAATGCCTTATTCAACAGGAAAAGTTAGTGACTTTTGCTTCCCTAAATCTGATAAAGAGCATGAACTACATCAGAGTGGAGTTTAGTTGCACTTTAGGACATTATTCCACACTGGAATTTCATACTGTGGAATTCTCTGGTGTGTTTTTTAATGGAGGTATAACTGACATGTCACATCGCCTTAGTTTCAGGTGTACAGTGTAGTGATTAGGTATTGGTATACACTGCAATATGATCACAATAAGTCTAGTTAACATCTGTCACCTTACATAGTTACAGTTTTTTTCCTCATGATGAGAAATTTTAAGATCTACTTCCTTAGCAACTTTAAAATGTGCAATACAGTATTATTAGCTATAGTCACTATGCTACACATTGCATCCCCATGACTTACTTATTTTATAACTGGAAGTTTGTATGTTTTGACCCCATTCACTTATTTCTTTTACCATTTGCCCCCCACTTCTGGCAACTATCAATCTGTTCTCTGTATCTATGAGTTTGTTTTATTGTTTTTTGTATTTTGTTTCAAGATTCCACATATGAGTGAGATCATATGGTATTTGTCTCTGACTTAATTCACTTAGCATAATGCCTTCAAAGTCCATCTATGTTGTTGCAAATGGCAAGAATTATTCTTTTTTATGGCTGAATAATATTCAGTTGTACATATATATACATTTTCTTTATTTAATCTATTGGAAGACAGGGGTGAAATGAAGGCAAGAATCAGCAAGGCAATTTTATACAGGCTTATAATAATTTTAAAGGGGGCTTATTAATACTCCATTGAATTTCTGATAGGCCATTGGCTTTCTTTTGTACAGATTCAAACAGAACATAAAGAATTTGAGGCTCTGAAAAGGACATTATTATTGACTTGATGTAGTATGTTAAATAAATTTTCCAAGATATTTAAACTGTCAGAAACTGTTTCCCCATGAGTAAAATGGAAATACTATACTTGTATCATAGTGTTACTGTATTAAAGTTATATAAAAAATGCTTGAGAGATCCATAGCAAGCTTTCAATCAATGTTAGCATAGTGGAATAATGATAGAAATTTGTCATACCACAGTCAAAACTTAGTTTTGAACTAATTGAACAACAGGCACAAATGCAGACTGGTGAACAACATATTAGCTGTGTTCTTAGTGAGTCTGAAATAGAAACTAACTCAACAAAATTATTTAACATATTACATAACTAAACTTATGATTTGAACTTAAAGCCACTTCTACCTCCAGGTCTGGACATTTGGGCTCACCTGTGAGGACAGTGAGGTCTGCCAACTTAGATCAGGGACAAAGAGCTAACCAAGCATGCTTGTGACCTCTACCACGCTAGGACAAAGGGATAGTAACACATATCCAGTTTTGTTCATATTAATCAAATTATCCTTCATCCTGTAGGGAGTATTCAGGGGTATGCAGAGGGTAAATATTTTTATCAGTACTTCAAGAATGGTCTTAGTTTCTAGGCTAGCTGAAAGTAAGAACAAGATAGCATAGTGCAGGGTTAAGAGGTCTCAGGAGCCACATTGACTGGGTTCAACCACAGCTCTGCCCCATATTGCTAGGTGGTGTCAGCAAGTCTCAAGTTCAATTCTCATAAGAAGCAGCACTGTTTCCATGTAGACAGCACTCAGAGCAGATCAGGGGAAATTATTTTACCTGTAACTAATTCCCTTTATTTCCTACTTCAATGAGGTATAGTTTGCATATAGTTTTAGAATATAAATATGAATAATATAGAAAAATTTACTTAGAGAAATAAAAGGTAAGCATTGGTTACATTTACAATCTGTGAACAGGAACAAAAATAAAGCTAGTTAGCAAAACCAAAAATGTGCTACTTATATTTAAGCATAGAATTCTGACTGTTCTATAAGATGGATAATTTTAATCAGAAGTTAAACTGTGTAATATGTTTAAAATTTCACTAATGACCAATTCAGTTCAGTCTAAATTAGTTCTTCAACTAATATGGAACTAAAAACACTCCGAATAGCCACGGCAATCCTGAGAAAGAAGAACAAAGTTGGAGGGATCACAATACCAGATATCAAGTTATATTACAAAGCCACTATAATCAAAACAGCCTGGTACTGACACAAGAACAGACATATCAATTAGTGGAACAGAACAGAGACCCCAGAAATTGACCCACACCATTATGGTCAATTAATATTTGACAAAGGAGGCAAGACCATACAACGGAGTAAAGACAGTCTCTTCAATAAATGGTGTTGGGAAAATTGGACAGGTACATGCAAAAAAAATGAAACTAGACCACCAACTTACACCATACACAAAAGTAAATTCAAAATGGATAAAAGACTTAAATGTAAGACATGAAACCATAAAAATCCTGGAGGAAAACATATGCAGAAAAACCTCAGACATCTCTCATAGCAATATGTTTGCTGATACATCGTCTAGGGCAAGAGAAATGAAGGAGAAAATAAACAAATGGGACTGCATCAAAATAAAAAGCTTCTGCACAGCAAAAGAAACCATCAACAAAACGAAAAGGGAGCCCACTGTATGGGAGAACATATTTGCCAATGACACATCTGATAAAGGGTTAATATCCAAAATATATAAGGAACTCATACAACTTAACTAAAGGAAGACAATCCAATTAAAAAATGGGCAAAGGACCTAAATAGACACTTCTCCAGAGAGGACATGCAGATGGCCAAGAGACATATGAGAAAATGCTCAATGTCACCAATCATCAGAGAGATGCAAATTAAAACCATATGAGGGCCCTGCCAGGAGTGGCTCAGCGGTTGAGCATCAACCTAGGATCCAGGCGATTGGGGTTCGATTCCTGGTCAGGGCACATGCCTGGGTTGTGGGCTTGATCAATGACTCTCTCACATTAATGTTTCTATCTCTCTCTCTCCCTCTCCTTTCCTCTCTCTGAAATCAATAAAGATATATTAAAAAACAAAAAACATGAGGTATCACTTCACACCTGTCAGAATGGTTGCCATCAATAAGTCAACAAACTACAAGTGCTGGCAAGGGTGTGGAGAAAGGGGAGCCCTAGTGCACTGCTGGTGGGAATGCAGACTGGGACAGGCAGGATGGAGGTTCCTCAAAGATTAAAAATTGACCTGCCATTTTACCCAGTGATCCCACTTCTAGAAATATATCCTAAGGAACCTGAAAACTAATTACAAAGAACTTATGTACTTCTATGTTCATAGCAGTGCAATTTACAATAACTAAGATCTGGAAACAGCCCAGGTGCCCATCAGTAGATGAGGGGACAAAAAAGCTGTGGGACATTCACACCATGGAATGCTATGCAGCTGTAAAAAAGAAGGGTCTTTTATCCTTTGGGACAGTGTGGAATGTACTAGAAAGTGAAATAAGCCAGTCAGAGAAAGACAAGTACCACATAATCACACTTATATATAAAATATAATAAACAAAATAAACTGATGAACAAAATGGACCCAGAGACATAGAAGCATGGAACAGACTGAGGGATCTCAGAAGGAAGGCAAGGAGGGGTGTGTGGGTGGGGAGAGATTAATCAAAGAACTTATATGTTTATAAACATAACCCATGGACACAGTCACTGGTCTGGGGAAGGCCTGGGGGTGGGATGGATGTGGGGCAGAAGGGATCAATGGGGGTAAAAAGGGGACATCTGTAATATTTTCAACAATAAAGATTAAGAAACTTAAAATCTATTATCCATGAGCATATTATAAAATAAAGTAGAGCTTAATCACAAAAATAGATAAAGTTCTTCAAGGAAAACAGAGATGTGTTTGAACTTCTCTGGTGACCTTGAGAAGTGCATCAGTTTGCATGAAAAATTGGGTGGCTTACTTGGAGAGGATACATTCTAAGAGAAAATCAGGGAAGCAAATAAAAAATAAGAGAGTAGTAGCTTAATCATAAGAGGATCAGTGTGGTGATTTTGGGAGCAGTCGCTGTCTATAACTTGCATTTATCTATGGCTCAAGCTTTAACAGGCTTATATGTGTGATCCAGAGAATGAGGAGACTACAATGTTTTTAAAGATTTTCCCCCCTAATAAAATCTCTTTAAAGTATCTAAGTTTAGGAACTACTGGCCTGGTGATCCTCTAAGGGAGAAAAATTCAGAAAGGATTTATTCATCCTGCCCTGGTTTCCTCAGAACACAAATCATTTTTGGGTCCTCACCAGCTCCCATCCAATTTTGCTCTTGCCTATTGCACTTAAAACCAGTGCTCACAGGATATAGCCATAGTCAGTGAAAAGTCAGCCATGCTGGGGACACTCAGTGGGGAAATGATTTTACAAAAAATCCCAAATGCAACTATGAGAGACAAACTTTAAAGCATATAAATCATGGACAGTCAACATGCTAATTTTTGTTTCCTGGATTTCTAATATACCCAATTGCCAAATACACAGACTGTATATATTTTTTCATCATTGTTATTGTATATATATAATTGGAAAAGATGTCAAATAAGTTAGGGAGATCTCCAACCAAAACAAGGACCCATATAAAAAATTAATTTGGATCAGTGATAATGGAGGATGAATTAATTATTTATGTGTAGAGCAAACAAAAGTAAAGAGAATATAAACCCATAGCCCTGGCAGTAATATCACAATAGATTTCCAAGCAGGGATGAAAAAAAACCTTTAGAGGTACGTTCTCTTGTCCATCAGAAAAGACTCTGAACATTCTGTTCTCAGGCTATGAGGTAAAGAAATCCAAAATTGCAGCCTAGATAACATCAAATAGTCTCGTGGAAAAGCCTTCAGTTTACTGTAGTCAGTCTGCCCCTTTCCACTGTGTATAATGATCTAGTAATTGTGCACTTCTCCTATGTACATGATTCAGTGGTTATTTTTATACAAAAGTAGTTGTCGATTCTTTCTAGGTATTAATGCATGCTCATAAAATACTTTGGAAATATTTATTTAAAAGTAATAAAATTGGAAATATTTGATATACTGTATGTAGCATAAGAACACCAAATAACTAAATTTTCAATTTTGCTACTTTGTTTCAGAAGTATTTTATGGTTCATTGTGTTTAAGCATCTTATGGGCATTTTTCTAAGATTTTCAAAAATAAATCAAAGGCAAGATGAGCTCTGCTCATTATTTGTACATAATAGATAACATTTTTTAGATATAAAAATTTTTCATGACTTAGAAATAATTTATCAACATTAGATTCAAATAAACTTCAGCATGACACATTCTGTCAGGTTTCCTTGTCCCATCATATTTTTTAGTTCTTTAAAAATATTTGACTATAGAATTGCTAACTAAATGTATAATATATATGGATATATAAAGAGATCTTCCAGAGTGGAGTATTTTTAGTGATTGTTGACCTGTCAACTCTATGTTTTTTGAGTCAATAATGACTTGCATTGTGTTTTTCACAAGGAAATAAAATCTACAATGTTTTAATATAAAAATTGAAGAACTTGTTTAATTCAAAATAGTGAGTTATAAAATTGTTTGATCCACTAATGTAACCTATTGAAAAACTTCATAATTGTATCATATAGTGTTTAAAACCAATCAGGATATTAACAATTAGAAAGAATGGTGTGTTTATCTATTGATTGATTCATAAGTAAGAGATTGTTCATAAATTTTCTAAAAGTTGAATTGGAACAACTTAAAATTTTTGGTATGTATTCCTTAAGTAGGTCCAAGGGAAGCCTACAATCTAGGCATTAACCAATTCTTCCTGCTTAAGGTGGTGAGGAAAACTTTACTAAGCTCATGCAAAAGTTTAAACTCATCAAATATTATTTCTTCTGCTGTTTTTTTGTGTTTTGTTTGTTCATTATTTGCTTCAAGTTTGTCTTTGCACTGTGAGCCTTAATAATGGTGTTCTCCTATATATATCAGCTTCTTGGCTGTTTTACAGTCCAGGGATGACTTCTTCAAAGACCTGGATGGGACACACCCTTTAAATTTTAATCATCAAAAGAGATAATGCCCCCATTTCCCAGACTCTGTGGAATAGTAAAAGTCTAACTTCAATAAGTGCCAGTTAGCAAACACAGATGACCTAATCACATTGACCAACCTCCCACGAATGTCCTCTAATATTTTTCCACTAGCTCATCCCAGCCTTTTCAATGGAGTTAAATATAATCTCTCCCCCTCACTACTCTGCCTACTTAACTTTGTTGCAAATTTTCTTTGACAGTTTTGGTGCCACAACTGGGTTAGGATTCATCATTAGACCCCCAAGTCTCTCACCGAGGACCCTTGGCTTAGAACTCTAAAGCCTTTGTCTTCTTCACTCATGACTGATCTATCAGAGAACCACTGGTGAGTCGGCTCCTGATTCAGTACTTCTGGCATCCAACCATTGAAGCAAGGTAAGGAATTGACTTTAATTCTAGAGTGTTTGTATTGGTAATATCTCATTTCATTGAGCTTTGGTTCTTTGGTACTTGGAGTACTTGTTCTGTGTTGTGTTGGCAGGGCGTGTTGAGACAGCAGGGTGTGTCGAGGTAGATGGCAGGGTGTATTGAGATGGCAGGGTGTGTTGAGATGGCAGGGTGGGTTGAGATGGCAGGGTGTTTTGAGAAGGTAGGGTGTGTTGAGACGGCAGGGTGTATTGAGATGGCAGGGTGGGTTGAGATGGCAGGGTGGGTTGAGATGGCAGGGTGTTTTGAGAAGGTAGGGTGTGTTGAGACGGCAGGGTGTGTTGAGACGGCAGGGTGGGTTGAGATGGCAGGGTGTTTTGAGAAGGTAGGGTGTGTTGAGATGGTAGGGTGTGTTGAGATGGCAGGGTGTGTTGAGATGGTAGGGTGGGTTGAGATGGCAGGGTGGGTTGAGATGGCAGGGTGTTTTGAGAAGGTAGGGTGTGTTGAGACGGCAGGGTGTGTTGAGACGGCAGGGTGGGTTGAGATGGCAGGGTGTTTTGAGAAGGTAGGGTGTGTTGAGATGGTAGGGTGTGTTGAGATGGCAGGGTGTGTTGAGATGGTAGGGTGGGTTGAGATGGCAGGGTGGGTTGAGATGGCAGGGTGTTTTGAGAAGGTAGGGTGTGTTGAGATGGTAGGGTGTGTTGAGGTAGATGGCAGGGTGTGTTGAGACCCTCCCTGTATTGAGATCATGCCAGGTGTTGAGATCTTGTTTGATGTTAGTCTGTTATTTTGGTGCCTCTTTCCCTCATGGGAAACTTCTAATTCTCCTTCTTTAAAGAGTCCTGCTGACTGTATGCTCTGCCACTGTAGTGTTAACTTGGTCCACTTCCTTGCTACTTGACATAATTTACAAAGGATAATTTGGAATTTCAATGTCCTTTATGAGAAATTTGAGATCTCACGAAGATCCTGACTTAGCCAAGACCTTTTCCTTTCTCTCATCTTTGCTCTTTCTTTCTCCTTCACCAGCTTTGATTTTTCCCTTCAGCTCCCTTAAATACTTTGATATGATCACCCTTCAAAATCCTTATCTCCATTAGCCTATTTACCCTTGCCAGACATTTCCCTTCCCATCCCAGCCCCTCAATTCCCTAGATTCACTTGAATTTTAAGTCTTTTGACCACTCTAGGAGTCAAGGATTCCAAAAGCAACCACATGAAAATAAAAAGGAAACAGACTGGATATTTTATTCATTCAGATAAACAGAAGCAACTAGAAATTTACTTGATGTACCTTTTGTCCCATACTCAAGCTTTAGTCCACAATCTCAGTAAGATTTTTATATCAAGGCAAAAGACAATCTTACAAGTGTCCTTCACACATAATGATGTTTAGGTTTCAAGTTGAGTAGGTTATCTCTATTTGATCCATTTGCTAGAAATGGAGTTATGATAAATGCAAAAAGTAAAGCAAAATCAAGAGCCAAATAATTTATATAAATTAGTGAGTTTTGTAATGCTGTGTTTATGCCTGACACATGGTTATAATTTTGGAGCAAAGGCTACAAGATCTCTATTTGTGAGATCTGCATGTTTATATGTGTATGTTATACACATAAGATGTTTTCTATTTCTGGATGGAATTACCAAATTATAATATTTGTTAAAGGAGTTCTAGTATAATGGGATTAGAGATAAATGAGGTTTGCATAAGCACTCCTTAACTTTTCAAATTAGAAACAACATAACTTCTGATTTTTACAATACAGCACATACATTACTATAAAAATCAATTTAAATATTTTAAAACTCATTTACACAAATTAGGTAAATCTTTGCAAATAATAGTTTAATATTGTTTAATGAAAAACAACTATGTCTTCTGAGTTATCAGCATTAAATGTAATAAAAATATATATTTTAATTCTATATCGGTTTACTAGTCAAATAATTTTATATATTTACTAATTATTTAGGAATATAATATTTACAAATCTGATTTTGTCATTATTCTGACAAACTTTATTTCAACCATAATTATGCTTTATATCTCTGCTTAAAGATAGGTTCTAAAATATTTCTGTAACCTGAAACATTAGACTTATGCTAAATTAAGTATTGTCTGTTAAATATCTAGATCGTTTCTAAGATAATCTACTCAAACATAAGTTTCTATACCCTTGTTTTCTTATTTTCATTATACCGAAAGGCTAAATATATTGGGGTTGTTAATGTGTTCTTATTGCCATATTGACAAATTGCACCATAAGAAAGCATATTAAAATTGTGATGGTATAATCATAAACTTCACTGATCTTCTACAGAATACTGATTTAATACTATTCATAATTATCCATTATTTTTGTTTTCTCTGCAAAATATAAACTCTGAGTAGTTAAAATTATAATCAATATATCTAAATGAAACTACTAGAAATAATTAAGGCAGAGAGAAACAACTTTGTACTCAAACTATATGAGAAGCATAGAAAGTGTTTTTGTTAAGGTAAATAATTATTTTATCTAAAATTTATTGGTTGTTTGTGAATGAGAAGAAAGAAAATGTAGGACAAAACCTGAATGGATAGGGATAGTAATAGATTTGCAGATATGGAATATTTTTGTGTGTATTCAAAGCTAGTTAAAATTGAATAGATTAATTTATTTTTTAAAATAACCTTTAGTATCAATACTGTACTGTTGCAAACCTAGAGTTCAGTATTCACTCAAAAGGACATTTTCTTGGATTATTACTTTGCTTTTTATATGAGATTGTAAAAAGATATTTCTCTTTCTTCTGAGTTTTTTCAAGGGCATAGATTATGTATTTTATCAGAAAAACTTCCTGTATTTTATGTTGACTTTAACAGGTATTTGATTACTTAAGTGAACCACATCTTCTCACTTTTAAAAGAGCGAGAGTTGTTTCAATCAAATATTGCCCATACAGTGGTATCTCGGTTTTCAAACATCTCCATTGACGAACACTTCAGTTTACAAATGCAGTAAACCCAGAAGTAAATGCTTCGGTTTTCGAACCCGCCTCAAAGTCGAACATGCCACACGGCTTCCGCTGAGGGCAAGATCCTGAGGCCCAGCTGTCAGCTGTGGATCCCTCGGTTTTCAAACATTTCAGAACTTGAACGGTCTCCCGGAATGGTTACATTCGCAAACCGAGGTACTGCTGTATTTGCTTCTAAAATTTTTGACCCTTTGGCTATACTCATAGCCAAATATTTCTTAATGGCCCATGATCATTTTTAGCTGTATCCAAATATTTTGACATTTTTGAGAACTTCTAATATTTTGGCTTCCCAAAAGTGAATTTTTAAAAAACATCTCAAACTGAATTTGGAATTCTCAAGAGGGTCCCTGGAAAATAACAACAAAATGTTATTTCACCTTGTAAGAGAGGTATTAAAATAATTAGGTTTACTTAATATATTGAGTTGCATTAAACACACTATCAAATATAAAGAGATGTTTAACCTTCCCCTAGGTTATCTGTATGGGTAAAATATTATTCATATAAATATTTCAGAAATTTTAATGTTCCTAGAAATTTGTCAATGCCCATGCTGTCCATGATATATTCTGGTTCTGCATTGCTGGTATTAGACAACAATATAATGTTATCAGTCATAACTTATAAATTATTCAGTGAGAAATCTTTAATACTATCCCCCAACCTCTTTGGGAGGTAGGAACCTAACTTTGATAAATGTCAATTAGTAAACACAGATGACCTGACATTGACCAACCTCTTCCATCTTGTCCTCTAATACTTTTCTCCTAGATCAGCCCAGTGCTTAAAAACCCTCCTGTCTTGATGTGGGTTGGGGGTGGGGTGGGGACAGATGCCGGGTGGAGAAGATCAATGGGGGGGAAAAAGGGGACATCTGTAATACTTTCAACAATAAAGATAAGTCAAAAACAACAACAACAACACACCTCCTGTCTTGAGTTTCAGTAGAATTGAATTCAGTCGCTCTTTCCTCTTTCAGTAGTCATAAATAAACACTTCTTTGCCTGTTTAACTTTTTCTGGTACAATTGGTGTTTGAAAAAACCATGACAAAGATATAATATAGTTAATACAAATTGCTTTTCCTACCTCATTGATAGATGCTTTACACACATTATCTAATTTAATTCTCATAGCCGTGTTCAAGAGATGTTTTACTCCATTTACTTAACAGCCAGGGTAACAGAGGTTTAGATTCATTAAGGAAGTCATACTAAGTCACTCAGTGAAGCTTGAGGACTCCTCTCAGACCTAACCCCTTCTGAGGTTATATTCCTTCTTTTGTATTTATGGTTCTGTATTCTCTGTCTTAAAAGAGAAGCTGCAAGAGTGTGTGGGGCATCACAGACCTGGGTCTGCCCCCACAGAGTGGATGAGAGTTCAGTTCAGAAGTTGAACCTGGGGATGGCTGATTTCAATGCCTGTTTGCTTCTTTCATCACAATTATTTTCCAGACTTGTTTTCATAGCCCTGAGTATTCAGAGGCAGCTCTGCAAAACTAGACACCGGGAGCTGAATTCAGAAGCTGAATTCTGGTACTTCCATTCCAATTACATCCACACCAACCCTGCATCTCTCTCTCCATTCATCTATTTTTCTGTCATAGGAATCAAATGTATTTTTAAGAAATGATTCTGTGGCTAAAATGGTTTGAAAACAGTGACATAAAGCCATATTTTCCGGACCCTTTTCATTCAATACATGTTGATGTAGGGTAGTAGCCGTGAAAAGTTAATTATTCAACATTTATTTAATATATTTTTGAGCTGAAAAAGGCTGAGAAATTTTCTAGACCAATTTTCTTGCTTTTAAAGAAAGGAGAAAAGAGTCACATAAAAGAAAGTAATTTACTTAAGGTCAAAGACTGGTTCAGCATAGAATTGCAATTATTAAACTCTCAACATGCATTGTGTCACTAGCTTATTTTAAGGATACTTTAAGAAACTGGCTAATGAATCTTGTCAGATATTGACTGTAGTGATGTTTTAGAGGTCATTGTTCACTAGGTACCACTTTATTCTTTTTATGAGTCAGTACAGAAGATATTTAGCTTCAGTCAGAATCCAAATCAGTACCGGGCAGTTTTTGTTTTGCTTTTTAAAAATAACATCAAATGTATAAGTGACTGAATTTCCTTCTTTGGTCAGCTTCTAGAACTATCACTAACACACTTGAGGTTGTGGACTGAATGTTTTGGTCCCTCCCCAAATCCTACATTTAAACCTATTTCCTAAAGTGATGGTATTAGAGGTGAGTCTTTGGTGCAGTAATTAGGGTACAGTTAAGTAACTAGAGTGTTGATCTCATAATGGAATTAATGCCCTTATAAAAAGAAGCAACTGCCCTAACTGGTTTGGCTCAGTGGTTAGAGTGTCAGCCCACGGACTGAAGCGTCTCCAGTTTGATTCCGGCCAAAGGCACATACCTCAGTTGCAGCCTCCATCCCTGGCACCAGTTTGGGTGCATGCAGGAGGCAACCAATCCATGTGTCTCTTTCACATCGATGCTTCTTTCTCTCTCTCTCTCTCTCTCTCTCCCTTCCACTCTCTCTGAAAAGCAATGGAAAAAATATTCCTCGGGTGGGGATTAAAAATAAAAAGTGAGGATTAAAAAAAAAACAGGAGAGACATTCGAGCTCTCTCTTTCCATGAGCTCACAACAAGGAAAGGCCATGTAAGCACACAGTGGGGGAAAAAAAGTTGTCTATACGCCGATCAAAGAGCCCTCTCCAAGAACTGAATATGCTGACCCCTTAATCTTGGACTCTAGCTTCTAAAACTGAGAAATAAATGTCTTCTGTTTAAGCCACACTGTGATGTTTTGCTATAACAACCTGAAGATATTTAAAATATATCTATATAAAGGACACAGATTTTCAGTCTGTAACCTCTATTCCAAGCTTATTTCAGCTTGTTTGTTTATTTATTTATTTATTTTATTTTTATTTTTTAAAATTTATCTTTATTGATGAAAGTATTACAGATGTCCCCCTTCCCCCCCATTGACCCCTTCTGCCCCACACTCACCTCCCATCTCAGGCTTTACCACACTGCTGTGCCCATGGGTTATGCATATATGCATAAAAATTTCTTGGTTAATCTCTCTCCCCCCTCCCAACACCCCCACCTTCCCTCTGAGATTCATCAGTCTGTTTCATGCTTCTATGTCACTGAATCTATTTTGTTCATCAGTTTATTAGTTCTTTAGATTTTACATATAAGTGAGATCATGTGATGTTTGTCTTTCTCTGCCTGGCTTATTTCACTTAGCATAATATTCTCCAGGTCCATCCATACTGTCCCAAAAGGTACCAGATCCTTCTTTTTTACAGCTGCGCAGTATTCCATGGTTTGAATATTCCACAGCTTTTTTATTCACTCATCTACTGATGTGCACTTGGGCTGTTTCCAGTGCTTGTATTTATTGTTCATTATTTTTCAGCTGCTTTAATTTCCTCACTTTACATTGTTAGCCTAATATACATGTTGGTAAACTGCTATAGTTCATTTGAACTGAATCTGTACATTAAGACAGAATACAATTACACATAAATCTAATGGGATATGGACCCTATCACAATTGAGTACAAGTGTTTCTCTGGTTTGTAACACAGTGTCATGTACATTACAGACATCCAATAAATGTTGACTGAATGCATGAAGGAATGATGACAAGGTATATAAAATACATGTTAATGCCAAAGTTGTAAAAGCAATGACAAAAACTAGAATAGAGTCTTCTGACTCTCAGATTAATTAAGGGAAAATGGAAAACATCATTTATTCAGTTCTTATGGTGTTTTAGACTCCGTGTAGTATACTTCGTATAAACTATCATATTTAGTAATCTTATCTGGTCAGATTATAAACCTTAAAGATGAGACCTGGAGAGTATTATGCTAAGCCAAATAAGCCAGTCAGAGGAAGACAAATATCACATGATCTCACTTATATGTGGAATCTAATGAACAAAATAGACTGACAAAAAAACAGATCCAGAGACATGGAAGCATGGAACAGACTGATGAATCTCAGAAGGAAAGGCAGGGGTGGGGGTGGGGGTGAGAAGAGATCAACCAAAGAACATGCATACATGCATAACCCATGGACACAGACAATGGTGGAATAGAGGCCTGGGTAGGGGGCTGGATTGGGAGAAGGGGATCTAATGGGGGAAAAAAGGGGACATCTGTAATACTTGAAACCACAGAGATTAAAAATAAATAAAGTTGAGGAAATCAAGACTCGGGGGGGGCAATAGCAAGTTTACATTTTCAGCAAGTTGAAGTGTCAGAATTTGGATTTTTAAACCCCATTCCCTTTTTTACTCTCATAGAAGGTGCTATATATCTTAGTAAAGTTATGGAGAAAGTGCCACAATAGCCTAAAGCAGAGAGAGGTGATTTAAGTGTAATGAGTTAAGATCTAGCATTTAATTGCATTGAAACTTGGGTAAAATTTGGACTGTAGTGAAGGAGAGGAAGTAAATATAATTAGGCATATTCGCATGCTCTGGCATGAGATTGGTTCATGGCTATAAATACTTGGCCACAATTAAAGCAAGTTAAGGATTCTTTTTATATCATTCTCAAGGTAAATAGTTAATTGGTTTTGTGGATTTTCTTCACAATTATGGAGATTAACTGATAGTCTATATTATTTTAAATAATTATTCAGAAGAATAGGCCTAGAGCATGAATGCTCAATTTGAAACTCAGACCCACCGTTTATTCACTTGAACAAGTTCCTTATTCTGCATGCACCTCAGTTTCCCTAAGAAATGGAGCTGCTGCTGTTTCTGATGTCACATGATTCCTGTATTATCATAAAATCCTTGAAAACCCCATAGGGTAATACCTTGTTAATTTAAACTACTCTTACCTCTGTTTGTTATAAAATACTTTGGAAAACTTATTTTTCATATTTTATAAATAACTATTTTGTAACTATTTTGTATCAATAAAAGCATTTCTTTCCAAAGGTCCTCTGGATAGAAACTATAAGCAATTTTCTTTAAGTTTTCCTGGTCTTAAAATTGGTGGTGTCTGAATTATTTGAAAATGATTTTTATGTTCATTATGATTTTGAGCCTAGCAGTCCAACAGACATGAATCTTAGGTCCTGTTCAATTTTGTTGAACATGTTACCCAACATCAATGAAGTAAAGTTCTGTTACTGGTAGGTGTTATTTCTGTTCAATCTCCCTTTTAGCCTTTGCTTGAGGATACAGCAGAAGATCAAGAAGCCATCATAAGAATGCTTTTCCAATTCCCTAAGGACATTTTACAATTCAAAGATTACATTATCAAGGACTTTGAAATGGAAACCAGGAACTGGTGTATAGTAATGACTGTGCTTTTGAACTTCTTATGCAATAAAATATGCATAAAAACTAGGACCAGTGTTCTATCAGTTCAGTTCTGGCTTTTTTTTTTTTTTTAATGTTTATTTTTAAAAGAATTAAAGATGTCCTCTTTTTTTCCTCCATTGACTCTGTCTCTCCAGCACCTGTCCCCTCCTGCTCCTCAGGCTTCACCACACTATTGTCTGTGTCCCTGGGTTATGCATATATACATATAAATTCTTTGGTTCATCTCTCTTCACTCACCCACCCTCACTTTGCCTTTGAGAACAGCAAGGTCACTCACTACCTGGAGATATACACATAAATATATAGGGTGTCCCTAAAAAATAAATACACACTTGAACAGCTGATAACTCACTTAATTTTCACTCCTTTTCAGGTTTAACTGATTTGAAATAATGGGTGAAGCCAAACTAAGCTTTGAAACAAAGAAAAGTTACCCTAAAGTGCCACTACACTTTTTTTTTTTTATGGGGATACATAAAAGATAAAGTTTACTGTACAAAACTGGCAAAAGTTGACAAATTGATCGCACAAATACCGAACGAAGTGATTCTTGATGTTTGCGATTCCATTGCTTCACATTATAAGCAGTGCCTGGACCAGAATAGTCATTAGTTTGAACACAGGCATTGAAAAAAAAAATTAGTCATTTCTGTAAATTCTTACAAATTTTGAAAATGAACTGTATGTTAATAAACACTGACTTTATAATCATTCAAAATGTTTACATATTTTGGGGGTCACCCTGTATTTTAATCTCCAATTTCTTCACTGAAAAGTATCACTGATAAAGCCAGGGTTAATATAAGAAATCATTCAAACCTCTGAAGAATTTTTATGAGTTTACTGAAGCCAAACTGTAGACAATTGCCAGGAAGTCAGTACCTCAAAGGATTGAGGTAATGTTCCAGAGAATGGCAGTTCTGCACTTTGTTTCATAGATTACAATCAAAAGAAGAGACGTAAGTGGGTTACATGAAAGTCATTGGTGATAGATTAGGGAGGTGGGAGAAAGCAAAGTGGGGAAACTTTGGGGGTTGGATAAAAAGTAAAATGATAGACACACATTTCTTTTATTTAGGTGGGTGCAGGATAGTTAACAGTCAACAGTTCATAACAATGAGGGGATTTGTGGTCTGCGCAGAGAGGTGCCTTTGCTTTGAGGGGTCTGGGAGAAGGGAAATTACTTTGACATTTCTACGAAATGTTATCATAGATGCAAAAAGACAATCAACGGGCTTAGTTAAGGTGAAAATTAACCTTTGTCAAGAAAAAATGCTTTCTTAGGATGTGCCTCCTTACCATAGACTGCTTTTAGCTAAAAGAGTTTTAATTTCAGACCATCCTTGTGGTTACTTTAAGCCTTGGAGTTTGCAAGGCCGCCGTGCAGGCCTTCTCAGAGCTTGTCAGGTTTAGCATGTGGCCCCTTTTCATCCACACCAGATATTGCCTGAGGCTTGTATGTACATTCTTCACACCGTTACTCTCATCTAAATAATTTCTTAATTCAAAACAAATTTCCCAAATGCCTACTTAGTATGTAGTGTAAGCTAGACACTGTGCTAGGTGCAAGATTATAAACCATCATAAAGCATTATTCAGACCTTTGAATTAATTATAATCTCACAAAAGAGAAGAAAGGAAAATAACAAGGTATCCTGTGGCAAGCACAAGGCTTTAGGAATATAAAGAGAATAGCTAACAAATTGGAATTAAAACAAACACCTTAGATCAACGTAAATCTCGGTAGATTAAGAGTTTGCTAATTGTGTTAACATATGTAAATGCAAATTGTCCCCAAAGAGGAGGTGCATTAGTTACCTCTACCCATCTCTCCGACTGTCATATATGTCTCACTCAATCTAAAGTTTTTAACTAGATTTTTTTCTCATTTTTGTCTAATGATTATTATCTAAGATTCTCTTTTTCTATACCAACAGTGAATGTCCAACTATCTAGTCATCGGCCATTTCCCTTACAGCAAGACTATGATAATCCTGACATCTGCTCTTAAAAATGTCAGTATTTTAAAAGAGCAGATAAAGTGGTGTCAGGCGAAGAGTACAATCTATAAAATGGCAAATAGTTGTGATATATAATGTATGTTTATGGAAGTTCAGGTAAGTTGGGTAAACAGGAAAGAGTGGTAAACTGAGAAAAGTAAGACCTTCTAGTCCATAAAGCCTCTTCATGAAAATGGAGTTTGAAATGTTCACTACAATTTGCAGAGAGCTAATTAATAATTTTAAGAAGAGGTACACCATTATATGTCTATAGAGCTAATCAATATAGATCTATAAATATATCTTTTAGTTAAAAAAATCGTGAAAGTTCTAAAAAATAGTCAAGAGCAGAAGAAGCAGTACAGAGCTTTCATTTAAACATATATATAACCCAAATGTAACAGTTATCAAAACACTTAAAATTAACAATACATTTTTGCTGCTTTTTGATATCCAAATCATAATGAAGTGTCCCTGATGGTCACAGTAATGATTTTATATTGGTTTCCTTAAATCAGGACCCATAAAGGAAGCCACATTATATTTGGCTATTACACACAAGATGAGTTTCTTGATTTGGAACAGTGTTGCCCTCATTGTTTTTACTTTACACTATTTATTGTTGCAAAGGCAAGGTCAACTGTCTTTTAGAATGTCCCACATTTTATATTTAGATTTTTCTTTTGTTTCTGGAGTCATTTAAATATTTCCTCTACCTTCTGAATTTCATGTTAATTCTAGAGGCTTGACAATTTCAGATCTAACTTTTCAAAGAATAACTTAGAATTAGTTTAGTAAAAATACAGCTGAATTTATTCATGTCCAGTTTAAATGCATTAATAAAAACTGAACAAAGGCAAAACAGAGTTTATAAATCATTCTGTGGAACAATAAGATGTTATTTTTCATTTTATACTCTTTTTAATGTCTTGTCTTTGGGCAAACTGGATGGAAACTATTAGGGATAACAATATTCCCTAAAGTAAATTGACAGTTATTTGGGAAAACAATTTCAATTATCTGTGGGTGTTTCTTAAACATGGTATTTCAGCTGTAAAATGTGCATGTTCTGTTCATCTCTCAGTAAGTAGTATCTGCCTGTTAGCACCTCCACTAGTTAAGCAAGGATGACACCATTCCCCTCATAGTTCTTGTCTTTCTTTGGGTCAAACCCAGTTCCCAGGGGAGCCAAAATGACCATGAAGGCTACTGTCTCTTTTTGACACACATTAGCTGGATATGTCAAATTCATTAGCTCAGAATTAGAATTGAAAATTTATGCTTCAGCACCCTTATATCAGACAACAGAGGAAGGCAAGACTTATTTATACAATCAAAGACAACTCAAGTTCCATTAGGTAACTTCCTCTCATTCAGTTGTTTGTTATGATTTGGGCTAAACCAACCTAAAATAATTAATTCTATAGATTAGTTGGGCCACATTTTGATAACCAAAAAGCATTTTTTTTAATTGGATGCTTGATTTATTTTTCCTAAGGCATTTACCTAGCTTTTTATTGTACAGACATATTGTTGGGCATGTAAAACTTGAGGTGTTTCACTTGATAATTGAGCAATAATAAAAAGTAAATTATAGATCATGCTTTAGTCTAACCTAGAAGACCTTCCATAAATTAGTGAATTCCATTGGTAAATCACATTAGACTCTTAATAACATACAAATGAATTGGGAATTTGAGTTCTTGAAAGGCAAAAATACCATGTAAACTATATGCCATGTTTTGATGAGGTAATCATGTTAGTACCATCTGATCACACACAAAATTATAGCCTCAAAAACTATAATGAAATACAAGACAAAATAATAAAATTGGTTCAAATTACTCTCTAAACATGTTAGTCTTGCTGTAGAAGACAAATTAATATACTCGGTAGAATTAAATTAACAGTTTTAAAGAAAATAATTTGGTTATAGCTTATATTATTAGCCCTGTGTCCAATTCTCTAACACTCCCTGAGTTCCTTTGAAGTCAAACCAAAGCTCTAACTGCTGAGCCACGTGGGCCAGGGCCATCCCTAGACTTCTTAATAGAAAATGTCTTATAGTTATTTAAAATAACCAAGCAAAGAAACAAACAAAGTAATATCAGATTCATAGATTGCTTAAGATATTGGATATATTAGACAAATACTTTAAAACAGATGGCTAATATGACCAAGAACTTAAAAGACAAGCTGAAAATTTCAACAGAGAACTAGAAAGTTTATAAAACCAATCAGATGATATTGAGAAATAAAAAATAAAATATCTCAGACTAAGTAATCAATGGATAAGTTTAATAGTTGGATACAAGTGACAAAAAAATTAATGAACTAAACAAAGATAGAAGAAAATATGAAGATTAAATTTAATAAATAATATATGTAAAGCAAAAATAAAAAAGCTATGACATGCATATTCATCATATTTTAGTATATCTAACAAATAATAGAAAAAGATCATAGAGATTAAGAAAACATGATAAATGAAATTAAACTAAGTGCTAAGTCACTACACACACAGCATCCAAAACTGATGAATTACTTTTTAATAATTCTGGTCATAAAACCAGTTTTAATCAATTTCATTGAATTATAAAAAGGTAGTTTTATCACGGAGAAATTATAAGTCAGATTTTTAAAAGATAACTACAAAATAAATCTCTACACATTTGGAAATTAAGATATATGCATCTAAAATCTCATTGGTAAAAAAAAAAATATTAAATATTCTGAACATGTCTGATAAAATGCAACTTTTAAAATGTGCATTTCAGATAAAGCTGCATTAAAAGGATATATATGTTATACACATAACATAACTGCATATAATAGAAAATTTTAAAGTCTGAAATCAGTAATTTTGCCAAATTTAAAATGAGAAGCAAGATGTCAGTGTAGACTTTATGGATGTTAAAAAATTAATATGAGAAAATTAGACAATATTTTATCCCACAAAATTTTAAAATTTAGATAAAATTGAACACTTAGTAAAAAAATACAATGAAACACATTTTCAGACATTGTAATAAAAAATATTTGCAATGCAATTGAGCAATATATATTACATTCCACCAAACCAAATTAGTATGGTTGTTTTAATAAACCATACCAATGGTTTATTAAAAATAATAAGCTTTGAGGTTTTAAAAAATTGATCAATCATATGATCATTTAAATAAATTTTAAAACAAATTATGAAATTCAATAAATGAATTTTAATATGTAGAAAATTTATGTAGCAAATATATATTTTTGTAAAATAATAAAAGCAACCCTAGCCAGTTAGCTCAGTTGGTTAGAATATCATCCCGATCGCCAAGGTTGTAGGTTCCATCCCTGGTCAGGGAACATAAAAATTGATCAATGAATACATAAATAAGGGAAACAACAAATTGGTGTTTCCTTCTTTCTAAGATCAATAAATTAAAAAAACAAAAACAATTTATAAAAAAAGAAAAATAGAAGCTTTCTACTTATATTGGAAAGAAGATAAATACACTATTAATACTTCTATTAGGCTGAAGGTCCTCACCACTGCCAGCAATAAAAAAATTTTAAAAAGGTAATAAAAAATAAAATATACAAAGATTGTTAAAAAAAAATAACATCATTAATTGCAAATGACATGATTTCATTGTGCACTATGAAATTATAAAATAATATAAAGGTAAACCATTACATTTAGTAAATTTAGCAAGACTTCTTTCTTCAGTATAGCCATAGGGATAACCAAATATCAGCAACAAGGAAATAGAGAATAAAATATAAAAAAATACATGATTTACCATTAAAAATCAAAGATGTAGGTCTTTATTTCCTAACAAAATATTTTGAGACTTTAACAAAGAAAACTATAAAGCAATATTGATAGTTATTCAAAAATTTGGCATATGTAGAAATATGTATTAAGTTCCTGGAATGAAGAAAAATGTCATTTCCCACCCCACCCCCCATGATATGCATGCACAGTAAAATTTCTGTGAAAATTATAGTTGTTTTGAGAATTGGTGTGGTTGTTGGTTGAAGGCTTACTCTCAAATCTAAAGAAAAATTCTAATGTTCGATAAGAGCCAATTTATGGAAAAGAAGGAAAAGAGAAGTAAAGGAAGGTAAATTTAGGTATCTTGAATTTATAGTACCATAAGATATAGAGAGTTATGAGAAGTGGTTGGACTAAGGTTATATTGTAAACATAAAATGAGAGGATTTGATGATAGTTTGTATGTGGGGCAGGAAAGAAAGAAAAACTCTAACACTTTTACCTTTAACAACTGAATGAATGAAATTGTCATATGATGAAATAGGAAGATTAGGTTGCAGCGTATATCCAGTAAAATTTTTTGGCCAGGATATTTTAAACTCAAGAAAGCTATTACCATCAAAAAAGAGAGTCTGAAGATGTTGTGGCAGAAAATGTATATTTGGTTGTTTTCACTCTGTATGAAGTGGCCAGAGAGAGTGAAGCATCTATAGAGAGTGTGGGGGTGCAGGGTAGGATCAGAATCTTGGCTCTTTTCAGCATGGCTGGGAGTCTGAGTGTTATATTTACATTATATGATTACAGTGATTCCTGTATCAGAGAGTGTTTTGTAAAGATTGAATGAAACAATAATGTATGTTAAGATTAGGTTACAGCTGGAGGTTCAGATTTAAGTACTTGACAGACACTAGCTTTAATTAAGCTATTAATGACGACTTGCTTCAATATCTCCAAAAGTACCTTCCAACATCTCCCCCTAAAAACCCACCGCCCAAAAAGAAAGGGAGCAGAGGGGGAAAAAAAGAAGAAGAAACAATCAATTAAAAAATAATTTTCTAACTATTAACACTTCCTGAAATTTCACCTGTAAAAGTGTAATCAAACCAGGACAGCTAGCTAAAGAGTATTTTCAGAGCAACTCTGAGGAACAGAAAAATAGATTTTGTTCTTGTGTTAGCAGGAAGAAGTGGGAATAAAGACATGGACATTACAACACATCATGGGAAGATCATTTTACCTAGAAGCACCTAATCACTGGGAACACATATAACCATATATTATAATATTTTAAAAGTCTTGTTCACACACCTTATATAATATG